>NC_139027.1:139234017-139773357 GCF_964662115.1 Mustela nivalis | reverse complement strand
AGAGTTTGTGTCTTCAGGGGATGAAAAAGACCTCTTGCTTGGGGTAAATCTTATCACACCTATTGCCTCAACCTTGTGGTTTTGGGTGGGGGGAGTGGAGCCCGTGTGCAGGACACACCTACTGTGCTTTAGGTCCCGGGACAGGACAGCAGCAGCAGCGTCACGTGGAAAGAGGGTGCCGCCCCCTCACAGAGGAAACTTAAGGCTCAGAGGAAAAGTGAGTCACGGACACAGGAGGGACAGAGCCCATCTTTTTCTTGCTATGTAGGATTTTTAAAGGCAATTTCAGGATTCCTAATTTTTGCAGCTTCCACTTGGTTGATTGACCAAGAGTCCTGGAACGGAGGGAGGTAGTGATCAAGCTGGGGACCCCTCAGGAGTGGGGGAAACACAGAGAAGGGGGGTGTTAGTGGCTGGCGCAGGCCAGCAGAAAGGTTAGAGGAAGGGAGAGCGCGGGGTGCAGGGGTCAGGTGCTCGCCTGTCAAAAGCCCGGCCCCCCGGCCAGATCCCGGGCCCGAGTTTTCCCCAGAATTGTGGCAGCTAATGCTTCCAGCCCAGTTCAGTCTTATCAAAAGATCTGCATGCTGATGTGAGGAAGGAGTGCCCCTGACACCGACTTCACTGCGTCCCTAACCCAGCAGTGGCCCTCTTTCTGGGGAACCAGCCTCGAAGAAACGAGACTGCTTTTCCTACCAGAGTAAGAAGCTAGTTCAGAAGTATTCTCAGCGGGGGAGGAGCGGTAGGTTTGGGGGTATGTGGTGGGGGGGGAGCAGGGGGGGTAGTTTGTGGCACCAGGAACCCCCTCAGGGCCACTTCAAAGTGCTAGAAGTCAGGAGAGCTTGAACAGACCTGATGGCAAGAGGTGTCCTGCAAACCATGGGTGGTATCTGCACCCTGATGGGAAATCCGGCTCAGTGCCGCCCCCCCTCCCCCGCCAACTCTTTGTGCAGCCCCCCTACAATGAAAAGGGACCAAGAGAGTCCTGACCCTTCTGTGGGACTTTTCTACATTGTACGTGCACCACTGAGACTCCTTTCTGAAATTAGAAACCATGTCCAGAGACGGGGCTGGAGTCCCACTCAGTTCCTCAGACAGGAGCGACTTAGTAAAGGGCGTGTTTGCCCCTAATGTTCCCTCACGGGACTCAAATCTACCTAAAACCCCACAGGACAAATCTATTTCCATTCATTAAAAACAGGCTCCATCTCCATGGTAATGAGAGCCATTAACCTTCAGTTTCAAGGTCCTACAGTAGTTAAAATTAGAGATGTCGGGGTATTAAATACCCAAATGTACGCACACCAAGAGGAAAGAACTTCCAGAAACTAGGTTCTTTCATTCAGTTTGATATTTTGGTCTAAGTAGTAGTATGATAATTGGAAAACTTCCAGTCTTAAATACGGATATTTTGAGAACGTGTTCAGTATTCATCTACGTATGTGAATAGGTGTGGGAGTATATCAAGTATAAAACAGCTAAAATAGAAATCTAAAATCTAATTCGGGTGTGTAATACTAAAACATAAAATTCTTCCATTGAAGCAATTACTATGTAGATGGAGATATTATACTGGGGCTGGCAAGTTTATCATCATTTTTACTATCGCTTAATGAATTTAACATTGATTGTGAAATTCAGAGAAAATCCCTCGGATGTCTCTCAACTACTTAACAAAGCCAAATTATGTACCAACTACTACAATCTGGGCTGACTAAAATATCGGGGCTGGGGGCTAGAAGTGCTTTTAGCACACCGCCCCCTTCCCCCCCATGTAAATAAAGCCTATGGTCTGGTTCTGAATTTTAAGAGCCCCTCCCCTCCCCCCCAATCAGCTGCCTACGTGGTCTTGGGGTGGGGTGGGGGGTGCTGCATTGTACCAAGGGTCTTTTTCGGTCCTATACCTTATCTTTGTGCTTTTATGGGAAAGGACAGACAAAAGAAGGAAGACAGAAGACAGACGCAAGATACCGGGATTGCTGAGACATGCAGAGAATTTTTATTTATCACATATGTTAATTCTTCTATTTACTTGCAGAACAGAGTCACAGAGAGAAGTGCAGGCAAGGTATTAGTAGGGTTCAAGGGTCTAGCACAGCTTCTAGTACACAGGAGGTGGTTCGGTAAGGGCTTGTCATAGTCCTCAAATGCCAACTTTTGGTACAGTAAACTGTCAGTCACTTCTATGGAGATGCCTTTTTTGGACTACTAGTAAACTACATTTTTGCCAATTAAGGATTTCATTCCACATTTTTTTTTTGCGTGTTTTTTTTGTAATTTTTTGTATTTTTTTTGTATTTTTTGTTTTATCTTTTGAGGTTAGGTGGTGGGGTCCCCTCCCCCTCCCCCCCACAACAGAATAGTATTCTTATTAGAAGTTCCTAAGACCAGGCAATTCCAGCATGCAAAGTGTGATAGGACATAGCCGGGAAGAGGAGAAACTGTAGCCATCATCTAGGGATAATAGATTCTAAAAGAAACAGATGAACAAACATGTGTAAGTTACTTTGTCCCCCGACCCCAGGATCCTTTGCCCCACCCCACCCCACCCCGCCACCGAAGCTCCTTCTTTGAGATGCCCTAGGCTAGGTCAGTGGGCTCTGCGTGTTCTCGTGGGAACAGCGGCGTCGGCGCTGCATGCTCAATGTGCAAGCGGGCCTCCGGCGGCTACCTGGCATGCGGGTGCGTGTCAGCGTGTAATGGGGAGCGGGATGTAGGAAGTGCAGAAGAACAAAACTGATAATGAACGCAGGGAAAAAAGCGGATGCCATCGTGAACTTCCTATCCACTAGCTAATACAATATGCATCCAATCAAAAATACACTCGAAAATTTTAAAAAGATCAGAGGCTTGGAGATCATTCTTAACGATGACCTCCCGCAAGGTGCTGAGGCACTTTTTTTTTTCCCCCTCCTTCTCCAAGTTACAGACAGTGCAGCACCATGTATTTTGATAAGGGGAAAAGATTTTCTCTACCCCCCCCCCCACCAAAGTCTGAAATTTTAAAATCAGACCAAGCACAGGGTGGAGGGGAATATAGCAGATAGTTTGGAAAACAAGTTGCCAATTCGAATGGACAGCTGGGGTAGGGGCTGGGGAAAACAGAAACCATATGGGGGAGGGGGTCAGTACTTGAAATCCTCAACTGATCGTCTAAAGTTGACGTCTGTAACTTTTCCCCAGCTGGATTTAGTTAACATGTAAAGGATGGCTCCCAAAAATTATGTTTTGCACTACACTTGCTCGAAAATGTTGAGACACTGCGGAGGGGTCCCGTGCAAACAGATAGCAAGATGGCTGATGGCCCTGAAATGAGTTCTGCTTCCTCCCCGGGGGCTCGGCCCTCAGTTTCCCAGTATGATCTTCATGTCTGTTTGTTAAAAAGTTTTTCTGTTTTCGAATGTGCCTACCCATCGCTGTTGCTCCTGGCAGCCTGCGGATCCTCTTCGCCGCCCCTTTTAAAGAGAGATTGAAAGCTCACCTAATCTGCAAGGCACCGCAATTTCCCAAAAACCCCACAAGCCTCTCTACATTCCTCAGCACACGGCCGCCATCCTCCCGTTCCGTCCTGGTCGCCTTTCTGGCTAAGCTGGAAGGTCTCCGGAGACGGCAGGCCGTGGAGGGAGCGCCACACTCCGCCACTGAATTAGCCGAGCCCTCTGGAGACTCTCCCGTCGGGTATACAGAAGGGACGGATAATTATTTTCTTGTGCTTTCACTAAATGTACATGCATCAGGGAGATAAAGCCGTGATTTATCTCACAATTCTTTGGAGAATATAGCAGCGCGTTAAGGCCCCCGGGTTCTCCCAGAGCTCCGTCTTTACCATGTTGTATCTGAACACACAAAGGCCCAGACACGGCTGATTTTTGCCCGTGATTTCCTGGTGCAGGACTAATGTCCTCCCTGCTTGCGGTCAGGGAAACGATGTATGACGTGTGTTTTCTTTGTATGTAACTGTTCCCAATAAACTGTCATCAATTAAAACTGTGTGCACCGTGAGGCAGCGTGGGGGGTGGGGGGTGGGGGAGGAAAAAAAAAAAAGGGAAAAAACCCTACTTAAACCCCACTTTTCCTAAATAATAGGAATTCCTCCTTGGAAGTGGGAAGGGCAGGACGGCTAAGCGTTCTACGTGGTTTTGTAATTGATTAGCTTATTAGCTCAACCAATATTAATGGCACGTTTTTCTGCTGATACTAAAGGTAAGAAGTTAGCTTTGAGTTAGGAAAATCGGCACTTGACCTCTGTATTTCTCAAGGTCAGATTAATATTACACCTCACTCTACAAATGTAATCGGCACGGCAGTCTGCGGATAGTTAAGGCAAATTTAATAGCTCAGCCCAGCCCTGACAAAGCGCACATTTACAGGAGCGAGGAGAGAAGGCCCTGCACCACGCAGACACCCTTTAGTGGACGGAAGTCACCGTGCCTTCACAGGGAATCCCTAGTGAAGAAGGTGACCACTTTTGTTGCAATACCGCACTGAGGAAAAAGAAAAAAGGAGGCTCACTTGAAGGAGACAAAAATAAGGTTTCTAGACTCACACGAATTCCCCTGTATGTCACTTCCACAGGCTAAATTTAACACCCTGAGAGATTACCTATGGCTTCCTCTACGAGGCAGGCGAACTGGGAATGTCGCTTCCTCTTTTTAAAAAGAAAATAGAAAAGAGAAGTTCTGGTTTAAATGCCTCATGTGCATTACAGACTGGCTCGCCAAGGGAGGAGAATCCTTTCTCTAAAAATTAAAAAATTGTAGGGCCGTCTGGAGAGTGATAAAACCTTAAGTCAACTGCTCCAAGGCTGTCCTACCTTCTGCTAGACTTGAGCTAAGGTAAACAGCGGCGGCCGCATCCTTTTAAAAATGCTCACCATGTCCAGTTTTAATCAAAATATTTATCTAGAGGGTACATGGTCAAATTATTTTTGCTTAACTAGATCATGAAGAAGCATGCCCCACCCAGCAAGTTATGGGGGGAGTAATTATGCAAGATTTGTCTTTAAATTACAAATTACAAATTCACATAGCTCAAAGTCGATTTCTGGCTTTTTGTTTATCAACTGCTGGCAATCTCTGGGAATACAGTTTTATTGAAGGGTGTGTCAGGAATTAAGAATTTCAGAATTGCTTTGTGACAAGTGAAAGTGAGTAGTTAATTAGCCACACGTATGTGCGTGTATTGATAACTCACTGAGCCACTCATAAAATTGGTAAAATAGCCCATCCTTCTTTAGGATGGGCTATTTATAAGCACATGAATTTGTGCTTAAAGAAAGCATCCTAAACTAAAACACCCATTTATTTGTACGCATGACATCATCCTCAGCCCTGATTATCTGACCAAAGAAATTCTAGAATGTTCCATGAAGAGCTGCCTTCAAGTGCAGTCCTGTTACCTCTGAAAGGTGAGAAAATTCATCTTTGTGTCCCCAGTGCTTGGTGCATAGTAGGCATCTGGAAATGGCTCTTTACTGTTTTTTTTTGTGGGGTTCTGGTGCCTGAGGCCATGTGGCCTTGACTCAATGCACCCCTTGGAAAGGGAAGGTGATGCAACGGGAGAAGCAAGTTTTCAGCTGAATCCAGGTTTAGGGAAGGGAATGGGATTGCTAACCAGCTAGTAACTGTTAACTAGTGCCTTCAGGTGTTTACAATCCAGTGTGGCCAACGGCCATCACCCCAGAGAAAGCCGAGGCTGGTAGATTTAGCAGTTTTCTGTTTCACAAGTGGGTGGGTGGGGGGTGGCATTTGGGGTCTGGGGAGAAAAGCAAATGCCCTGATTATCTTCAACGCTCCCCTCTATTTGCATTCTTCATGGCGTACAGAACCCACATTTCTCTTCCATCCCTAGTACACGCACACTCTCTTTTAATCTTTATTCTCAATGCGGTATCGTCCCCTTGTCCTAAAACAAGATGCCTGCAAGGACTTTTCAAAGGCAAAAATGCCCCTTGACCCGGCCGGAAGTACCTAACTCCCAGTCTCCATCACTTAAATGCCTCCTTTTTCTTTAGGCAAGACTATTGATTTTTAGAAAGGGAAACCGTGATTTGCCCATAATATTAATTCCAAAGAGGGTGGTGGTGGTGGAGGGCATGAGGAATTATTAACAGGGGCTGCTGCCTCTTTCCAACTTTGTTTTCCGTGAGAACATTACTAAAACAGTGTTTTTCCCCCTAACAGTTTCAAACACCCTGCATTGGTGCATTGCGCTGACATCTGCGGGGTGGGGCGGGGGGGCTTCTCTGCAGCGGTCAGGTTGCCTGCAAAGTGGTGGCCACGGCAGGTGTCGGCCATGTTCGAGACCCACTGCACCAAAATCTGCGGGCAGGTCTGCGGCAGACGTGCCACGGGGCCAACCAGGTGCTATTTTCCTGGTGTGTATAGGGGGGAATGGCGGGGGGGGGGGGGTGTATTTTTATAATTCCGGTGCTTTATTATTACTATTCTTATTTATTGCTGCACCAAAGATTAAAAGGGGGGGGGGAATTCTCAAAGAGCTCTTCTCCCCTGGATTTTCTATTATGCAGGCTGAAAAAATTAAGTGGAAATCAGCTGCCCAGCCCCCAAAATCTACCTAAACTTCCTAAAGATTAGTATACAACGTGTTACTTTTCCTGTGCCCGTGCACAGAGTTGACACTTACTCTCCATTAAACCCATTAACATGCAGGATCCTCATTTGCTTCACAATGGTGCTTTTACCAGATTCTCCGGCACCTAGAAAATGAAAGTAAGTCTGAGGTTATGAAGGAGGTATTTGACACACTCTGGGCAGGGAAGAGGACTGCTGTCTTTGCCACAGAAGCAGCACGCAGAAAACACACACAAGAACACATTTGCAATTTTCCTTGACATTTCGACGCAGAGAAAACAAAACACATGTCCAGCTCGGTCTACCTGCAGCATTCACCGCCACAGTCGCGAGAATTAAAGGGTTTCATGTTTTCAGGGTCCCCCCCCCCCACCTCTGGGTTGTGTTAGAATCTGTGGGGTGGGGAAGCCAAGGGGCAACGAGAAGGAAGGTCGCAATTTTGTCATTTGAGGGGGGAGAAAATCGAAGTTAAAACTGAAACTGAATCCTCGGCATAGAGCACTGGCGGGTGAGACAGATCAACGGAGGCAGCCACAGAATGCACTGTTCGTCGGAGGTTTCATGGTTAAAATACCCAGGATTCACAAACAATGCCCAGACACCGCAGTCTCCTTCAGCTCACGGACTGACGCAGCACTTCCCTCCCGCAAATTCTCACAATGCAGCTTCTTTCCGGGTAGCCTTCTCTCCCCTTGGGCTACTCAAACATCAACCCTGACCCACAAGGTTACATGTGTCCTCTTTTCCCGCAAAGGGTATTTTCCTAAAGGTAAATTCTCTCTGGATACAACCACCATGTTGCGGGGGGGTGGCGGGGGGAGCCAGTGGGGGGGAGTGGGAGCCCATCAACTGTATGTCATCTTCTCGAAAAACACATTTTAATATCAAATGTAATGCTTGAGAACAATCATAATCACATGTAGCAACAACTGTAAAAAGTATTAAAAAAACACGACTTTAATCAGGAGGGAAGATATTCCTGGTAGCTACTGAATTTTCAGATTCTTTAAGCCCTTCTCAAAGTAAGAAGGAACACACGCCTCCATTTTAAATCACCTTTCATTTGTAAACATATATTTTATGGAAAAAGCACATTTCCAACCAGCTAGAAGGAGGACTGCTATTTTTTCATTTTCTTTTTTGTAAATGTACACTCACTTCAACAAATACTCTTTGTGTGAAAAATTTTTTGCCCTCCTCCCACACAAACCTGTTTGGTTTTTTTTTTTTTTAACCATTTTTCTCCGCCCCCCACCACCACTTTTAATTTTATTAAATTGCTTTTGTTTTTACTGC
Source organism: Mustela nivalis (assembly GCF_964662115.1). NCBI lineage: Eukaryota > Metazoa > Chordata > Mammalia > Carnivora > Mustelidae > Mustela > Mustela nivalis. The sequence goes on along the minus strand of NC_139027.1, from coordinate 139,765,471 downwards.
CCAGAGAGCAAAGCATTCCTCCTTCTCTTGCCTTTTCACAAGGCTGTAATCAATATCTGTAAAAGTTAAAATTAGTTTCCACAGAAACATTGATTTCAAAGCAAACACTGTATCTTAATGAGCCCAACTCTCTAATAAGTTAAAATATTAAAGGCACTTTTCAGAGACTGCACACAGAGAATACATGACATTAATCAGAATCTCCAAATTCTTTCGTCAGAAGTGTTACAGAAGTGTTAAGATGTTTAACACTTCTCTCTAACAGACACAAACAGATCTGTGCCTCAGTTTCCACATTTATGAAATTAGAGAACTGGACTGAAAAACTACTGCAAGATCTTTTGTGGCGCTGTAATTTACTCAATTTTTTGTCATTAAATTCAGATGCAGTTAAAAAGAGGATTTGGGGTATCATTAGGTTTCCTCTTTGGGGGGACATTATTTGGTGAGAACCACCATTTAAAAATGCAGTCTGTGGCACTGAGTGGGGCTTCAGACCCTCATGCCAGAGGCTATCAATAAATCATGATAAAATGTGGCCATATAAAGGAGGACACCTGGGGAAAATGAGTCCACAGGGATGCAAGGTGTGTTCAGAGTAACAGTCTCAATTAACTAGAGACTTTGTGATTACTGAGCAAAGGTGTTAGAAATTTAAGGCACCCTTAGTATCACATTTGCTTCAAATTAGTATTCAGGTAGCAAGATGGCATTCCTAGGAAAGATTCTAGACTTTTCCAGGCTTATACTTTGAAATCAAGTTATATGCATATTAATAATTCACATAGCATAATTCCACCTTTACAAGTTTTAGGCAAGACTTCAACGTATCATTTAATTACTGAAATTGCAAATGCATAAACACCAGACTTACTTCCACTTAATTAATAATTTTCTGCTTTACATAAATCTGGACCCAGGAGAACAAAGAAAAGCAAACCAAACACCACCACAAAGGAAATTCAGCCTTTTACATTTTTATTCTTTATAATGAAGCTGTTTTGTTGAAATGTGACCATGAACTAGGTTTTAACCTAGCAAATTCACAAATTAACTCAGCCAAATTACTGAGGAAGTGGAAAACTTCCACACTAATTAATGCTTGTGTAATTCTTCTGGTCATTTCAACAATTTCTTTTATGCTTATGTTTTATTTTGTCCCTCCACCCCCCCCAAGAAAAAAGGAGGAAAGGCCATCTCCTTATAGTTAACAATCCCCCCCCACCCCGCCTTTTTTAAATTTTTTGGCCAAAGAGGAAAAACCGCAATCAAGAGAAAACCCAAAACCAAACAACCAAATGTCACTTGACAAACAACTAATTAACGTCTTTTCATCTCCTTCCACCTGGAAAAAAGTCGTCTCCTTAAAGCGCTCTCAATGCCCCCCCACCTTGAAAAGGACACAAAACAAAACAAAACAAAAAAATCACGCCATTTCCAGACCAAGAAGCCATTTACAGACAAATGTCATTTTCCAGTTCTGATTTGTGAATGTCTTTTTTTTTTTCTTTCACAAAGCAGTCTCAATGTGGCCGACTAACAGGAAAATGTGTGTGTGTGTGTGTGTGTGTGTGTTAATGGTTTGGTGGTGGGGTGTGGGGGGGGCTACAATTAATTCTCTCTGCTTTTCAAAAAGCCTGCATGTCTGGAAGGGGATAAAAAGGTCATACTGTAAAAATGACGTGTCATTTGGCTTCACTGGGCACTTAGCGTACTAACTCCATTTTTTTTGGTGGGGGGGGTGGTGTCTTATTTTATTTGATTCTCCTTGTCTTCCTTCCACGGCCCGACCCGGCCCGGGACACGTCTGCTCCGCGCACACAGTGTGTCCTGCCCGAAACGCACCGAGTCGCGCCCAGCGGCGGCCGCGCTCCCCCCCCCCCCACTCCGGCGCCACGACTCGCCCGCGCCCCCTCCCCCTCACTGCACCACCTTTACCACTCCGATCCCTTCCGAGGGGCTGATGTCACCCGCCCCCCCTCCACTCTCCTCGGCCACTTCCCCCGCCAAAGCCTCCCCTTGGCGAGGTCCCCTTGGCCACAGCGGTGCCCCCCCCGCGCGTCACCCCCTCTTCCCTGGCCCCTCTTTCTTCTCCCTCTCCCAACAAATCACACACCCCACGGAGGCGGGTCCCCCTCCCTCTGCCCGCCACCCCATTTCCTGTCCCCGAAACCCTCTTTTTGTCGCAGTCTCCCGAGCCCTGTGGGGCTCCCCCTCCCCCCCTCCCCAACAAGCACCCAAACCCCTGGCGTCGTGTAGGCCTCGCGGAAAACAGAGAGAGGAAAAAAAGAGCGAAGGGGAGGGCGAAAGAGAGAGAGAGAGACAGAGAGCGGGCGGACCAGGGGAGGGGGCCCCGCGCCCGCGCCGCCGCGGCCCCCCGCCCCATTTTGAGCCCCCGCCCGGCCGAATCTGCGCCCCGGGGTCCCCCTTCCGGCCTCGCCCCCCAGAGACAGAGCCCGCGAGCGGGCGGCGGGCTCGGGAGCGCGCGCCCGGGGCGGGGGGCGGGCTCGGCGCGCGCGGCCTGCGGGGCGCCCCGAGGGGCCCCCGAGCCGGGCCGGGGCCGGCGCCCCCCGCCCCGCCCTTACCCAGCAGCAGCAGGCGGTGCGTGGCCCGGTAGACCTGCTTGTCCTTCTGCAGCTGCTTCTCGATCTTTTTGTTGGCCTCGCGCTGCGCCTTCTCCTCGTTGCGCTGGTCCTCGGTCTTACTGTTTCCGAGGCAGCCCATGGCGGCGGCGGCGGGGCGCGGGGCGCGGCCGGGCTGCGGCGGCGGCGGCGGGGCCGGGCGCGGGCGGCCTCACGCGGGCCGGGAGGGCCGGGACAGCGCCGGGCGGGCGGGCCGGGCGCGGGCTCGGCTCCTCGGGGAGGAGCGCGCGGGGCGGACTGCGGGCCGCGGGGCGCGCGGGGAAGGGAGGTTGGCGGTCGGACCGAGGGGAGCGCGGAGCTCCCCGCCCCTCGAGCCGAGGCCGAGGGGGCTGATGGCCGCCGCCGGGCCGAGGCGGACCAGAGCAGGAGCTGCGGGAGCTGCTGCCGCCGCTGCCGCCGCCGCCGCTCTTATTGCCTCGGCCCGGGCCCGCCGCCGCCCCGACCCAAAGCTTTGCAGCGGGCGGGGGGAGGCGGGGGGAGGAGGAGGAGGCGGCGGCGGCGAGGGGGGGTGGAAGGAGGAGGAGGAGGAGGAGGAGGAGGGATGAGGAGCAGCCGCGGCAGCGGCCGCGGCGGCGGGGAGGGCGGGAGCTGGCGGAGGGAGGCGCCCCCCTCCCGGGTGCCCGGGAAGGTAGGGGGGGGTCCCTCCGCCCGCGCCCGGCCCGGGACAGGACGGGACGGGGAGCCGCCCCCTCGCCCCCCTGACTCGGGCCCCACTCGGGCCCGGCCGCGGGGGGAGAGGGGGCGGCCCCGAGCCAGTGACGACCCCTCGCACGACGCCAACGCTCCACCCCCCGGGCCGCGTAGCCCTGCGGCCCCCGAGGCCGAGCGCCCCCCCCTCCCCTCCCGCGGGCGCCGCCGAGGGGCCGGGGTGGGCGGAAGGGGAGGGAGCGCGAGCCCGAGCCCGGACTTCGGAAAATTTTCGAAAAGAAGAGAGAGAGACACAGAGAGAGCCAGAGAGCAGGGAGAGTGTGGAAAAAGCGAGGCGAGCACGAACCAAAGGACAGAGCAACCGAAAAGGAAAATGTGTCCAAACACACACACAAATACTTAATAAAAATCCACACTACACAGCGATGGTGGTGTCTGGTGGTGGTGGCGGTGGCGGGGGGCGGGGGGCGGGGGGCGGACTAGATGAGCCGCTCGTCGCGCCCCCGGCGCCGGGCGCCATGGCCCGAGCCGAAGGCACCGCTGCCCCCGGAGCGCCCGCGGCCCCTGCGCTTGGCACGGCCGCCCAAGTAGGAGAAGAAGGCGCAGCCCAGGAACACTCGGAAGCAGCAGGTCGCCCCGAACACGAAGCCGCAGCCGCGGCCCTGCTCCGTGCGCTTCTGCAGCAGGAAGTTGAGCACCCACGAGGGGCTGCGCACCGAGAAGACCAGGAAGACCACGAGCGGCAGGTGGGCGCTCAGCGCGCCAGCCTTCAGCGGCCCGGGCCGCCACACGACGCCCCCCACGCGCGGCGCCGTGTAGTAGGCGTCGTCCTCGTCGCCCGAGTCCGTGTCCCACGCGGCCCAAGCCCTACTCGTGCCCCCGCCGCCGGCGCCCTCGCCGCCCCCGCCGGCGCCCTCCGCGGCGCCCTCGTCGTCGTCGGCGGCGGCGGCAGCGGCGGCGGCCTCCGGGCCTCGGGCCTCCTCCCGGGCTTCGGGCGCCTTCTTCTTCTTCTTCTGCATCTTCTCCAACTTCTTCCTCTCCTTCTCCTTCTTCTTCTCTTCTTTTCTTCTCTGCTCCAGCAGCTTCTTCTCCATCTTCCGCCGCTCCTTTTCGGTCAGGAACTTCTCGGGGGGCGTTTCCCGCGCCGTCTTCGGGGTCTTCTCGGCGTCCCCGCTCTTCCGCGGCGCGAGCGGCTCTCTCGGCTCGGCCAGCGCTGCAGCCGCCGCCGCAGCTTCGGCAGCCACCTCGGCCGCAGCCGCCGCCGTCTTCTTCTCGCTCTCCGCCGCTCGGGCTTTGATCTTCATGGCCATCTTCAGCATGGTGGCTCGGCCACTTCGGGGTGCCCGGCTCTCGCCTGGCCCGGGCGCCCTGCTTGCCCCCGGCCTCGGCCTGGCCGGCCCCCGTGCGCCCCGTGTCGGGGGGAGTCGGCTGCGATCCCCGCCGCGCTGCCCCGGGGCCGCGGAGCGCGGCTGCCCGGGTTTCGGGCTGCTGGGCTGGCTGCCTAAGAGTTAGCGCCAATAAAGGATGAGCAAACGAAAAAAGGGGTGAGAACAAACCAAAAAGCACCCAACAACAGCGAGAAACCAAAAAGCACCGAGAAATGTCAAACAACTCAAAAAAGAAAAGTGCAGAGGCGCGATGGCACGAGTTTGCTGTTACCCTCAGGCGCTCCTCGGTTTGGCTCTTGGGCACGCCAATGGAGAGGAGAAAAGAGAAAAGAGAGAATTGGGGGGTGCCCGGGAGGCACGGGGCAGGGCGGCAGCGCCGGGGCGCCCCTGCCCTGTCCCGGCCCCGGTGGCTCTTGCCCGCGCCGGGCGACTCGCACTTCCGCGGGAGGCCACGGTGCACCCGGACTTACATGTGAGTGAGGTGCACTCACACGCAAGGCAGTGCCTGCCTGCCTGCCGGCTGCCCGCCGCCGCCGCCGCCGCCGCCGCCGCCGCCCCGCGCCGGGACAGGGGTTCGCTCCCGCCGGCGCCGCAGCCCCGAGCCGGAGAGCCAGCGAGCCAGCGAGCGCCGCGCCGGGCCAGCCACCTGACGCAGCCCGCTCCGCGGTGCCGACGCAACTGAGTGTCCCCGCCGAAGACGGCGCTCCTAAGCAGCCCGATGACGCCCCAGCCTCTTCAGAGGACGGACCCACAGCGGCGGCCCCTATAAACCGAAGGGGAAGCCGAAAAATCGGCCCGCCGGGGACGCGCCCAAACGGGCCGCCGCGCACGCAGGGGGTGCGGGCCATTGTGCGGGGGGCGCGGGAGTGGGTGGGGGGCGCCGGGGGCGCGGCGGCGAGGGGCGCGGGGCCGCCCAAGGCGGTGGGCGCCGGACCCCGCCTCCCAGACCTGCCTCCCAATTTTCGGTGAGTGGTGTAGCCCTGGGCGGCGTGCAAAGTGTGCGACGGCGGCGCTTTTACCCCCGCCGCGCCTCCTTACCTCCAGGTTCCCGGGCAGCGCACGCGGGGCCCGCCGCCCACCCCCCCTTCCCCGGCGGCGCGTGCCCGCGGAGGTAGGTGTCGGCAAGACAGATGAGTCGCGACGCCTGCCGCGGGTTTCGGAGCTTGCGGCGAGAGGCGCGACGCGAGCGCACAGCCCGCAGCGGCCGCGAGGAGCAGCGAGCGGGCGACGCGAGGGCCCGGCGGCGGCGGCCCAGGCTGTGGACTCGGTGCCCGCCGCGTCTTCCCAGGCGCGAGAGGTGGCCTGCCGGGCTGTCCTGGTTCTCCGTGGCCCGGCCTGGGCACCGCGGAAGCCTCTGGAACAGATGGAAAAGTCGTTTATTGAACATGCGTTTGTCCGAGAGTTGTTGAAAAACAAAACCAAACTCTGAAGGGTCCCCACACTAGGACGTGGAAGAGGGCACTGGGCGGAGGGCGGTGATGCCCAACTTCTCAAACTCCGAGGCGGCTCACTTTTCTGGGACCCCAGAGGGGTCCCGTGTGCCACCCGGGTTTCTGCCTGCGTGTAGTTCATTCATTCATTCATTCAATACACGTGGTCCCTGCGGCCCACCTGTGCCCTGGTGAGTCCCAGCCGTAGCCCAGGTGATCAGGCCAAGACCTGGCGACTGCCTTTGATGGGTGAACCCTGGTGGTCAAAGTGGTCGTGAGGTCTTTGCCACCTTTGACCTCATCTGACTCCTCCACAGTCCCTCACACTTCCGAGGCCTCAGGATAGAGAGAGGAAGGAAGCCTGCTTGGAAATAGAAACACACCTGTCCCACCTGGGGGTATGAGGCGACGGATACTTCCAGAGGCCTCGAGCAAACTCGCATACACTTCTGGGTTTTCTTTGAAAACAGACACTGGTAACCATTCAACAGAACGGCCGGCATCCCCTTTCCCAAAAGTAAGAAAAGCTGTGACAGATGGAGATGTCACATACTATTTTTCTTGGCCCCATCAAGTACACCTCTAACCCTGTTCTACAAGGCCTCTTTTTTAATGGATCTAAAAGACAACAGAGGGCAATTCAAAGTCACGAAAGAACACTGGGAATTAAGAACAGGAAGCAGAAGCCGCAGAGGCCAGACCGCCACAACCTGCAGCTTCTGGTCGCCGAGGGCCTCCGACTTTCTCCAGCGCCTGTCCCTGTGCAAACCTAGCCAGGCCTTTATCACACTTCGGATTCTGGCCTCTCTTCCACACAAAAATACACCTTCCTTTGAAAAGAGCTCTAAAGAACTACTGTTCTAGGTTGACACTTTTTACCTAACCCAGAGCGGATAAAAATAGTGAGCTCCCTGACCCAAAGCGGGCCGGCCCGTAAGCCACCTCGGCAGCGTGGCCCTCGGAGCAAGGGTTCTGTGGCCGGCTCTTTGCACAGATCATGACTCACAATCGCTCACCAACTAGATTAGAAACTCGTTGAAGACAAGGCCCCAGTTTTCTATCTTCCTATATTAAATAAAAACTTCTCGGTTGAATCTGATTCATTGATTGTCGTTTTCAAAAATTGGCGAAGACTTATAAGGAGGGGGAACAGGCCAGAAATTTCTGTTAAGCTCCATTTGTTCAAAAGCATCTTCCTTCCTGCTTCTAATGTGGCAAAACACCAACACACTGTATTTAAGAGGAACAAGGTAAATAGTAACCAGTACAACCTTGATACTTCTGTCAGTAGCTACACATTACTACAGTGGATATAATGTCCCCTCTCCTTATTTGGAAATCCTTGAGGTGGGTTACCATCCCCTCCCCCCTTTGGATAAACATCACACCTGAACTTTGAAAGGGGCGAAGTTGTCCCATGTCACAGAGACACATATTCCAGGCAAGGCACAATCGGGACTATTGTCCCGGAAATGTATTGAGCAAGGTCAGACTTGAGTTGTTCCAGCTTCTAACCTAGCAGGCCATCCTCCAGAGGATTTCACTTGTCTCTGTATGGCTTTCACCTATATGTCGTGATGACCACTGAGGGACAAATACAGCATTTACTTTGTAAACAGGTGACAGCAGGTGGAACCAAGGGTTTAAGGGTAAGCAGATGACACCAAGCACTCTGGAACACAAGCTCGTTTGTGGTCTGTTGGGCTTTCTGTTTTCACCCGACACAAACTGAAAGACGAGATTTTACTTAATTGGTGTGGTGAGCCGACACTGTCTAGAGTTTTCGGTCTAGCATTTGACCTGCCCAGGCCTTAAAAGTTTTAATTTTTAAAAAAGGCTTTCACATTTGGAGGCCTCCATGCGTGACCTTTTCATTATGAATCAGTAATTTATTCTAATAGATCGCTGCCGTTTTAAGTACCTGGCTTTCGCTCTGCAAGTACAGAAATCCATTAGCATAATTCTTGGAACAGTTCAACTAGAGTTTTCTAATGGAAGGGGCCTCTCGTTTGGCTCAGGGAGAGCTGTAAGTCGTGGAAACTTCAGGCTCCAGAAGGGGGCAGAGGGCCAGAATGTCCTGGATATAAAATGTCTAGGGAGGGCACAGGTCCCTGGCTCAGGTGACCTGCTTCCTGCCAAAGCCAGCAAGCTGGGATAACACACCCTTAACCTAAAACACTAGGTCCCCTAATGATACAACTTGGTTAAAAACAGATGGTGTCACACACACTGCCCAGAGGGACTCGCAACAGTTCTTTCCAACACGACATTTTACGACAATGAGTCCACATGTCCGGGTTTGAATTGTGTGGTCTTGTAAGCTTCATATTTGTGGATGGATGTGTCTGAGTAAGAAGGCCTTGTCTGCTTTCAGAAGCAACAGACTCGCTACAGCTTGGAATCTTGAAAATATTGTTACACTTAATGATGTAATTCAGGTTTTGGACAAGGGTGTTCTTCCTGGTCTTTCATATGCTGGGGTCATGGAAAGAGCCCAGAGAAAATATAATAATATTTTAATAGCCTAGGAAACAATAAATAGGTTTCCACTGAAACAGAAACCCCAGCTATAAGATTTTAACAGTATTTAGTGCTTCCATGGTGTTTTCAAAGCACATTCTGCACTTTAAGTAGAATGACCAAAATTGTTGCAAATGAACGTGACCTGAAACCCGTGCTATATAGACTACGAGACCAAGAATTAACACCTAGTACATCCCTGGTAAAGAGATCCTATTACTTAGGACCATAAAGTTCTTAAAATCTAATATAGTGATTACCCCGGACATACATACATAATACATAAATATATATATATATATATATATATATATATATATATATATATATATATTTTTTTTTTTTTTTTTTTTTTTTTTTTTTCCTATTCCCTAGTTAGTAACTTCAATCACAAAGTACTTCTAAACTTACATTCTACACTAAACACAATGTTCAAGTTAGGAAACCTTCATTTCAGATCTGAAGTCAAAGAATTAACTATGAAATTTCCCTATTTAATTGCCATCAACTAATTTCAAAACAATTTGTTTCAAATTCAAAGCACAGCTGATCCAAATGGAATGTAGGAGCACCCTGGCCCATGTGTTTGGACCCAATTTCTCGGGCCAGTGCTGTGAGGGCCCATTCGCGCAGCCACTTGAAACAAGGGTGCACAATGTGAGGCAAACAGGACTTGGTGCCCCTTTACTGATCTTTCTTGAATCTGATGAGTGGGCACCACGTATGAGGGAAACTTTCTGGTGTCTGTGGATGCCCGGGTTCCAGGGCCCTGCGTGTCTTTCCTTCCTTACCACAACCCCAAGAGCCCCAGAGTGGGTAGGAGTAGACTTTTAACAAAGCCACCATCTACCTTAAAAGGGGGAAATAATCAAAAAGAGACTATGTGCTTGACTCCATTCCTTTTAAAACTTAAACCTAAACAATACGATACACATGTTAGCCTTGACTCTCGACGGACAAACACTTTGGATTAGGGGCACAATGACATCATAGATCCATGGATCCACTTACTGGAGATCATAACTGGGTTTGAAGGAAAAAAAGCTATACAACTGTCATGGTCCTAAAGCAGGAAGATTAACTCTCATTAACGTAAAATATTTTTAACTCCTTTTGTGGGAAAAATGTTTCATGAGGGCTAAGGTAATAGCAAAACCTCTTGTTTAGAACTTTTAAGTTGACCTTGAGGAAAGAAGCTCATCCAGGATGGGGGCCGGCGGAGGGAAGGCCGGCTAACTTCTATTTTCATTTACAGGGTGCCTTATTTAAATTTTGATCCAACATCTTACTAAAAGAGTAACAACAGGGGAAAAAAACAAAACCCAAGTTGGCGCAATCAATAGAATGCTGAAGTTCTAGTAAGACCTCCTCAGATTAAAGCGGCCCTTTAATTGCTCTGATTTGAAAGGTTTTAGTTTTTTCCCCCTGTTGCATTCAATTCTTCAAATTCAGCCCCCTATAATTAAGAGTTTAGAGAGTTAAACACTCTGGATTAATCAGGCAATAAATTTCCTTTCACTAAATGTTGCTGTGTGTACACACATAGACACATGCAACAGCTTCTAGATACGAGTTTTACGTCCTGGGTTTTACTTTATTTACCCACTAACTCAATGTGGGTGATCATTTTCAAATAGCCTTTCGGTTAGTTACTAGCCCGTCTCCCATGCCCCAGATTCCGGCCAGGCAGGGGTGTCCTCTGCCTTCCTGGCCGGAGCCCCCTCCCTAGTCCCATTTCTATCTGCTGTTGGCAAACCCTGAGGGAAGCAATGCATGTGACATAACTAGTCACAAGCCTACTTCATCTAGACATGGATCTACCTTTTCATCTTTTTGTGTTTGCCCACACACGTTTAGACTGAAATAGAAAAATGTGGAATTACAGTGGGGCTCTACCTATTTCCCTGGGTCTTTGTTTTCAGGGGGAACAAACCATCGGAGGCACAAAGAGCGTGGCCCCCAGATGGGGAAGGCGGCCTCCTGCTTTCCACTGAGGTTCCACAGAAGCCTGAGCTCTCCTGGTTGTCCTGTCCCCCTGCCCTAAAAGCTCCATTCAGCCACCATTTGATGAAATTCAGGGTTTCCTGGGAGCCCTAAGGCTGCACTCCCCCCACTCCCCTGCCCTCAGCTGGCAGGATCAGCAGCGGGCACGACCCTGGCCAGCCTGTCAGGAATCCCACTCGACAGCAGCAGAACCCCACTGGTGCTGTGGCTTCTTCCTGAGGTCTTTGCAGACCTCTAGAAGTTAGGAGAAAATCATCCAGCCCAAGCATCAAGCATTTTGCCACCAGTCTGGGGATCAGATGAAAAGGAGATGTTTCCATGAGCTCCAGACCTCAGCCGTAGCCACAGCCGCGTCTCGGGGTCTCTGCACGCTGCCCAGGACTGGGAAAGCTGCCTCTGCCGCTTTCTTGAACATTCCTGCCTCTCAGTTGCCTTAGTCTCTACTACCTTCTCAGATTACCGCTCCTTTTGTGTTAATTACACTGAAAAAATGGAAAGAATGTCGCTGACTTTACAAAGAACACAAAGCAGGGTTGCCTTAAAGCCTAAATAGAGCCAGTTTCTTTCAGAAGGCAGACAACTCAGCTTTCAAACGATCTGCACTACGTGGCTTAATTGTAGATGGCCAATTCATTTATTAAGACCTAGGTGACAGAAGGGCCCAGTGACTGAGAGGACAAATTAAAAATGTATGTTGCTTTTGGGGGCCCCTTACATACAATGAGAAGATCTGATTAATGATGAGCTCCCCGCCGCCCCCTCCCCCCCCATCCCAGCGCTTATTTGTAAATCACGACTCGCTGGCCACAGTAGGCTAATGTAGTGACCAAGGGGACAGGGCAGAAACCAAAGCCGCAGCCAGGCAGAAAGCAGTACCTGTACTATGTAGGTAAAGACACACATGAAATGCAAGCCCAACTTCTCCCCCGCCCGGAGAAGGCTGTGGCTGCCCTCCACGATGGGAGAAGCCAGCTCCGGGAGAAACAGCCCCGGGAAGGATGAGCTACTCCTGCAAGCCAGACAAACAAACTATGGATAGTACCAGCCCTCCTTCTCCGAAATCCTCTAAGGGTTAATAGGTGAACGGTAGCAGCTTGGAATGATTTATTTTTCTAAGGAACATTAAATACCGAATTGCTCATGCTGAAATAATACCACAGCTGTGACCCGTGGGGCTGAATTTTGGACACCGGCTCGAGTGACAGGTGGACTAGATGTATGCCCAGCTTGGCTGAAGTTGTGATGCCCCACTCAAATTCTGCTCCCCCTTACCCCCCGCCCAATTAATGGGTGGGGACTCTGGAGTGGGCCAGGAAAGCAAAGCATGTTTTGCCACAGGCACAGAAGACCATGTGTGCTCGGCTGTCAACAAAACGGCAGACTCAGGGGAGAATGGAGGCATTGCTCCCTGAACATAAAAGGAGAAAATCCAGACAGACCCCGGAAGGTGGGGGAAAGACAAAGGTGGGAGCAGAGACAACGGATCGGGACCAAACCCTTCCAGGTTTTAAAGCAAACAGGTCTGTCCTATAATCGCCTCTTGGAGGATTTTAGCAATTGAAGCGAGCCCAGGATTCTAGGAAATGTGTCACCCAAATTGGTATTATTAGAGGAAGTGGCACAAAGCTAGAAAGGCAGTCTAATCTGTAACATACTAATTATAGCTGTTTTTATCCCAGGGTTGCAGTGACCTAACACCAAGATGGAAGATCTCTAGAAGACTAGCCCTTCACATATATAAGACACGAAGACCTTGGGGGTGGGCATCATGGGGCAATGGCTTCACTGGGTCCCTTGGTCCTCTCTGGGGTGAGAAATCAGCAGTGGCCCATGAAGGCAGCTGATTTTCGTGGGAACTTGGAATCAGTGAAAGAAGTCAAGTGAGAAGCCAAGACCAATCCTTGGGAGTTCTGGGGGCGATGTCAACAGGCTGGGAAGAGGGCAGCTCTGAAATGTCCGTCTGGCCTGGGAAACTGGATGATGCCCACGGGGTGTCCTGGTCTACAGAGAGAAGGAAGAAGGCTAGGCTGTGTCTTGTCAAGCCAAGACGGATCCTACACAAGGCGTTCCTTGGTCGGTCCCACTGACTGCAAGGCCCTGGGTCCCTATCTTCCGGCAAGAATGGCAGGCAGCTGAGGGATGGAGGGCCAGCTCCAGAGGCTGCCACATCTCCCACTCTGGAGACTGGTTCCAGAAAGTTCCAGTAAGTGCTTCTCACTAAGATGACAGCTGAAGGTGTCGACCAATTTAAAGCTGTGTTAGAAACATTTTTTGCCTTTTATTCTTAAAAGATAATCTCTGCCTTCGGAGTTCCAGGATTTCTTTAATAATTGGATCCCTAGAGCTGCTTCCAAAGCACAACTATGAAAGAACTTGCAAAGGAAGTTGATACAAAAACTTAGTTGGGACCCAAAGACACCAGATCTACAAGTTACTTACTTCCACCATAAGAAGCATCCCCAAGTCTAGGAAAACCTAACTGACCCCAAATTCCTACCATGTTGTTATCAACTCAGGCCTCAGGGGGGCGCCCCAGAGCAGGGTAATTAAAAATCACGCTCAGCCTTTAAAAAAAGTGAGTTTCTTAGATGGCTTTCTTTTAATTAAGTCAGTAAGTACTGGAAATAGATCATCTCAATGAGCTGCTACGAGTTGGCTGGATGCAAAATGTGGAAAAAAAAAAAAAGAAGAACTGTTGACTAACTAGCGTTATCCCCAAGGACACTTAACGCTTCAATCTTCAATATAAAATACCTTGATATTTCATTTTCCTTGCACATTCTTAAACGTGTTAAACAAACGTGTTTTCCCAACCTGGCGTAGCTATGTATCTGCTAGAGCTACTGAGGTTACGGAGGGCAGAGAGAGGAATTCTGGAAAAAGGTGGAGGAGGAAGGACGCAAGGAAGGAATTTTGCAACGAACAGCTAGTTTCTAAAATGGACGCCGAAGGCAGGAGATTTGGGGAGAAAAATATACACGTCCTTTCTACAACGTGCAAAGCAAAACAGCACGTCTCGCAAATGAAAAATTTTTTAAAAAGCTCCTCGCGGCAAGCAGACCCCAGGGAAACAAATGAAAAAAAATCACTCTAATTTATCGTCATGGAACCCTTGCTTAACCTTCCTCCCGATACCTGGTAATTCTGTGAAATCACTCAGCTGTCACTCTCTTCCTTTTAGGAACGTGACATTGATTTGTCTGGCAAAGACCCATTATTAGAATTCCGAGGTCTGCCTAATGGAGCTACTAATAAAATCTAAGTCATCACTTCTTGACCTTCCTCTCCTGAAATTCTTGGTATGGGGTAAATCGCTGAAAACACATTTCCCAGGTTCCGTAACTGTAACATAAAAATAAAGGATCAAGGCTGGGCGGTTTCGGAGGTCTGAGCACATCTAGGCTCTGCCCTGCCTGCGCCCCGGAGGAAAAGTAAGACGGGTCAGAGACAGCATCTGGGGGTAATATCAACGCTCTGCTTTGGGCTGAGCTGTTTGCAAATAGACATGAAATGCACAAGACTGGAGGGCAGGAGGAAGGTGTGCCAAGGGAGCCCGGACCTTTCTCTTGCCTCCTTTCCTCACCCCCTTCCTCTTCCACCTGCCTGGCTGCTGACCGCATGGAAACAGCAGGAGAAATGTAGCCCGGAGAGTCGATATTGGCTATCCACATAGGAAAGAAAAAAAAAAGAGAGAGAGAGAGAGAAAAGACTGATGATCTAGTTCTAGTTTTGGTGACTCTGAGATAAAAGGTGGTCGTGGTGGGGGTTAATCAGCTTTTTCTGAGAACCTGAATCATGGATATTTTTTCTTTTTCTGTAAAAGCTACAATTTCTCTTCCCTAGTTTTTACTGATGGGTCTGAGCTGGTTGTAACCTAAGACAGAACAAGGGCCGGTGGCTTTGGCTGCCTCTAAATTCTAAGATGGCTTCAGGCACCAGATGAATCTTGACCCTGCTGATGATGTTGCCAAGAGAGCCAAGCCGTAAAGATGTCTCTTGGCACCATTCTGCCTCCCTGCGCCTGCCTGTAGGGACCCGCTTGCTACTTCATCCGCACCATCCCTCTGCAGACTTCTGGTGGCCACTGCAGAGAAAGCAAGAGACTCCAGCGTCTTGTTCATTGTCCTCCCTTCCCCATCCCTCAGAGCACAGCCTGGCTCCTAGGTCTGTTCCCTCTGGTTCCAAAAAATAAGTTTATCTACGGCTTTGGGTCTGTGTTGGGGTGATGTCAGGGTAGGTGGCTGGATGAGCTGTTCTTCTGAAATATTCGGGCAAACTATCTCTCTCTGTAGACAAAACAACCAAATGCTTTTTCACGATTACATTTTGGACCAAATTGATGGGAGGCTTCGGTGGGAAGGAGACAAAAAACTCAAGTCAAGAAGGTCACCAGAACAGGAAATTTGTGGGCAACGAGAAGCAAGAGGAAGAGCGGAAAGCATTACGTTTTTCTAGCAATGAAAATCTGAGTTTTCAGATGGTGGTAAATGACTCAAAATTTGCCAGAACAAAGCCATGGCAGAAAGAATGGATATTTTCAAAGGTTATATTGTTCCTATTTATTTGGCGATGCTGCTGCCCCAGACTGGCCTGAGCCCTCCTTTTTAGCACTGTATAAAATGTAAATGGTCTAAATTAAGAAGCCATCTAATCTTCACCAATATTAATTCTGACATGAAAAATGAGACCAATTCTCCAACAGGATTGTGACCACCGCTGCCTGGCAGTACCCGATCGCCTCACTGTGTTTCTCAAAGAACGGGGTATTTTCCCTTCTCTGAAGTGCCTTTTTCTTTCAAAAAGGGGATGCAGTCCTTATTCTGTCCTTATTCTGGCATCAGAAAGGCACCATCTCCTAAGGTGGTCGAGCCCTGACCGCACCCCCCCCACACACTCTGCCAGCTTCTGTATCTTATTTGTCTGGTTTTTTTGTTCCTCCGAACTATAACATCACTATAAAATAAAATACTCAAGTACCCTGAGAGTTGTAAGTCGGGATGTTGTCTTCCCATGTTTCTCCCTGCAGACGAACTGCCGGCTCCTAATATTATTTTCCAAGTGGAAAGGGAGGGGAAGGGGCTTAAGCCTATTTTCCTAATGTTTCCCCCTCAACCGATTCACTGAACTCCGCAGGATCATGGAGCTCCCACCTCTGCAGCACGCAGAACTGCCGTGTATCTGGTTAGAGCAAGAATCTGCATCTCGGCTTGGCTCAGACGGGGAGACTGCAGCGGTTCCGGGGAACCGGGGAACGAGGCATCTCAGCCCAGCCTGCAGCCCGAACCGCAGCCCCCCCCCCCCCGCAGGATTCTACAGATGTGGCATTTTGCTCGTTAATCCCCTTGTTAAGTGCGAGAAATAAAGTGGTTTTAGTCGTAAATGTCCATAATTCATCTACCACAAAGCCCTAAGTCCCCGCTGTTTCATTAGCCGCTGCCCGTTAATAATCAAAAATTAGAAGTGTCCCCAGCAGCATGCCGATTTAGTGAGGGGAAGAAGGAGCCCCAGAAAAATCGCAAATTGTTCGGGGGAAGTTGCCACAGAGTGCTTCCTTGGAGGGAAATAATGCCCATCGGTGTTTAATTCAAGGCCGCGGGGCGCTCGGCAGCGGCGGCGACATCACTTTTAACAGAGACATTGTGTAATTCAGCTACACAAAAGCAGCCGAGATGAGCAGGTTCAAATCATGTCTCCTGCTCTGTGTAATTCCGTGCTGGAGGCTTTGGAAACAGCCGGCACTGTACGTTGCATGGCATGAAAGAGCCCTAAAACAGAGCAGGGAGGTGAAAGGGAGTCGCGAATCACGCCCCCTCCCAGGTCTGGGGTCTCCTCCTCGGCTCCCTGCATCACTGCGGACCCCAAGCTAACCTGGACGCTTCCTGCCCTCTCTGGCTTACGTTCCCATTCACGGCAGCTAAGGCTCTCTTCAGCTGGAAGAGAGTCTAGTAGCCACTTCTACATTTCTCTCTAAATGCTGCCAGACGGGGTCCCAGGCCCCCATCAGGGGTGGTACAAACACCCCCCCCCCCAGGCTCCCCGGGGGCCCGATGCCTAAGGTCAGGGCAGCGACCGCAGACAAGCCCGGGAGGGTTGCAGGGGGACAAGGGGATGCTTTTCCCTGATGCTTGCCCTAGCTGAATGACGTCTACCAACATCTGCCTCTCTAACCTTCTTCCTCCTCTAAAACATGGCCTCTGCCCATCAGAACCTCAGTGCCCTGCTCTCCCTGCAGCTCCGAGGCCCCGGGACGTCCATCTGCCTCAGGCACCTGAGTTTAAGGAAAAAAACATCATTTTCAACAACGGGCTGTGTGATCACTCGAAACCTCGCCGCCGCTTTCAAAGCCGGTGGAGCAGAACGCAGGCTGGCCTCCTCCTCGGGGTTAAAGTCCCCGCTCACCCCCACACCAGGGAAGGGAGAGGCCGACACCCAGCAGCTTGCTGACTTCTGTCCTGTGGGCCCTTCCGAGTCACACCGCATCCCTGGCGACTAACAGTGAGGCTCGCCAGACCGAGCTGGGGCCGGGACCCCGGGCTGCCGTGGGGCGGGGCGGCTGGGCCGGGGGGGGGGGGGGGGGGGGGGGGGGCCTCACTCCCCCTCCCCGAGTATCCATCACCCTGGTGACGGGCGCGCTGCACTCGCGCCTCCTCCAGAGGTCCCTTCCCTTCCCCCGCCACAAGCCTCCTCTGTAAAAACCAAAAAACATCTTGTTCTTTCATCATAATTAAAGTGCTGTCAGGGAAAATGGCATGGCTGATTTTTGCTGCAGTTGAAATGACCCTCTCGTTCCTCTTCTCTCATTTGCTAAAGTGGTCCTTTCTCTGCCTGAAATCAGGCCCTTTGGGGATGGAAATTTTAGCTGGAAGCAGAGAGTTCTAAGCAGAATCCTAACCTTGAGAGGGTTGGGGGCAGGGGGTGGGTGCGGAAATCAATGTTTCCAGCGGCCTCGCTCTGCGGCAAGGTGCGGGCGAAGCCGTGTCCACGGGCAGGACTGGTGGCGACAGCCACCTCCGGGCTCGGCTCCACACACGGCCCCTAATTACCAGTCATCGTCAGGGTGCACAATTCAGCCGCATGGGGAGGCCGATGCTCCCCATGGACTTAGCAGAGGGGCAGGAGGAAGCCGTTGGGAGGAAGTCAATAGGTTCTGGAACCGGGAAGATAAAATCCGAATGCCGTTCACGCTCCCAGGGCGAGCGTGACTGTGTATGTAATACCAGCAGCGGCCTGCGTGTTTGTGTTTGAAATAAAGCTCGCACTTACACGCATAATAAAATGCCCTCCTGTCCCCCTGCCGAGCATGGCTGAGCCACTGGGGGACACCCCCCCCACCATCAGGGACACTGCAGCGTTTCAGGCTCCTGTCCTGGCCATGGCGTCGCCTCTTGTTTTGTGCAAACATCACCGCAATCCCCTTGGCCACCGCAGAACTTTCTGCAAAGAGCCTTGCCGGCGGGGCGCGCGTCAACGTTTGAAGAAAACAAAGGGCAGAAAAGAGGAAAAAACAGGGAAGGAAAGCAAAAAGAAGAAAAGAGGGAGCCCACCGCCCTGAGCAGCACCGAGCTCTGCCGCAGGAATCTCTGACATATGTTCAAATACGCATCATGTGAGGAATCATAATATTCATCCTAGCCTTCCACTGCGTGCGTTCCAAGGAAACTCGTATGTCAGGAGCTTTCAAAATTAGCTTAATTTCCTTTTCCTAAAGATCACACATCTTGGAAAGGCCCCTTCTGAGTTACACTGGGGAGCTTAATTGGCAGGCTTGCGGGTTTCTGGGAGGGTATGCTAATACCGAGCGAGTCAAAATGGCAATCCAGGCCTCCCTCAATTGAATCATTAGCTGTTAATGCAGCTCTAAGTACCTGGAAGCGAAGGTGTGAAATCCACTGAGTGTCACTAAGCACCCGGTCCTCCCGGGGCTGCGACGCAGGGCAGTTGGGGGCTGTTTATGTAACATCCGGGCAGCAAGACTGCTCGGCCGCTGGGTTATTTGCCGGCCTGGCCTCCCACCTCCTCCCTCCTTCCCCCCCCACCACCCCCGACATGGGTTTTTTTTTCTTTTTTAAAAAAAGCAAAGCAACGATATAGCACTCGAGCCGTCATTTCCTGACTGTTGTGTGTGTCATCACTGAGGACACTGGAGGAAAACATGGGGCTTGTTATTATCGACCCGAGCCGGAATGAGTCAGGCACCTGAAGGCTTCAATCTGGACCTGACTTGGCCACTCAGATGCCCACCCACGACCCCCCACTGCCAAGCGGAAGCCGGGAAGGCACCCTGATAGTACCTGGAGAACTGGGGGAGGGGAGGGAGGGACCCCAAGTCCTGCAGGGTCACAAGGGAAAAAAGCCGATTCCATGAATTCGCTGCACTGGAGGGGGGGGTGTGGGGCGGGGAGAATGGGGGGGGGAGCCTGGGACAGGGGGTGGGGAGGGGAGTCCTCTGCTCAGTTGCCCCCTCCCCTATCCTTTCCCTAGGCCTCCAGTTAGAATTCCGACCATTAAAAATGTGACTCCCCGCCTTTTTGTTTTCCACCGGCCTCCCGAGCTCTTTATTAAAATGCAAATTTCCCTTAAGGGCAGCCCTGTAAGCCTTCGCCAGCTAATGGGATTAACTGAACCGAACACAGCCACCTGCGGGGAGGTAAGGGGGCCCGAGGTCAAGTCTCCGCTTCTCAAATAAGCCGGAGGCTCATCTCAGAGGGCCCAGCACACGAAACACAGGAACCCCAGTTTCAGATCTCTTTCAAGGGGACTCTGAAGCCAGGGCTCGAGTCCCAGCTGGGGGAGCACCTGCTCACTGACTTCTCGTAGCCTTCATGCCTTCATCTCTGCCCATCATTTCTCTGGGGGTGGACCACACTTGACTCGTGCCCTGGTAAGGTGGTGGGCTGGACAGGGCAACAGCAGGCCAGCGCAGGAAAGCGACAGCCCGTGAGCTCCTACATTTACAGAGCTGGCGACTTGTCACAAGGGATGCTTTCAAAGTAACCTGGGCGACTGATTTTTCTGAGCGGGCAAGCAAGCTTCGGCTCGAGTCCTGCAACGGGTTTTCAGTCACACTGATGGCTCTGGCTGCCTCTCGGGTGCAAAGCGTTCAATGTTACAAACAGCGGGGGCCGAAACTCAACTCTGTGAATCTGAACTTTACTCCTGGAACAAAGACCAGTCCCTGTCATCTCGAGTTGCTGCCGTTCAGTCCTCCACGCAAAAGCGTGTCCCTGGTCTTATAGCTAAAAGCAAAGAATCTCTATCTGTAGACACACATGAAAAAACTGTGTTTTTATAAAAAGATCAGGTAGGTGCTGAGCATTACAGGAGGCCTACAGGTAAGATGCTCTTCCAAGAGTAACGCACTTGTTACTCTTAACAAATGAAAGCATTTGTTAAGGGAAAGCAGGAAATTAGTTCTGGAATTTGAGGTGTGTTTTCTTTCTACAGTGACTGGGAACTAACTGTACTACTTGCATACAGAATCTATCTGCATCAGAGAACAGGGAAAAGAGGCCCGAGCTCAGGGCCTAAGATGGAGGCTGCAGCTAAGATGGAGGGCAGCTCAGGGCCCAAAATGGAGGTCTAGAGCTAAGATGGAGGGCAGCTCAGGGCCCAAGATGGAGGCTGCAGCTAAGATGGAGGGCAGCTCAGGGCCCAAGATGGAGGTCTAGAACTAAGATGGAGGGCAGCTCAGGGCCTAAGATGGAGGATGCAGCTAAGATGGAGGGCAGCTCAGGAGGTAAGATGGAGGCTTGAAACTAAGATGGAGACCTGCAGCTAAAATAAAGGACAGCCTAGAAGCTAAGATAAAAGCACTCTGCCTCCATCAGGACCTCTGGGGGCAAACTACGAGCACTTCCCCATCCCACCCTCAGAACAGGAATCCTACAAAAGATTCTAAGATTGGGTGGAAGAATTTAAGCCCATCCCCTGACAGTGTTCTGAGTCCTACATCCCCGGCAGCACCACCTGGCTCCAGACAGACCAGTTGTTTACACCAGCCCTGGCCAGGCCTCTGCAGGCCCCTGGGTTACACCACAGGAGAAAGGGCTCTTGGAGTCCCAGAGAGGAAGCCTTGTCACCCCACTACAACGGGGCTCCATCCCGGCCCACTGACAAAGTTGCGGCCTCAGACTGACATGGAAATCCACGTGGTTGTACCTGTCCAACATGGACATGCCATTGTTTGCTCTGACCCAGGTCGTTCTGGCGGGTTCTCTGTGACTTAACGATTAGGGTGCAATGATTTCACGGAAGCCCTGATTTGGCTTGCCCCACCAGCTTGGAGAAGTGTCGAAAGGTTTCTGAAGTCAGTTTTTTTGACCGTCTTTCCATCTGCTCTGAACTGTTCTCTCTCTCTGCCCTATTTCATTCCTCAGCAGAGACTTCCTGGGTTCGTTCTGATCGTAAGACCATCAAAGGAAGCCGCCAGTCTTATACCTTTGTCTTCCCCATGGGGAAGGGCACATATTAGGCACTCGATACGTGGACAGTGAACACGTCAATGAATGAATAAATGAATGAAAAAGGCCAAGTGAAGGCAGACTCACCGACCCGGCAAGGATTTCATCCTTCTGAGAGGCTTGGCAGACACACTGACGACTACCGCAAGCTAAGAGATGCTACTAAAAAGGCAAAAAAGGAAACAAAGCTATTTGGACATTCAACTTAACACCCCAATTAGGAAAAAACTTATCAGTGAGGGAAAATGGGTACATATGTACCAAGAACCAGGCCATATTCCATGCTCTTTGCCAAGTTGGGCATAACTCTGCATATGAGGTAAACCTCAGATCTGCCAATAGTCAAGAATTTGAAAAATTAATTTGTGACAACTGTTTTCATTTGGAACCGTGATTTTCCTCTGCCAGGCGTGTCATTTTATGCTAAATTCCCATTAAACACTTCCCAGCTACCTTTCCCTTTCTCTGAAGAACAACCACAACACCCTGTCCCCCTCAAGAATTCCTTAATGTCATAGAAGGCCCATTTTATAAACATAGCTGTGGTGAGTCTCTTCTCTTGGCCAGGGGGATTGCCCCCCCCCCACCTCCGGCCCCTAACTGACCATTTGCTAAGTCTCGGAGCAATACAAATTTAGGTCAAATCAATTAGTAACACATTTCTAACTCTTGGCACTTGGGAAGAGTGAGGACTTTTCCTCATGGAGAGAAGCTAAGCCTTGAGAGCAAACTGAAGTGCGCCGAACCCAGCAAACCCCCTTCTGCCTCTGTGGGCTGTGCTTTTTTCAACAAACAAACCAACAAGGGCAAAAATTTGGGAGAACCGGGGTCTCACCACAACAAATTAGGACAAGACTTTGATTTTTTTTTTTTTTTTTCCCTTTTCACTGGGTTAATGAATAAAAGCTCAGGACAGAGAGGCAGCTGACGAAATATTTTCCCCACTAACTCCAGGAAGCTGAAGGTCTGCTCTGCTGTGTTGTTCCTCGTTGGAGCCTGAGAGATTTTCATCTGGGTGTGATGGTCGGCTCTCCACCCGCCAGCACAAAGTCATCAATCTTGTGTCTCCTCCCGCAGAAGCCTGCTCCCCCTTCTTCCTCCCCCCATTCTTCCTCGCTGAATAGAATGTCTCCCCTCTCTAATGAACATACCCAGGAGAATAAAACTTGTTTTTCCAAAAGGGGGGTGGCGGGGGCAGAAGAAAGGAAGGAAGGGAGGAAGGAAGAACAAAAAAGAAAACAATGCCTATATTGGGTCTGGCCGGAGCCAAATTCTCGAGGACACCAACCTGTAAACTTCTAAGGGTTTCCTCAACATCTGAGATGTATACGTAATGTACAGAGTGTTTGCTTTTAACTTTAGGATTGCCTTTGTTTTGCTTTGAGTAATTATCGAATCAAAGAACTCACGAAGACTGGATTTTTTTGAAGGATGAAAAGATCCACTGTGTGCCAGATTTCTTAAAGCAAAACTGCCCCCACTGAGTGGGGCAAGGCATAGGAAACTGGCTTGGGAAATCGGGTTGTGCTACAAGGGGCTTAATGACTGATTTCAAAAAAAGAGTCCAGAAATCGAACAATCACTGCAGGACCGGGAGAATAATGTGGGGCGGCATAAAGGGCCCGCTGTGGGCGAGAGAAGGCAGTGGTCAGAACTCGGGTTCGCTCTCTAGCATGCGCTCCCAGGTTCCCAGGCCCTGCCCTACTCAGTGGGCTCCTGGCACCAACATCGGGTGGAGGACGATACCTCCCCCTCCCAGCCCTCAGCTGTGCTGGAAGCTCCCCGGAGCCTGGAAGCCCTCCAAGGGCCTGTGGCCACTGCCTTGACTTGCAACCCGATCCTCCCTCCTCCTCCCTTGCCGACTGGAAGTTCCCACAGGGCAGGCACTCTGTCTTAGAGTTAAATGTACCCAAAGTGCCTTTTCTTTCTCTTTTTAAGACTTTCACTTGGTCTTGGTCTTTACGTCTTCACTGCTTTCTGCGCCTTCTTTCCTTCTGTCTCTCTTTCAACAATAAAGACCTGGCTAAGGGGAGTTGGTTTTAACTTTGGGGTGGGGGGATCGTTCTCAAGCACTCGGGCGTTTCAAAAGCTCGGAGTAAAAACAAAGGAACGGGATTCAGATTCCTTTTCCCCTTTTCCCACCCCAGTGGGAGGACAGAGCAAGCAGACGTGGAAGGCACGATGGAGGACGTGGGAAAACCTCTAAGGAAGTGTGCGTGTGCGCGTGTGTATTGGGGGGTGGGGTACAAGCACAGAGTAGTTTGTATGCTGGGGTTCATTCCCTCTTTAGAAACATCCATATATCTGGCCGAAGAGCAGGAGATAAGGAGATGTAAAATCAGGGCAGGATAAGGGTGGGGTAGGGGGACTTCCTGTCATACCATAAAGTCATTTTAACAACCTTCTGGAAGAAAAGGGGAAAGGGAAAAGGGGCCAGGAAAAGTATGGGGCTCAGATTCCCAGTCCTGTGGGCAACCTGAGTGGGGAGTTTGGTCACATGTGGGAGGGTCCGAGGTCCCCTGTCAGGAAAAGGGTTGTCTGTGTGCGTGTATGTGTGGGGGGGCTAGGGACCCAGGCAAAGAAACCCATCAAATGAAAAGACAGAAGGCCCCCGGGCCCTTAATGCACAGAATGGCAGGAATGGTGTCAGAACGAACCCTCCTAGGGAACCAGGACAAAATGAGACCCCAACCTAAGATATCCCTGAAAGGTGGGGTTTTTTTCCGTTTGCACTTCCACATTCCATCTAGAGAATTCTAAGTGATCCCACTTCCTGCGAGCGGGTAAAGCCATTTTGAGTTCTCTGCTGACCTCTGGTGGGAGAGGAGCTCTACGGGTCCCAAAAAGGTGTTCTGAACAGGGGCAGCCCACCTGTCCTGTTCCCCAGTACCCCCCCCAAAATCCTGAGTAACACCCCCGGGGCTGCCATGGTCATGTGCCTTGGCCAAGGTTCAGGGATGGAAGTTGGGAGGTGTGGGGGAGAAAAAAAGAGCAAGAAAAGCTTTCAAGAAGCCCCAGAAGATTACGGGCTTAAGACAGGAATGTCGGAATAAACTTTGCTAACTTAAAAGAATTTTAATAGCAGGGTGGGGGAAGCTTTTGCCTGAAACTAACACATTTTATTCATTTCTTTGGACTCTTCAACTATAAAAGAGGAGACCATATCTAGGAATGGTGTGTGGAAGATAAGTTCTGCTGGAAAGGAATGAATTCCCATTGTAGGGATCAGTAGGGCCTCCCATGAGAAGCTCACAGATGGATGACCTCAAGACTTATGAGGGGGTGGAAAGAAATGGCCAGAGGGTGCCTATTCTTTTTAGAACCAAGGGGCATGACATTGTCAGCACTAGCTTCCCCTCCACAGAAACTTGGCCTAAAGAAGGCAGAGGTGGCCTGCCCCACATCCTGAGGGGAAAGGTGGCGGGGGCAGGGCGGTGGTGTCCCACCCACAGGCACAGAAGCCTCTTTCTTCATCAGCAAGAGTGTCTTTAGTGCACTGTGGGTTTGTGGCACTGAGGAGTAGAGAGGGTGGAAAGGGGAAAAAACTCAAGTTAGCCCTGAAATCTCAGAGACCCTGACAAACCCAAGGATGCCCTTGTAAGTAGGAAAAAAAAAAAAAAAAAAAAAACCAAACCAAACCAAAACCATAGGAATTCATCCTCAGCTAGCACCTTCTCTCCTAAGAAAGCATTGAGCTTCCATCCCAAATTCTACTCCCTCATCTCCTTGTATCTTCCCATATTGTCTCAAATGCTAACTCCTCCAGGAAGGCTCCTTGGGTTTCCCTGGTAGAAAAGGGACCTCTGCCCACTTGTGAACCTCTTTTCTAGCCCTTGACTGGGGTGGGAAAGATGCACCACTCACCTTTCCTTCTTGCAAGCATTTCCCAGAAGTGGGTATTCAAAAATTATTATTTACCCAAGGACAACAAATAGATCTAAAATTTCCTCTACAGTCCGCCATTTTGAAAAGGACCCCTTAAAGGTTGCTTGTGGGGGTGAGAGGGGGGGGCAGCGTACCTGTGCTAACCGAACTTTGAGAACTAAAGTTTTAAAATGAGGAGGACATCCCTCTCATTTTTCAGATGAGGGAAACTGGGACCCAGGACATTTGTCCAAGGTCCCAGAGATGGTTCCCAGAACCGTGGCGCGTACCTGGGTTAGGAATTTGGAGGTCACTGTGATAGTGTTTTTCTGCCCTGGCTCAGGTCTTCAGAGCCACTAGTTAAAAGTGACAGGATTTGTCCCCAGAAACCAACTGTTCAACTGAAAATCTTTAAAACTATGCCCGAGGCCTTGGGGGTGGAGCCTGTGTCCCTGAGAAAGGGGATTAGGGGAGGGGGATGCCCAGTGGCGCCTCGGGCGCAGCCAGGGAGTTTCGCAGAGGCAGGCTCCCAACAGTAAGAGCCGAGCGCCATCTGCCAGCCAGCCTGGAGCAGTCTTGCTTTATTTCACTCTTTTCATTTCCCAGCCCCAAACATTTGGGGAATCCCACCTCTTTCCCTAAAAACAAGCTATCTCCTGAGCCAAAGTCCCCCTAAAATAAGAATATAATTGTTTAAAAAAAATCTCAAAATTGAGGGGAAAGAAAAGGAAAGCCACTAGGGAATAAAAATTCCCTAGGAGGCTGATTTCTGCCCCCACTTCTGAGCTGTGCGGACCTCTGCGGGGACAGGAAAGCCCCCATGGTCTCCTCCTTGACTTCTTCCTGCAGCATGAAAGTTCAACTCCCAGTTTGGAGCCTGCCTTCACATCTGAAGTCAAACCCCCACTCTCACCTCAGGGGAATCATGGTTTTAGGGCCAGAAAGAAAAATAAAAATGAGTTCTCCTGTCACCTGTCAACTTCAGTCTTAGGATAAGACATCTACCAGGGTTTTGATGTGCTCTACCCAGAATCCTTTTCTCAAGCCCTGCCCCACCGTACCATCTGGGGTCATTCATTACCTCTTCATACATCAGGTTGGACAAAGAGATACCGCGGGGCTTTCTCTTGAACCACCCAACAAATTTAAGTCTCTCCCTTGACCATGGCGGGACCCCAGGACTACTCCTGCAGAATCATCACAAAATGAAGGCTTGTCAACACTTTTAAGAATCAAACTTTGGCCTTTTCTGGATATTACTTGGCAAATTCATGGGATCCTTGAATAGAGCCCTAGAAACCACAAATGTTCCAGGAATGAGAATCTCCCACTAACCCCTAAACCAGTGCTGGGAACCTTCCTTCAAGTGTCCATCTTAAAACCAGCCCTGGCCATTTGTGAAACAAAATGATCTAATATGCTTCCTTTTTAGCAGCAAGAAGGAAGAAATGAAAGCACACGCAAATGTTTAATTATAAATAGCTATTAGTTTTCTGGCAACCAAACTTTAAAAAATTTTCCCCCTCATGTCTGGCATCTGTTTTTGGGTTCTGTCTGGAGTCTTCTAAGTATTTCCTTGGAAGGATGTTGTACTTGGTCTCAGGCAAAATGTCAAAATCAACATTCAAAAAACATGCCTTGGGTAATTTCGAGGATTCTGCAGTAAGGATGTGTTAGTTAGGGGCACTGCACTCAGCTAAATTCGAAACAGATTAAAAAATAGTATTTTTTAAAAATTTACATATCCGATGTGCACTTTATCGAACTAGTAATCACTTTCTACCCTTCACCCTAAAGTAATCCTAATAGCAAAAGCAAAAGTGTTTAAATTCATATAGATGGCTGCGGGTGGAAACTAGTTTATTCTCTGAATTTTTTTTTTCCTTCTCGATTTTGTGACTAACTTAAAGATCACAAATTCCAAACGTTTTAAGAAAAAAAAAAACTTCACTTACGTGTCTTATACGGAGAATGTATAAGATCTAACAGCTCTAGCAGAAGACCAGATAGGGACGAAAATATAAATATGTTGGGCTTACAATACAATAAAGAAGCAATAACGTCTTCTATAACGATTAACTGGGGGAGAGGCTGTTTAGGTGCAAGGGCTGGGGGGGGGCGGGTCAGGCCACGGTTTAAAAATGAAATCATGATTTAGTCTTGTTATGATTATTACAAGAGATGCTGGTTACAGACTCTGCCCTAGGATGGAGGAGGGGGCGTTGACAATCTTACCCAAGACCAAGTACAAGACTCTTGATTGGGGAATGTCCTTGGATCATGTTTTCTACTGGCACAACTATGTTTTATTTCCCAAAGATCTTATTTTACCTTTCTCAGGTAGTCATTGAGAGGCATTCCTTCCATGGGCGCCCACCAGCCCACAAGGTCACTTCCTGCCTTGAAATATCAGTTGCTAAAGGTTACGGGTCACTTGCATGCAGTTGGGTTGGCCCCTGTGGCCCTGGGACTCAGGTGACCCCGCTAAGAGCCTACATCCTTGTGTGTGCGCAGACACTACCAATTAAAGGCTCCATTACTGTTTTGTGGGACACGTGCAAAGTGGGGCCCAGCCATCCCAGTGCGGCTGTATTTACAGCCACCTGAGTCCTAGCCCCGATTAGCCTGGCATCCTTCTCTCCACGGCAGAATGACTTAATTTAGTACACACCAGACAGAGGGAGAATCCGCAGCCTGCTACAAAGGCTCCTAAAAGAACCTCTAAGTGGTAGAGACGATCATGTAAGGGTTAAAATCTATTTAAGCCTTGATTTATCTTGGCCCATTGATTAGCTATGAGACTGACTTCGTTAATCAGAGTCTGAGACCAATTCATTACTTACTTCCTTGGGATAATTCCCTTTTCTATTCTATTTAGGGTCATCTGGGTCACCTTCTTTTCCACAATTTTTCAAAAATTACTTCTACCCAAGAATGCAGGGTCACCACCACAGTGGCAAACATTTCTGACTGGTCCTTAGTAACTGGAGTCAGGAACCTTCTCTCTGAAGGTATCTTTTCTTTTTAAGGGGCTCGAGTTAAGACATGTGTGATCTCTACCTTTCCCAGAATTTGATATTGATGTGTTAGGGCAGTATGTTATCAACAGGGATGATGCCGTCCCCCAGGGGACACAGTTCTGATTGTTACACTGTGTAGGTACCTAGTGGTGGTGGTGGTGGTGGTGCGTGTGTGTGTGTGTGAGAGAGAGAGAGAGAGAGTTGGAGGGACAGAGATGGGGAGAGAGAGAGAGGAAGTTGGAGGAGAAAGAGATGGGCATCCAGTAGGCAGAGGTCAGCGATGCTGCTAGACATCCTTTAGAGCCCATATGACAAAGTATCAGTAGACCTATTATGGAGGACCCTTGTGTTAGATATGGCCCCCTATAATCCCACCACCTAGCCAACAGGGAGATGTCACCACTTAAAAAAAAAAAAAAAAAAGAGGCCGGGTCTGACTAAAGCTTCAGGGCCTATAGATTGTGGGCTCTGTCCTGGCGTGGGGGTGGAAGTGGAGCAGGACCCTCCCCACCCCTGCTCCCTGGGCCCTTCCCCTCTGATTTAATCACAGATCCGACACCTTTTTTCTGCCTTACACTGTCTCACCATCTAGTGGCCGACCTGAAGTAACAACTTACCTTCCCCATCTCTGGGCCCCACTACAGTCAGTCACCCTCAAATCCACACTTGTGGGGAACCATGCGGGGGAGGACCTCAGAATGACAGATTTGATGTTCTCACTGTGTTCCTTACACATCTTGTAGGCCTACTGGACCCACAGAGTCAGAAGCTGTCAGGAATTAAGATGGCCACTTTCCACGATGTGAGAAGCCCAAGAAGGCCAGAAAAACTCAAGGGACTGATAACAAATGAGGTTTCACTTTTTATAAACAAGGACCTCACAGGCGTTTGCTTAAGTCCTTTGGACACTAAGGAATTACCACAGATGAGAAGACTGAAGGGGACGTGCTCACATGGTCCCAGGGAAGTAAGTGCCCAGACTCTTCCCAAGTGACACCATCAACTCTCTGTCACTTTCAATTGGACCCATTCTGCAGAAACAGGCCTTCTCGGCCCAGACTCTAGCATTGCCACCTGACTTCAGTTTGGGGCATTAACCAGGATGAGCGTTAGACCTTCTTTCCAAAAATCCTACAAACTTACCTGAACACAGGTTCCCTGTTTAAAAAAAAAAAAAATCCCCTCATAGTCATCTGCACACTAGTCATTGGTCTGACGAAAGGAAAAACTGTTCTATTTAATAATTAGGAACGAGGAGGGAGGTGACAGAGTCTGTTGACTGGGAGAGGCAAGAGCTGTGTCAGTCAAGTGCCTCTAGGCACCCCTGGCCTCCCTGGGAGAGGCCGCTGCTGTCTAGCAGGGACGGATCACAGCGCTCCTTTGGAAGTGGGTACACGAGATCTTTCTTCCCATTATCAGCTCATTAAAGGCAGTTTAAGGTACTTACTCTGTCCCACACACCAAATGTGTGTGACAATGTCGGAAACGCTGACTCATAAGTCTGGGATCAGGTAACAATTTATACACCTCTCGCCTCACCCCAAACTGAATCATTAAGAAGCATTTAGTAAGATCTAATGTTCAAGTTAGCATGTGGGCAGAGCTCCACAAGTCTAAGGCTCCCAAAGTCTCCTGAGGTTTAACAAATTACCCTGTAGTTCAACTTGGGGTTTTCCCTCTAAGTGAGTACAACAGAAGCACACGCCCTTCGTTTTAGTGACTCTGTCACAGATCCGTTCCTTCACGTTCCTCCCGTGGTCCAGCCCCCAGTTCCTGCTCCGGCCACAACTGGCTCTGGTAATTCTAATGTGGAAAGGGGCACCGTGTGCTCACTGCCTGTCCGAGACCCAACTGACCATGAGAGGATCAACAATCATTAAACATCAAACATTGCTTTTTCTTGTTGTTCTTACCTCATTCTTGGAGGGCTCATCTTCAGTTCTCACTGGCTGGACTGCTTCACCCTCTGGCTGTTGGGAAGGGAAACTAAAAACAACTTTTTTTTTTTTTTTTTGCATGTATAGTAAACATAGAACAATTTGCGCTCAGGTCCCTGGGTTCAACCACGGTACAGAGTTGGTTTACAGATTGGAGGATAATATAAATAATAAAAAGAGAAGGAGGTAGAGGGGGTGGGGCATAGGAAAGGGGGATGGGGGAAACTTTTCTATGACAAGTAAAAACAAGGTCTCTCTCCTCATCTTCTCTTGGCCACGTCACTCCCCTGAGAGGGGCTTTGCACAATCATAAATTTGGCACGGTGTCCTCTGTCTCCTGTTAGAGCTGACCCTTATCTATATAGTATGTACGAAGAGTGTACTCTGAAACGTAGAGAAAGAACGGGTGCCTAGTACTTTGAGAATTTACAAGTTAACAGTCTCATGGGGAATACAGAAAACAAAGAAACACAAACCCCACATTCTTACTTGGAGCACGGAGACAAAAGTCTAAGAGAGTTTCTAGAAACAATGGTAACCATATTCTGGACACGGGCCTGTGCCAGATACAGGGTTGAGGATTTCTAGAGGGTAACTTCACTTCTGGGCCTCTTTTTAGAGGAATTGTGGAAAAACGCAATCTCTTTCTCTGATTCTTCTGGAAATGCCCCTCCTCGCCCTCATTCAGAGGCCTCCTGGCCTGGCCCTATGGTAGTTTTTATCTGGAACCTCCCACCTGTCCCTTTCACTTTTAGAAAGGCTGCTGAGGATTTGCTGACCCTCCAGCAGGACTCTCCAAGACGGACAGAAACTGGCTGATTCCCCACTCTCCCTGAAGAGGTCAAGGTCTCACGCCCAGGGTGACCACAGGCCAGGACAGGAACCGGAGGCGATAAAACCCCTTTCCAGTCTAATTCAAGGAGGATGTCAGCAGAGGCATAGTCTCAGAGTCCTTGTTGTTGGGGGACACCAGGGCTGGAGAGGGCTAATTATTAGACTGACTAATGCTTGAGGGTTTCACCTGGGGGAGGGCGGCAACCTTGTCCTATCTATTGGCCCAGCCCTTCCTATGTTGAAAATTGTGAATCTTCCTGAGAAATTTGATTCTGAAATGGACAAGCGGCTTGTTAATTTCACATTCCACTAGGAACCCCAGGAGGCACAAGATGGAGGTTTGGAAAGAACCCCTTTGCCACCAGCTCAAGAAATCAAGAAGTGTGGAAACCAATTTTAATGCTACTGAATGAAAGGCTATTTCTGTGTCTTCTGAAAGTTACTTTATGTAGAAGCATTGGGGTGCCACAGTTTTGCTAGGGGTGACAGTGAGTTCTATTTGGTGGGGAAACTGACTCTGGAAAATAGCAGAGGCGTGACAGCATGAGGAATTTCAAATCTAGACAATCAGACTACCTTCTCTTTAAAAATATACTTTTTTCTTTTTTTTTTTTTTTGCTTAATACCAACGTTCCTGCATAAAATCAAAGGTGATTTCTAAGACTATGCGCTAACTCTTGCTAAGCTAAGGAGGAATTAAGCCCCAACAAAAAGTAAGGAATACTTTAAAAAAAAAATCATTATGAAGAATATCAAAACAAGAGTGATTTTAATAGGGTTACTA
This sequence comes from Mustela nivalis, assembly GCF_964662115.1. Classification (NCBI taxonomy): domain Eukaryota; kingdom Metazoa; phylum Chordata; class Mammalia; order Carnivora; family Mustelidae; genus Mustela; species Mustela nivalis. Next base: position 139,733,940 of record NC_139027.1, on the reverse strand, counting down.
GATCCAGGCCGGGATTTTAAGCCGTCTCCTCCTCTAACACTGCAAGTATAGGGAGCCAGGCACTGAAGCCCACTTTTTAGTATTATTGTCAATTACTATTATTATTATTATTTTAGTGGAACACTGAGTAAGGAAAGGTTTAGACCCCACTGAAGAAAACCACAGAGGTTCCCTAAAAGAAACCTGCAGCTGAAAAAGAACAAAACCCAATAAACAAACTAAGACTACAGCGTTGGCAGATGAGTTCAAGCAAATGTGGAAACCAAATATCCCCCTAGCCATGACAGGTTATGTCAGAAACGGGGGGCTCACGCGTTAGGTATGCTCAATGGACATTTCTAACCGCAGATCGGCTGGGTCTGGCTGTCCTTCAGAAAGCAGAAGACGGCGAGACGCCTGTCACTTGACAAGGGATTTGAAGAGCACGCAGCACACTCACCATCATGCGTTACACTTAAATAATGCTTTGTGGCCCATTACCACATTTTTTGTTAAGCACGGTCTTATCTGAGTTAGAAACTTTTGATTCCTTCACTTACCTCAAAGTCTTTGAGCAAAAGTCCCTGACATTTAATCTCTGAGCTCTCGGTTTATTTGCCTATGACATGGGGTTCTACCACATTTTTATTGCCCAAGGCTGTTTCAAAGGACAAATGTGACTTAGATGAAAGGCTTTTAAAACTACAATAAGAATGTGGTATCATTATGCGTGATCATTACTATTACTGGTTACTATACCTGAAGGCAGTGAGGCCATCCCTTTCAAGTCAGGAGGGGGGGAGCAAAAAGCCCAGGGACCCCACTCTTCTTTGCCTAATACCAATTTCCCATGATAGACATAATGTGGGCAAATTATAAAAATGAACCTACTTGTATAGAAAACATTTTTTTTTTTTTTTTGAGAGAGAAATCTATGGGAAATTGGATTTTAAAAGGCAGGGAAGAATTTCGGCCTTCAAGAGGCATAAAATACTACTGGGGGAACAGAGAGGGAAAATCATAAAAGTCTCTCTTAATTCTAAAGATTTGGTGGCCTGATAAGCTATGCCTTTCCCACTGCACCACAAAGCTCAGTGGAGGCATTCTGAATATGGAAAAAATTGCTGTACTAAAGAAGAATTAGGAAAAAAAAAAAAGCGCCTCTTCTGCATGATGGAATGCAATGCATCACTATTGTACCTGGTGGCATAAATAAATTATCATACAATTAATTGCAATTCACTGTATAAATAAAGTATCATGGCAAGCTGGCCATTATTATCTATAGCATTTGCCTGCACAGTTTTTATAAAATGTAGCAGATACTAAAAAATTCCAATCTGCCTGCCCCTGCAAGTCTTAAAAAAAAGGGGGGGGGGAGAATCACACCCAAATTGGGTTTCCAAAAACATGGAAACAGTCTATTCTTGAACAGTCAAATAAGAAAAAGGCTTCATCTCTTACAATTTCTAGAATTTTAGTCATGTTATTGATTACCTATCTATCTCCTTAAAAAAAAATTTCCCTATAATGTGGTTAAACTGGGCAATAAAAATGGAAACAGCACACACACACACACACACACAGCTGTAAAGCAACAGATGAGCATGCATGTCACAAATTGGTGACCATATGAAAGGATGTTCTTTTGACCTGCATTTTCAGTGGTAGAAATATATGGATGTCTTGTTTTGTGTCAGAACCGGACTGTTAGCTAGAGGTCTTGTCCTAACTGTAAGTCCTCATTCTTCTTCTCCCCCCTCCCCATCAGTAGCTCAGACCGCTACCTTCCTTGTCACTTTGCCAAATGAAGGCTGGTTGGAAATGAACTGTTTTCCCAAACCGCATTACGGCAGCAGGTAATGCTGGCTGTCCTAACTCAGGCTCGTGTCTCAGATGCCTGGGTTTTGGTCTTCTTGACCAGAGACTCCCTGAGAGCAGAATCAGGGCAACTGCAGGATGACCCCAGCAAATTTCCTTTTATTGAGGTTAATTTTGCACTCTGTATACAAAACAAGGGTGAGCAAGGTAAACTTCTAATATTCTCAAGGCTTGGCCCCAGTCATGGACTGACAGTTTGTTGCAGGGTGGGCATAATCTGTGGTTTAAGTCCCCAGTCCTGATTTAAGTGGACGGTGCTTTCCAAAACCACCCACCCCCCAGAATAGAGGACTCAAGACACGGCAAAGAAGACTAGTGGAGATCTGCTGGGAAAGCCTCATGTCCCAGATGAGACAACAGAGACTCCAGCAAGTAAGGGACACTGCCAACTAGGGGGCGGGTGGACACTGTCACCTGTCTGTATTCCTATCTGTATTTGTGTCCCTTCCCCATCAGAGGTCAGCGTTCTAGAACTAAGCTCAGAATATTGAAATGGGACTGTTATGGCAAAAGCAGTTCCCTGCAGGAAAACAGTGCATTGTCATCTAAGGCTCTGGCTATAGTAGGGTTGGGACATCCCAAATTTAAAACTGCTTCCCTTCTCTACGTGATTAGGAAAACGATGACATCATTATTTCCCCGGGTGGGTGTCACTAAAACGAGCGCCATGTTTTAAACTGATTTGTGAAAGACACACATGTCACAGAAGCCAAAGGTTATTGTCCATAATGTCATTACTAAAAAGCATCACACATTATAAAATATTTAGCGAAAAAATGTAGCCCAGCTTTAGAAATTGTGATCTTTAAATCCCCTGAAAGGTTTTAGAGAGTAAAATAAAGAAATTAAGATTGTGGAGGTTCACTTTTGAAATTTTCATTCAAGCCACACATTTAGACTCTTGTTAATTGTTGCTTTGATGGACTGTGGCACAAGGAGCCAAAGCCTCAGATGGGAGCCAAGGCCAGGCTGGAGGAGGAGCAGTGGGGGGAGTGGGAAGGGCCAGAGAGGCAGGGAGATGGAGAGGAGGAGGGGCTGGGTGGGTGGGGGGAGAGAGTCCTAGAGGGGCCAGAGGACACCTAAAGGTGGGAAAGATGAAGACAGAAGGAGGGAAGGTGGAGGGCCGCCAAACGTACCAGATGTGGTTATGAACACAAGACCATTTTAATTTCTTGGTATCCCAAGTCCATTTGAAGAGGATCTTACCTTTGATCCTCTCTGCCCCAGCTAAAGCTGCTTGAAAAGATTCACATGCAAACATTGACATGTTTCACAAGTTATGGTCAACAGTTTTACCACATTTCGTCCATATACTTAAAATACACTGGAAACATTTTTAAAAATTTTTTTATTTTAATTGCATTTCGAAGACAAGACAGCATTCCACTCCCAACGCATAACAGTCTTTTTAAACCAAGCCCCTCCTACTGTACTCTTTGTAAAAGAGGAAATGATTGGCTTACCTCGGGCTCTTCCCTAGGAAAAAAATTATTTCATATTTTTTAAACACAGCCACGCCCACCCTCTTGGAACCAGCCCCGTGTAGGTTTGGATCCAGACCTGCCTGTAGCAGATTCAGAGGGGTTTTCCCCCCCTCCTCCCACCATCCCCCCACCAGGTGAGCTGAGTGTGTGCAGAATACTGAACGCATGTGTGTAGCCCCGACGCCCCAGATACCTGAGTGTCTGGTTTTTCAACCGTAAAGGCGGGAGGGTTTGGCGAACGAATGAGAAGTGAGGAAACGCTTAGCGCAAAGGGAAAAAAGAGAGAAAGACATACAGAAAAAAGGTTATGGAGGCCAGCGAGAGGCGGCCCCCTCTCCCCCGCGCCAGCAGCCCAACACACTCCCCGAGATGTCCCACCACCTTCTCCTCCGCATTTTTCGCGCTGCCCGCTGCAGAGCGCCCGCGCACAGGTACCACCAGAGTGTGCAAAACACGGAAAGTTTTTGCCCGCGCCATGGCGCAAAACACAAGACAGCCCGTTCCCCAGTACGAGTACACAGTCGGCGGGTAATCTGGGGGTGCCAGGGATGCGAATTGGGGGACACTTGAGCATATCATGCACAGGCGGACACAATATGGACACCAACACACACCAACGACAAGCTGTCTGAGTCCAAGCAGCAGTGCCAGGCGAGGCGGGGGCGCACCTTCCCCAACGACCCCAGCCCACCATGGCCCCAACCGGCCTAGCCTGGGGAACCCCGGGGCCCCTCCCCGGCAGTTCCTGGCTCACCTGAAGCCCCCTTCTTTCTTGCCGGCCCCCACCCCAGGACTGGGGGCATCTTACGGTCGCTGACGCTGGCTTGTCCAGCCGGAAACGACCCTCAGTGTTGCTCGGCACCACTTTTCTCCCTGGAGGGCACATACTTCGACCACCCAAGCCCAACCGAGGCCCCCTCCCGCTCCCAGGGCAAAGTTAGGGCCCCTCACTGGAACTTTCTAGCAGTCTCTTCCCGCCTCGGCCTGGACCCCCTCCTCCCGCCGCCAGGCCCTGAGCTCCACCGGGCAGCCCTGCCACCCCCTCCCGGGGTCCCCCGGCGGCCCTGCTCCCCGCGGGCAGAGTCCGCCGCATTACCTAGAAGCAGCAGGCGGTGCGTACACATGTACCCCATCTTTTCCTCCTGGAGTTGTTTGTCGATGAGCTTGCTGCGTTTCTTCTCTGCGCGCTTCTGGGCGCGCTTCTCCAGGGCTTCCTTGCGCATCTGTCTGCGCTTCTCCGCCAGAGGAATCTTCTTGACCTTGGGGCTGTGCGAGGCTTTGGGCTGGGGGCTCTCAGCTCGGCCGAAGCAGCCCCCGAAGGCCTGCATGAGGAAGTTGCGGAGCAAGTTGCGCCGGGGCTTTCGGCGGCGGCGATTTCGCCGGGGCTGCAGCCAGCGGCGGCATCCGGAGGTCCCATCGTCGGACTCATCGCTGCTGTGGTCGTCGCTGCTGACCGACCCCTCGTCGTCGTCGCGGCTGCGGCCAGACCTGCCCCGCCAGGCAAATGCGCGAGTAGGCTGCGGAGTAGGCGGATCGGCAGCCTGGATCTCGGGGCTGGGGGGTCTAAGGAAGCGCAGCTTGGGTCGGGCTCCAGACGCAGGGGCGGCAGGGGCTGCCCGGGCGGCAGGAGCAGCTGCCCCGGCGGCTGGAGCGGCTGGAGCGGCTGGAGCGGCTGGAGCGGCTGGAGCGGCTGGAGCGGCTGGAGCGGCTGGAGCGTCAGGGGCGGCTGGGGCTGCCCCGGCGGCAGGAGCGTCAGGGGCGGCTGGGGCTGCCCCGGCGGCGGGAGCGTCAGGGGCGGCAGGAGCGGCTGCCCCGGCGGCTGGAGTGTCAGGGGCAGCCGCGGCTGCCCCGGCGGCTGGAGCAGCAGACTTGGCCCCGGCGTCCGGGGCTCCGTCCCCCGGAGAGGGGACTTTTCCTCCTTCCGCAGCAGCTGCGGCTGAGCCTCCTTCCATCTCGGCTGCTTCTCCCTCAACTGGGGGTCTCTCTCCCTCTGCTCGCTCTCTCTTAACTGGGGCTCGGGAGACCTCGATGGGCGGGCCGTCAAGCGCGATTGGGGGGCTGTCCATGTTGACGGGAGCGTCGTCGACCCCAACGGGGGCGCTACCAATCTCGAGCGGGGGTCCGGAGATCTCCATCGGGGGGCTGTCGCCCGCAAAGTGTGGAGGAGATCTGACAGCCTCTCGGGATGGGCTGCCGATGGCGGCTGGGACCCAGAGGGGGGGCTCGTTCGCGGCGGGAGCGAGGAGGACCGCACTCGAGACCGCGGCTGCCGCGGACTGGCCGCCGCTGCCGCCGCCGCCGCCGCCAACGCCGTCGATTTGTGGGATAGCTCGGGGGAGCCCAGGGGGTGGGCTGTCGTCCCCAAAGGCTGCTCCATCAAACTCAAATGGCATAGCCTCCTCAGGGGGAGGGCTGCGGTCTCCTCCAAAGCCTGCGTTTGCAGGTCTGAGAGCTTGGGGCTCCTGGGGAGGCGTGCTAAAGACCCCTGCACCTGGGCCTCCTGGAGCGAGGTCTGAGACCTGCAGGAGAGGCTGGCTGCCACCTCCCTGGGCAGGCTGCTCAAACTCAAAGGGCATGGCTTCCTCGGGTGGAGGGCTGTAGCCTCCCAGGCCTGGTCTGGCATCACCGAAGGCTCCGGGCTCCTTGAGCGCTGGGCCAAAGACCTCCAGGCCTGAACGGGCCCCAGCGGTGTCTCCAGGCTGCTCCGGGGTAGGCCAGAAGCCTCCTGAGCAGGGCTGCTCGACCTCGAAGGGCATGGCTTCCTCAGGAGGTGGGCTGTAGCCTCCATGGGCTCCTGCTTCTTCGATGGCCTCTCCCACGTTCTGGAAGTTGGGCCTGGAGACCTCTGGGGGTCCACAGGCCTCGCCTTCAATCTCGATGGGGACGGGCTCGCTGTGAGGCGGTTCGGTCTCCATCTCTTCGGCTGCGCCAGGCCCAGGACTGGGGGCAGCTGCCCCTGGGGCCTCCAAAGATGGTTGCTCGGGCTGTTCCCCGAGTTCAAGGGGGATATCGCGTTGTCCTGACATATTATTGCCGTCGAGGCAGTTGCGCACGCCCATAACACGGTGGCGGACTCTTAAAATAAACTTGGGGCCCCGTAAGACGGAGCACCCAACCGAACTAGGGTGAAGAAAAAAATTTCCAAAAAATTCAAAGTACTAGCTAGAAAGTTCTCCAACCTCACTTTCCAACCCTCTCGAGGTCAGGGGGTTCAGGGCCTCAAACCCAAGACGGTGGCGGAAGCAACTCTATTGTTGCTGGTGGAGTCTTGGCTCCTTCCTGGCCACGTTTTATCCCCTCAGGCTGCCCCCTGGCCCCCCCTTTGGCCTGCCCTTGTCCCCTCCTCTCGCTCTCTGCTCCAGGCCAGCCCCGCCTGCTTGGATCTGAGGAGCGTGCCGATTCGGTCCGAAAATCGCTGGTAGTGCTCGCTGTCTGCCGCCAGAGGACGCCGGCCCCGGTGCCCAGGCGGCTCCGGGAGCCGGATCCTGGCGCCGGTAGCCCCGGACTTTGGGTAAGGGGGCTGATGAGCGCAGGCCTCGCAGGGATGTTTGGGCTCCTTCCACTCCTCTCCCTGACTGATTTGGAGTCTTTCTCCTCTCTTATTATCCCCTGGCCAGAGAGAGAGAGCTCTCCTGCGTTGCGGGACACGTGACGCAAGACGTGGGCCCCGGGCAGCTTGAGCGCAGGAGCTGAAACCCTCCCTCCTGGACCCAAATGACTCTCCTCGGGGGGGGGGGGGGGAACTGCAGGAGGGTTTCATCACCCCAGGATACCCCTGAGCCGCGGCCCCCGGACCCGGGCAGCTTCCCACCTTAAGCTCCAAGTCGGGAGTGCAAGGGTTCGGGCGCGTGGGAAGGGGGCATGGGTGCGCGCGGGGATGCGACAGGTGGTCGTGAGCCCACCGGCGGAGCAGACAGGAGGCGAGGGGCGAGGGGCTGCCGCGTGTGCGCACATAATTTGTTTTTAAAATGCCTTGAGGTACTTTCCGCCGTTTCTGCAGCTTTTGTTTGCCGGCTCGCGGAGACCGGCTCCAGTAAAGCACTTCAGTGTTCCCCATCCCCACCACACTCCGGGGGTCCTCGCCGTAGCCTAGGGTGGCGCAGGCAAGGGTTGCCCCCCTTTATGTGGATAATGATGCAGGGGAATTAAGAGGGTCTTCGGCACGTTCCATGGAGACCCTCTAAGTGTAGTTGCCGCGGCACTGAACGCGGGTTGGGGGGGGGGCACACACGGAGACCCCGTCCAGCGCAGGCCTCAGAGTTCCGGGGGTCTTACTGTTCTGGGGACGGGCTAAGGGGATTTCAGTTGGGATTTATGGTCGGCTTGGCGCGGTCTCGAAAGACTGGACAACCCTGTGCGCGCTGAACCCAAAGACAGACACCGTGCCGCGCCGGCGGCAGCCGCTAAAATGTGCCGCTTATCCGCCTCTGGTGCCGGCTGCCGGGGGTCGGTCAGCCGCTCCAGGTCCTCTCCAGCCCCTCAGCAGCCCCCTCCCAGCCCCTCTCCTCTCGCTGTGGGTATCCCAGAGCAGCGGCTTCACTTTTCCACTGCTAACTCCCTCAGAGGCGGCACTGAGCCCGGCCACAAGTCCCGCGGTCGCCTGGCTGCGCTCCTGTCGCCGAAGCTCGTGGGGGCTTAGAACCGGCTGGGGAAAATACCCGCACCGCCCGGGTGGGCTGGGTGCGTGCACGCGCACCGCTCTGGGTCTGGAGTCTGGAGTCTGCGGAGGGATTTGAGCCGCGGGGGGGAAAAAAAAATTGCTGCTTGCGGGTCACGTACGACCCGGGACGTGGCCATGAGGTCTGTCTCGCCAGCGGGCGACGCGGACCTGCAAGCCACCTTTAGGTGCAAGGCTTCCGGGCATGAGCCAGGTGGTCGCTTGGCGCGCGGGCGAGAGAGAGGGCACGATGAGTGTTAGGAGGGGTGGGCTGCGGGGAGCGGGAGCGCCGCTTGGATCGCTGTGTCTGCGAGCCGCAGGCGGGCGAACGACGCACCGCTCAATCTCGTTAGGTGGAACGCTTCCCTCTTAGAACGACGGGACCAAAGCCACGGCGCATCCTGGCCCCGCATCCACCATCCACGTGGCCTTGCTGCAGAGGAGAGCTGACAAAGTCGGACTCTGGGCAACGCGTGGGGCCCCCCAAAGGCGTATCATGTCAGGTGTAGGGGTCTACACCCTTGGAAATGCCACCACTGAACTTTGGCTCAAACTTTGTCCAACTGTGCCCACACGTGACGGCCCAACCCTTTAAGCATCCACTGAATGGGCCAACTGGGTCGCGACCGTCAACCCACTCCCCTCCGACCCCAGCGCTGGGTCAGCCATTGGGCTGGGGTCACGCCAATCAAGGTTGCCTGGCGAATGAGCGGGGGGCTTCGGACCGGAAACCGGATATGAATGGGAGGTCCAACAGGGGGCGCCGCGTTGGAACGCCCTAAGAGGTTGTGCTCCTGGGGTGGTTGGAAGCGGCCGGTGGGCCGGCGTATGGCGGCCAGGCCTGGGAAGCCACGAGGCTGCCTGGCGCCGTGGGGTCACTCTTCCTGAAGCCACAAGTCACCAAGGCTGGAAGGGAAGGTCGGGGGCTGCTAGGGGCCAACCTTAGGTATCGCTGGGGGCGGTGGGCAAACCCACCCGACCGAGGGGACCGCCGCAGAGGACAGGCGAGGAGGAAGAAAATGTCTGAGGCCTGGCGGTAGAGAGCCAGGCCCCGAGGAGAGACAGGGCTCGCTGCCCCGATGCAGAGGAGCAGTCCCAGACGGCTGAGGAGTCGAGGCCCCAGGGATGCTGCGCCCTGCCGAGCTAGAAGGTCAGTAGACATTGGGGTCTGGAGCCCCAGAAGGACGGTTTCTCCCCTCCGCTTGGACTCTGTCCCCAAGCACTGTCGATCCAGGAATGGGTGCACGGCCTCTTTTTCTGACATCCTCATGGGCCTGTGGGACCCCTTTGTTCAACACTCTTGGGTATCTCGGTCCTTTGCCTGGAGAGCACAACTACTGAGGGATGAAGGCTGAGCAGACACCAGGCCTCCAGCCTCAAGGAGGAGGGTCATAAAAAGGAAAGCAAAGACCTCTCCAGGGGCTGGGGGCCCCTGCGAGTCTTGATGGGGACAATGGCGTTTCAGAGGGGCCTGCCTACCAGTGGGGGGGGATGGGAGGAATGGGAGATGTGAGCCTACCCTGAACAAGACCCCGTAGGGGGGAGCAAGGGACACCATGTGGAGTCTCAGAGGGGCAGGGAGAGTGAAAGTGGTACAGACTGGGGTAGGACCTCTCGGGGGTAGCTGGAAACTAAAGGGCAAGCACTTTTGAGGTTGTTTTGGTAGGAAATAGAGCAGATGTTGAATGTTTTTGGTCCTGCAAGTAGGGTCTGAGCCTGGTTTTAGTAAAAGATGGAGGCCATGTGGGGGGATGGTCCCGATGGAGAGAATGCCGGAAGCTGTGGCTGGTCATGACCTCTAAGGCAGCAAGAAGGCTGAAGGAAGGGACTCCAGAGGGATCCCAAAGGGCCCTTTCTAGCACAGAAGGTGGAGAAGCCAAAGTCTGAAGTTCAGAAGGAAGGTAAAGACCTAAGTTCAAAGAGGCAGCCGTCCTTATAGGGTATGAAATGACTGATCAGAGACCCCCCTCGAGGGGAAGAATATGTTTGGTGATAGAATCTTGAACACTTGGAGCGCTGGAGAGGAAAAGGAAAGATGTCTCAGGACAGTGGGCTCAGAAGGGACTGGTGGGGGTATGCGGGAGGGGAGAATCAGAGACGCTCAGAGCACCCAATGGAGAGCATGGCTTCTTAGCCTCTGCACTGTTCACATCAGGGCCCCTGACTCTCTGCTGTGGATAGGACTGGGCACCGTAGGGCATTAGCAGCATCCCTGGCCTCTACCCACTAGATGCCAGTAGCAGCCCCTTAGTTGTAGCAACCGAAAATGTAGACTCTGCCAAATGTCCTCTGGGGGGCAAAATCGCCCCCGGATGAAACCACTGCTGTTGGCTGAGAAAGGACCCTTAGACCTGAGTAGGAATTACCTTAATTTAAAGGTAAATGAAGACTGGGAAGAAGAAAAGCCCACAGTTTAACTCCAGTGTTCCCCATTTTTATCTGTTCTGATTTTTTTTTCTTTTTCTGTAGGGATTGGCCACCAGAGTCTGAAAACCCCAGATCACTTATGTGAAGGGGTTCAAAGCTGAAACCGTCACGGAACAGAGAGGGATGAGACACCTCAGAAGTGAGGCCAGATGTTTGAGGAACTGGCTGACACGGGAGGCAGCTGATGTGCCCAGCCCCAGGGACCCGAGGAGCCTGGTGCGGTAAGCGCTGGGGGTGGCCGTGGCCGCGGCCACGGGTGGGCAGACTGGGGCCACTGTGGTTGGTGGGGCTGTCTGGTGAGCCTTGTGGCTCAAGACAGAAATGTGGCCTTGCCCTGGATGGAGCTGGCCAGCTATACGTGGTGGTGGGCAGCCGAGTCCAGACCGCTAGTTCTGGATGGATTTCTTGACTCAAGGAAAGAGGTCACTATCTGATAGGAATAAGCAGGAACAAGGAAGCAAAGCTGGTAAATGAGTTCACACAGATCACAAAGAGGAAGGCAAGAGAGGCTCGTCCTGGTGCCTGAGAGGAACAGGGAGCTGGGGCGAAGGACAGAAGCTGTGTGCCAGGGTCTGGGCCCTGTTCCCGCAGGGCGTGCGGTAAGCGAGTGTGTATCCATCAGAGAAGGAAAGGCTTGGCTATCAACATCCCGGGGAAGGGTTCTGGGAAGTGGTGTATCCTCAGCTACTTAAAAAGACAGATTTTCTACACTCGATGAATTAAGGAAGGAACAGCAAACACCGCTCACGTTTCAGTTAAACTGCATTTCGGAGGCAAGTCAGCCTGTTCACGACAGGGCCCAGGTCCCTCGGATGGAGTAATGGGTGGGCATGCGAGCAACCCCCAGCGGGAAGAACGCATCCTTCACTGTCGCCTCTCTGGGCAGCACCGCTGGCATCTGCAAGGACCTGGTCCCCTTCCTGGGCGACCCCATGTGGCGCCCTAGGCTTCCCAAACTCAGTCTTCCTGCTCTGGTTGACACCTCCCCGCTGGCACGCGGGGGATTCTTATAAGTTCGGATGCTTATATTGGGGGATTCTGACTCGTTGCCAAAAGCACAAGCACATCCAGGTTTTGAGGAGCTGCCTGTCAACTTTCCTTCTTAGTTCGTCCCTGTATCCGTGAAAGGGAAAGCAGAGCAGACAGGGAAGGAGGTGCTTGAGAGGGAAAGGAGCAGAAACTAAGAATAAGATCCTTTGTCAGCGGTGGGATTTCCTCCTAGCTTACGGCTTGGGGCTGGGGGTGGGGTGGCGCTTGCAGAAGAGTGGTCTCTGAGGCCCACCTCCGTCCCTGTTGTCAGTGGCTTTCTTTCCAGTGAGGAAAAGGAGAATCTTTTCGCCGGTGGTGAGGGAAAAAAAAAAGCAGAAAGGAGAAAACCTGGGGAAGAGAATTGAGGCACCTATTCCATTTCTCAGCCTCCCAGTGACAAATGCTTTTTGAGTGCTGACTGAGTAGCCATAAGACTTTGAAGCTGTTCAGTTAATTACTGTTCAATTAAGACTTGCTGGGCCCATCCTTTACCTCCCCGCATCTCCTCTGCCAGCCGTGGCCGGTGGAGGCAGCAGCAGCCTGCTGTCTGCTGAAGGGTCTGCGTGACCAGGCTGCTCCGACAAATGCCAGCTCGAGAGAAAATGCCTCAAATGGAGGTGAGGAGCAGGTGCAGGGCTGATATTAAAGATAGTCGGAACCAGACTTAGGAGAATACTCGATGGGCTCAGATTAAAAAGCCCTGAGCTGGAGCCGCAGGGGCCAAGGGTCTCCTGTCAGGAATTCAGACCCCCTCGTTCAGCTCAAGAGCTAAACTCCGCAGCCCTCGACTTGGAAGGGCTCCCCGTCTCTGCTGCAGCCAGACACACGACTGTCCTCGGACCACCCGTGCTGGTATGGCGGGTCCACACGTTCTTGGCAGGCACCTGAACTGGGCTCCTTTTCCGGGCTCGGCCATGATGCAGCAGAGAGGGGAGGGGAGGGGAGGGGACAAGTGGTCTTTCCAGAAGAGATGAACAGTGCCCCGGGCAGGGAGGCTAAGAGAGGGGTAGAAGTGGGGGCTGGGAGGTCACGAGGGAAACCCTGAGGTAAATTTGGCTTTAGTGGAAGCTCTGTCTAAAAAATGTCAGTAACCACGGTGGGGATTCCAGGCCCTGTGATTCGACTGTAAGGGGGATGGCGTATTTCCTATTTGCGCCTGGCCTCCATTTCCCAGAGCCCATCGGAATGGAGATAGCAGTGGAAGCCAGGGTGCTCAGACCTGACTCTTGCCTGGGGGGAGGAGAAACGGGTCATCTTCAGCTGGTGGCAGTCCTCAGCCAGTTCGAGATGTGGGGCCTCTCCCTGAGCCAAAATCCAAGATTCAGCATTTGAACTCAAAAACAAGATTTCCTGGGTTTTAAATCTTTTTCATTTGGTCAAAACAATTGAGGCATGAGTACAAAAACCCCACCGCACCTAGAAAATTGAAATTTCTGGCCCGGTCTGTAGAGCCCCTCTGAGGGAAAGTGACCCTCCTCGTGCCTCTGTGCAGTCCCAGGGGAGGGGGCGGGTCCTCCACCACTAGGTGTGGCTCTTCGAAGTGCTCTTTCTGACCTTGCTTCCGCGGCCACCAGACTGTTGAAGACGGCGGTAAAGCCTCTCCTTACTTCTTCCTCCAACTCTTCCTACCCCTATGGATGGGCTCTGTGACTCCCTATCTCCAAATCTTACCTTCTGTTCCTTCCCTAGTGTTCTTGTCATTGTCTTCCAGGTTGTTCTGTGATCCCCGGCCCCAAACCTTCCTGCACATATGGACACCCCTTTCCATCTGTACACACAGCTTAGTGGTACCCCGGCGTTTCTGATAGCTGCGGCCCCTGTTAATTTGCAGCATGCTCACCCTAAAATAAGCTCATAGAATAAAAATAGGCCATGTCCACAGGCGAAGCCAGGAAGGCAGCCTCCCCAATTCTACCTTGCAGCAGGGACTTTGCTGACGGGGGTGGGGGTGGGGTGGGAGGGTGCTGTGGCGCCAGCTCCTCTTGGATGTCCTGCCGTGACTGGCTGAGCCCTGTCAACAGGTGACAGTGGCTCTGCACTGCAGACTCTTGGCCTTGGAGAGAACTAAGTCACTAGGCTGTTCCCTCTGGCTCCTCTTGCTCTGACTTAGCTGGGTACCAGCCCCAGGATCAGTGCCAGGGATGGGGAGTGGGGTGCGTGAGAAAAAAAGGGGAATGGAACCAAACATTAGTAAAATAGAAAACAAAAATGGGATGTCAAATCATTAATTTGACTTTTTTTTTTTTTTTTTTAAAAACATTGTGTTGTTATCCCAGGCATTTGCAACAAGGGAAGATTGGTTTAGGGGGAAATGCAAAAAACAAACAAAGAACCCCAAAACACCTTAGCTATTAGAAGGCCTTGCAATATAGAAACAGACACCCAATAGATCTCTCTAACTGTGGTATTAAAATTGCATGGGAGAGAAGCAACTAAGGGGAAAAAAAGTCTGAAAAAGCTCCCAGGAGGAAAGGATAATAACAAACACCAAGGCAGAGCAGACCAGGTTATCCTAACTAGCTGCAGCCTCTGAGCCATGTTTGTGGGCTGGGCCTAACCAGGACACTCCTAAGTGCTACCAAAGACTGTATCCAACACCCGTGGTCAGCTGGCCGGCGCTGCTGCCCGCTGCTCTCTCCCAGAGCCTTGGCATCAGCAGGCTGCCGTGTGCTCAGTGTGGGGCTGGCCGTGGGCCGCCCACTCCCACTCGCAAAAGCTTGTTTCCACACACAAAGATCAGGGAGCAGGTGAGGGAGAGCAGCACACAGAAGACAACCGCTGCACATGTGCTCTGAAGGACGGCCCCCCTTTTTCCCCTCAGGCCAGTAACAAGACACTGGGGTTCTTCTGGATTCTCTAACTTGCCTTTTTAAACTTTTTTTTTTTTTTTTTTTTTGCCACCCATTCAAAAACAGACTGGATAAAATCAGAATCAGAGCAACACAAAACAGATTTCTTCACAACTGATGCTTTTTATTTGATCGGTCTTGCACATTTCTTGGCCCCAATAGTGTTAAAATCGTGGATAGAGTCAAATTGGGCAACCCTGGGCTTCCATGAACCTGCAGTGCATTTGGAGCTGAAGGGGACGCTAGGAACACACTACATTTTCCACGTGAAGAAACCAAGGGAGGCAATGAGGTGCTGGGTCTGACCCAAGGCCGCTGGGTGGGACTAGGCCTAGAAGATTCTTAGGTCCATCCCTGGGGTGTCCCGATTTAGGAAACAGCCGTTAGCATAAAAACCCTGCAGTGCGGACAAGGAATTCCATCCCTCATTCTGGAACATGAGGATTCAAGATGTAATTTGAAGATTTCATCCCCTTTGCTGGGAGGCTTCTAAGAGCAGGGCCGCCTTGTGCTGCCCTATGACGTCACTCAGCTCTGGAAACTTAATTTGATTTTAGTGATTTGTTTTTTTGTTATAGGTCACCTTTCTGTTAAGATACATACTTTCCCCAATACCACGGTTTCTGCTCAGTTTCCCCTCAACAGTCTCCTTCTGGGTAAGGAGCAGTGATGACACGGGTAAATTAAGTAAGATCCACTCAGGTAGTTAAAACAAAGGAAAAGAGCTCATTCTTACCCACACTGAATTTTCAGCTTCCTCGTGAGATCTTCGGTCCCAGCTGCTAAAAGTGAGGGCGAATAGAGTAAAGGGTTGTGAGGAGTTCTGGGGGGTGCCGGCGGGGGGGGGGGGTGGGCTCTAGCCCATTAAAGAAACATCCTCTTAAAACACTTCCAAACTGTAAAATTCCCAGTTCTTGAATTCTGATAAACATAAGTTTTGTTTGCCAAACTTCAGAAGTAAACCTACGCCAGCTGGTTGCCAGCACACACTATCTGAACACTGCTAGGACTTTCCAGGTCAAAAAAATTGAGTTACAAGAGGGTCTTTGTCCAAGAAAAAGCACATTTCCAGTAAGTAAATGATTGATGTAGTAAAGGAAAACCCTAAATGCCAGAGCGCACCATCCCCTTTAACCAGCGCTATTCCCTCCTCCCTATCCATGTGAGATACACAACCAGCTAGTAATTCACTTCTGGGGGCAACTAGAAGGTCTGGGTTTTCTGGGAGAATTTCCTCACCAGACACACCCCACCCAAATTGAAAGGGCAAGTGATCCCATTCAAATGCTAACCCCAATTTAGCAGGGTGAAACAAAGGGCCAGTTTGGAGACTAGGGAGTTGGGAATGCTCAGCAGAATTTGCCAGAAATGCCTGGGGTGGGGGTTGGAGGGAGGCATGGAGCACCAGTGTCTCAGGTAGAAAGAGGGTCTGAAGTGTCTCCACAGCAAAACCCCTTCCTCGGGTGGGTGCGGAGCACCTCCTAGGAGTTCCACATATTCCTCAGTAGTTCTGTGTAGTCCCTAATGGCTTTTCCACCCTGGAATGGGGAGGGGGGTGTGGGGGGTGGAGGTGGGGAGGGAGCCCAGTGGGGGAGGGGCTGTGTGGGTGGGCAACAGACTTTGACAGTCAAAGGCAGTTTATACCGAAGAGTGTGTCTGAAAGAGGGCAAACTACTTGTGTGTTCCTACATGGGGGCCACCCCCTCTCCAGTAAGGAGGTGGGTGTAGTGCTCACAATTAAGAAAGCAAGCCTCCCAATATGCAGGTTTCTGGTTAAAAACAGACCAAGACGGGCCTGAAAAGTGTGTGCTTAGGCACTGAGGACTTCTTTAAACACTTATTTATTCTTCCTGCAACAAAGCAACATGCTAATTTCTCTAATGAAAAACCTCGCTCTGCAGGAAAAGGGGGTCCCCAGACTACCCAGTCTGGGAAGAGGACTCCCAACACCAAATCAAGCCAACCCAAACCCTGGCTTCTGTTGCACACTCACTAGACACATTTTACTTGGTGAACTCAGGCTGCTAAGACATTACCAGAGGAAAAACAACACTTAATGCCACAGAAAGGAACAGCATCTCTGCTGACATAGAGCAGAAATTGCAACTTTGGGGAGCTCATCTCACTTAGGCAATCTCCCACATTAAGCCAAAGGCAGGGCACACGCCTGGCCCTTCTGCAGGTCCTCGGCAGCCTCCAGCCTTCGGACACCTGCTCGCTGCCCAAGGAAGCCCCCTGCTCACAAGTGCCTTCCCAGCACTTCCTAGTTAAGACCATAAACCCGACCAACAGTCATTAGTCAGCGCCGCAGCCGGCAGAACTGTGTTCCAGGGTGCCGAGGCGCCCTTCGTAGGGGAGAGACAGGGAAGGAAGACGATGGACAGTGTTCTTTCTGTCTTCCCTTTTTCTTAAGAGTCTATAAAACCGATCTTTTCATTTGAAGCCTCAGAACGCTTTGCCCCCCCCCTTCCGCCCCCAACTTCCTGATCATCAGACTAGCTCAAACCGGCGCAAATCAAGACGCGCGCGCACCAAGAACAAATCAGTTTCCATATTGGATGAGGTTTTGTAACATATATTTCACTTCTCAGTCTTTCTCCAGGGTTGGCGAGTAAGGCACACTTTATGCTCCGAAGATGCGTTACCGGACTGCAGCCGTTTTTGTCCTCTGGCAACAGGGTGGTTTCACCTCCCGGTTACAGATTCCAAACTTAGCTCCACCCGAGCTGAAAATGGCGGGTGCGCCGCCTCCCCTCCCCGAGGCTGCCCAAGCCGCCGGCCCCTGCCCCCTTTCGACCGACCCAAGGACGCAAGTCCAATCAGACACCTTTCCCCGGCTCGGCGGAGCCGCGCTCTTTGGGGACTCTCTGTAGAATATCCTGATGAGAGACAAGATCCCCTCTCCAGCCCCGCTTCTGGTGTCGCTTTATCTTTCCGCTCGGCACTGCCTTGCGGCCCTCTTAACCCCACTCTTCCATCCCCAGGGCCTTGCGCAGACAGCCCCAGACCTCTCCGGCCAAGCTGCACCCAGCCCCGTCGCCAGATCAACTGCGCCAAAACCTTAGCGATGCCCCGACGTGACCAAGCTCGTGCCACCAACTCTGGGAGCCTGTAGGGGTACCCCCTATGACCCCGTACCTTCTCTGCCAGCCCTCCAAGTACGCGTAACTCGTGGGGAACCGCCGGCCAGCCTGGAGAGGTCGGCTCTGGAGCGCGCCGGCAGGTGCGCACGCTCTTTGCGGCGCGCTTGGCCCCGTGCGCGCCCGGAGGCGAGTGGCGGCGGCCAGGACTGGCGCACAGGGGCGGGAGCCCTGGCGCCGAGGTCCCACGGCTCCGAATTGGCAGCGTTAGGACCTGGGCTCCGGGCTCCCAGCGCCTTAAAGCGCCGCGCGCGACTTTTCCCGGAGCCGGCAGTCTCCGGACTTCTCGCCCAATCCCAGTGTGATTACTTTTCGCACATTGCAACAGTGTCGCTACAGCGCGGCCGCTCTCGCACGGTGAAAGTTGGAGCGTGCACTTAAGAACTACGTTTCGGGCGCCCGCCAAGGCCAAGTGGTTTGAGACTAGTGTTTAAGAGGAAAAAAAGCATGTAAAACAAGTGACTTACCCGTGCCTTTGGGTGTGCAGCTCGAAACCTGGGGCGCGCCGGGGGTTCAGTCGCGCGTCCTGGACACCAGCGCGGAGACCTCAGGCTGTCTCCAGCGGGGCGCGCGGAGCGCCCCGCCGTCCAACAAGCCTTTGGCCACCTGGGCGCTGCCGGCGTCCTCCCAGCGTCCTGGGGAGCCTCCCCCGGCTCGCCCTGGCCCCCAGCCTCCCCGCTCAGGCTAGCTGAGCCCACTGGCTTCCCGCATTCCTCCTAACCTGCCTTTCCTTCTCCTCCCTCCCTCCCGCGGCTCCCACACCGACCCCGGTTTGGCGGCGGGCAACTAACCTGAATCAAAGAAAACAAGGAGAATCTGGACGGCGTCCTCCATTAGTGACGCCGGATGGGGATGGGTCCCCTTTTGGAAGGGGACTCCGGGGATGGGTCGCGGCGGGTGGGCTTCTTCGGCTTGCAGCGGCGCTGCTGCTTCTTCTCCTTTGGCTCCTCGGATTCTTCGGGGTCCCTCGGATCCTTGTCCTCGGGCTCGGGCTCCTCCCCCTGTCTGGGGTTCTGGGGCTCCTGAGTGCTGGGCTGCGCGCGACTCGGGGAGGCGTCGGGGCTCCGCAATCTCAGAGCGTTCAGACGCTCGGTGAGAGATTGGCCGAAGGTGGTGTGCTTTGGCACCACGGGGCCGCGCTCGTCTTCTGGCTCGGTCTCGGGCTCAGTGGCGGGGGCGGTCTCAGGCTCGGTCTCGAAGTCGGTCTCGGATTCGATTTCAGACTCGGTCTCGGTCTCGGTCTCAGATTCGTAGTCAAACTCTTCCTCGTACTCTAGGCACTCGGGGAGGGACAGCTCGAGGTCTCCCTCTTCGTGCTCGTGGTCAGATTCGGGGGGCTCGGGGAATACCTGGGCGGCGGAGCGGTGGTGGGCGTTAAGGAAGCTCCGGCGCTGCTGGGCGGCCGCGCGCTGCTGGGCGCGGGCGTTGGAGGTGGCAAGGGCGCGGAGGAGCGCGATGGAGCAGGAGAGCCAGAGGAGCGCGGTGGCCGCCCGGCGGCCGATGGGTGGGCACAGATCGTTGTAGTTGTGGCGAGCTCGGCGCCACTGCTGAGCCCGGGACCTACGATCCATTCTCTTAGGCGCACACCGAGAAGACCACCCGCCCTCTGGCTCTGCAGAGAGCGGCTCCGATGCGCATTGGCTGCTAGAGCCGAAAAAGGTGCACCCCACGAGGTGAGAAGCTGGGTCCGGAGGTCCCAGCCCCACCTCGGTGTGAGGGGAAAAGGGGAAGCACCTACCTACCTGACCACTCAACTTTCTAAAGCTCCGCGCCCCTGCTTGCCTGTCCGAGTAAGAAGAAGGGAAGGGGAAAAAAGGAGAAAAAGTCTTCCTCCGCCTCGGCTCCTCTCTCTAAGTCTCAGACTCTGCAGTCTAAGACCCGGGAGAGGTGCCTCCGCTGGTCCTCTCGCCTGGGAGAGGAAAGAGGAGACTGAGGTGGGGAGGACGCGGCGGAGAGGTTCTGCAAAGTTGCGCGCCCGGACTTCTGCCGGGCATGTGCAGTAAGGAGGCGGGGGCGCCTCCCCGCGAGCTGCGCGGTGGCGCCGAGCCCGTGGCGCAGACCCTAGTGGGCCGGCAGGTGGCAGGAGGGAACCTTGTTTGAAAGGATTTGGGCAAAGCGAGGGGCGGGGGGTCTGGCGGGTGCCAAGGACCAAAACAAGTGAGCAAGCTAGCCACAGGTTAGGGTACTTGGGCAGCTGGGCATGGTTCTCCATGGGGTCCATACCCCTCCCCAACTCCTGGGTAATCGGTAAAATGCAGCTAAAAACCAGACCGCAAAATTGCAGATACTCGGCAGAACAAAACGAGGGGTCTGTGCATGGGTATTAGTGATCAGCCCCGGGCGATTTCCAAGGGCTTAATAGTTTGAGGATGGTAACCTCAGGCATTCATTAATCATGAAACCACCTTTGGCTGATCTGTTATAGTGACTGTAATTAGAGCGTTTCCAAAAAGTACCCCTCTACCAGCCCCCTGCTCCGTCATCTCAATTGGCTAATTACCTCATGGACAAATAAGCATCTTTTCCAGGAGGATCCCCACAGACAGGGTGATGGTTTTTGCAAGTCCACAACCCGTCAGTGCTCTGCCATGCCATAAACTGGCGCCCAGGACATGTGCTGGAAAGACGCCTCGGATTAGCTGGAACCACCGGTTCAGGGGAGTCTTTGCTGCGCGGATGTTCAGTGCGTACAGCCCCGTTCTCTGCCTCTGTGGGGCGCTGCAGGCCGGCTCGCTATCCAGGCGTTCTTACGGGGTACCCCTTGGAGCTCTTTCATTTCATATACGGATAGGTTTTCAACAAAGCTAATTCATTGAAGGGATGTTTATTGAGTGCCTAGCGTGTGCCAAGCTCTGTTCCAGGTGCTGAAGGTAAAGTTAAAAAGGAAAAAAAACAACAACCCACAACATTAAGAAAAGCCTGTTAAAGGCTAATCTGCTGTTAATTAGAGCATTAAATCACTCAGAATCCCCCCTTGCCCACCAGTATTTAATCCACCTTGAATTCGCCATGAGAAAACTATTGGGTCAATCAGAGCATTGAAGTTAGGTGTTGTAGCTAGACACCCCTCGACTTGGAGGCCAGAAGGTTGGAGGAAATTCATACATCTCTTTCTCAGCCCTGGAAAATCAAGTGAGCTCCATGTCCCCCTAAAGGGGGATCCCTGGGTGATCTTTGCTCGGAAAAGTGTGCCCCTTGGGGAGCTCTTTGTTCCATCTGTAACCAGACTGCTGTTTCTGGTTGTGCGTGATGCCTTCCTGGTTAAAGTACCGGGTGCCTCTTTCGTCAAAGTGGCGGCAAGTTCAAGGGTAGTGTGATTCAGAGCCACACCATCTTCCTAGAGTCCTCGGACGTGTCAACAAAGTTGCTCCGCTTGGGACGCATGGGTTTTTTTGTATTTGGTTTTGGTTTGGGTCTTTGAGTCAATATGGGGGAATATTGGAGAAGCATGACCTCTTATAATTCTACTTTCCCTTTTGAGGTCGTCCACCAGGCTTTCCCTCCTGGTACTCCCTTCTTGGTGGCTAATGAGTCACGTGCCTGCAGCTGCACTCAGCATAGTGGAGCTGATCCTCATGCCTTCAACACTGTGCCCCACGTATAGCGGTCACATCCCGAGTGTAGACCTTAGCAAGCTTCTAGCAACCACCTTTCCCGTGTTGAGGGTTTTTTTTTTTTTGTTTCTGCATCTTGGCTGTGGACGTTCTTGAATGTTCTTGGCTTCTTGGCTGTGTCCATCTTTTGTCTTGTGTTCTTTGAGTTCCTTTGCAGTATTAAAATACTGATGGGTCTAATAAAGTAGAATTGATTTGGCAAACCCCATAAAAGGACAAGTGTCTGTTTTCTAGTATTGCCCGACTTGTTGCAGAGACACTGAGAGGGTTTTACTATATCACAAGTGCCTGCTTCCAGTCATCACAGGGATATTAGTATGGGACACTAAACGGGCTGTTTGCAGCTGTGCATCTCAAATCCTTATCTCTCAGCCCCCATCCAGGAGGAACATCTCTAAAGGTTTTGCCCACATCGACCCCCCTGCTTTATTTCTTTCAATTAGCACAGCCCCACCAACGCTGCGTGGAACATAAAGACATCGGTGGTTCAGGTGATTTTCAAGGCACACTGGGAAAAAAAAATCAGGACTATGTGGGTGCTGGTGAATGCCTTTTCGATGGAGACGAACACCGGCTCTCAGCACCGAAGTGGATTATGATTCTTGAGTGTTCGTAAGAAAGCGCTTGGTTTTGCAAAAGGAGTGCTTTATGCTTATAATGGAGATGGCAGCCCCGAGCTGATCCGCTAATATAGATACACTGAGATTGCCTGCATTATTAACAAATGTGCATTACATAATATGTATTTTTGGACTAGATTCTGCATTAGTAATGCACTTTCTTTGCAAGATGCATTTTAATCAGCAAATGAACATTTAACAAAACACTGCATCTTAGAGCCCTAGTCCTGTATAGTTACAAATACATTCTGGTGCACATTCCACGCAGGCTCCGGGAGGAGCAGCAGGACCACGCTGAAATACTGCTCTGTCTCGCACTTAGGGCCGAGGTCGAGCAAATGGATCTGTGCAGAAAATGCTGTTTAAAATGCATTACGTGCACGACTTTAAAAAGTGCTTGCTGCAGAGTGAATTTCAAAAAGGAGCAAGCGGGTGATGAACGACCTCAGGTTGTTAGCGGCAGAGGAACAAGGGGCTCTGTCTGTCTGCCGGTCAATAAAGTGTGGTCTTATGTCACCTTCGGGCTCCGCCGGAGGGAGGCTCCGGAACCTGTTGGACGGGAAAGTGGGGTTCCCGTTCATCAGAGCATCATACAATAAGGTTCTGATTGGGATGAATTGTGGAGAATTTTGTCTTCAGGCCCTTCAAGGATTGTCCTGTGGAACAGGCAGTGAGATGTATTTTACGTGGCTCCAGAGGGCAAGATTCTAACCTATGGGTAGTAGTTACAACAGGCAGATTTCAGCCCAACCCAAGGAAGAACATTCTAGCAATTAGGGCTCTGAAACGGAATGCCTGTCAGGAGGCAGTTGGCTCTTTGTCAGAGGCGGTGTTAAATCAAAGGACAGATGAGCACATACTGGAGATGTTTTCCGTGGGACTCATGAGCTGGGCAGAGCTGGAACTCGATGCGCGCCAAAATTCTTTTCAACTCGGATCCCGATGCCGTGAGAGGCATTTGGAGACCTTGGAAGAGGGGCTGGGGGCTCTACTGATGGACGTGCCCTTCCGACTCTGCTTCTATTTTAGAAGCATTTGAAAGTGCAGGCGGCTCAGTGACAGGAAGGAATGTTCGGGTGGCAGTTTCAGGACATGAGCAAACAGGTGTATGCCTAGGGACCTGGCGGGGCTGGGGTGCGTGGCTTTCCTGATCAGGCTCCGAGGCGCTTTCCTCCACGGCTTTCTTTTTCTTTTTCTTTTCTTTCTTTCTTTTTTTTTTTTTTTTTTTTAAAGATTTTATTTATTTTATTTGACAGAGATTACAAGTAGGCAGAGAGGCAGGCAGAGAGAGAGGGGGTGGGTAGCAGGCTCCCTGCTGAGCAGAGAGCCCGATGTGGGGCTCCATCCCAGGACCCTGGGATCATGACCTGAGCCCAAGGCAGAGGCTTAACCCACTGAGCCACCCAGGCGCCCCACCTCCACGGCTTTCTTGTTGGAGCAAAGAAAATCGTCAAATCTGTCTGTTCATTCTGTTGGTCCTCTGCCTCCCCTCCCAGAAATTAGGAATGAACTTGGCTGTTTGGCAATAGGGAGTTGAGTGACTTTCTGTGAGCGAGACGCTGTCCTGGACCCTGGGGGGCTGCGGGGTGGTCACTGAGTCACTGAGAACGTACCACAGCTCACCCTCCAAGGTGTGTGTCAGAGTAAGGGGCCCCCAGATTCGAAAAAGCAGACTGCCAACAGTGCCGAATGATAAGCGTGCGCGAGGCCCCGGAGCTGCCAAGGGCAGCGGATGACTGCGCACAAGCAGAGGGGAAACCCGTCTGCTGGGTTTGAAAAAGGTGGCCCCCCCGCTCCCCAGGTCAAACTTTTGAGATTTTCTTGCTTTTTAAAAGTTCAGGAGAGGATTGCTTCCCATCTCATCTATTCGGGTGAGCCCATCGTGTACATGGCCTGTGCTGGGTGCTCGGGGGGAGACCGAGATGAATCACGCTGAGTTCTCAAAAGGCTTGACAGTTGTCATGGGTCCCACAGACACCAGCAGAGTTTCCAAGGGGAGAGGCGAGATAAAAGATTGGTTCTCCTCTGCCAGGTGAATGGGTATAATCATGCTTGAATGTAATTTTTTGGACAGTTACTGGAAAGGACTGTTTTTTCAAGATGGAGAGCTTTTCAAACTTTCTTTTGGGTAGAAATGAATTCAGGGAGTTTGAAGTATTCCCCACCCCTGACTGTGGCAATCAGCCAGAAAATCTCACCCCCACTGAGAATTTGGCATTGCCCGCACCCCCAGGAGGTCTGGGCGCAGTATGGAAGCACGTGGCTCATTTCTCCAGGGCGCTATTTCACTCTTTTGCTCAGACAGCACTGAACGCAGTCGGCTCTGACCAGTGGCAGTAGTGACAACCCCAAGCTCCCGGTTTTGTGGTTTGGGGGGGAATGCCATCCAGAGCTAAGGCAAATGATGGGGTGAAATAATCTTTTTGACACGGCTGTATTCTGCCCAGGCCATCGCTGGGATTATAATGCTCTATTCGTGTCCTTGGTTTTTAAGCAGAGACAGGATCAGAAGTGAACCAGCTTCCCGTGTCCAGAGCTGTTAGGAGTTGTCCTCTCAGGAATGGCCTTTCTCTCCCTGGGGTTTGTGCCTTCCCAGGGTTGGCCCATCCATCAGCAGCCACTTACCTCTCCACCTGCCTGCCCGCCTCTACCACGGGGCACTCTCTGGGCTCCTCAGCCAACAGGGAATGTCTAGAAGCCCCTCAGTTAGGCAGAGTTTAAGCCTAGGTACCCGGCGCCCTTGTCGGGCGCGGTGCCGCCTTTTCTCCACTTCGGCTCTAGCTGTTGGCTTTCGTGTGGCCCCTGCTTTACACTCTGGACTCTGGCCGTGGGCTTGGCTTTATCCTGTAGAAATCGGGACTGGGTTCTGTCCATCTGCCTGCCCCCAGCTTACGCTTCAGCATGCCTGGCTCTTTCCCACGGCCAGCTGAGACAGCGGCGTCCCAGAGTGTCCACAGTCCAGGTGATGCCAGTGTCCGATGTCCCCACCCCCATGCACACCAGCTTCCTCCTGTAGCTGATGGGCTGCTTGTTGCAGAAGACTGCCCTCCGGGATTTAGCTACTTTCCACCCTTACTGCCGGCTACCAGCACCGACAGAGAGCCTCAGAGTTGTTGTTCTCCCGTCTGCTGCGAATCTGACTCACCCCTGCAGATCCGGAGGGGGGAGTGAGCGAGCGAGCCACGTGCCCAAAGGGGAGAAACTCTTAGCAGTGTCATGGTTCAGGCACACGCTCATAGAAACCCTTTCAGCTCGAGCTCTTCAAAATATGATTAGACCAATTTTACATGTCTAGTCACCGAGGCTCTGGTAGATTGGGACTGTTTCTATATGTGCAAAGTGAAGTGGGGAATTGGGGCAATTATCTTCAGGCAAATGGCTCTGGGCTCTGTAATCAGTCGGTCCTGGTAACGGGGAATCAGCCTCATTCACTGTAGCACTGCTTTGAGTTAAAGAGGATTCTAGGTATTTGTTATTTGATCTGGGCTTTGTTTTTCCAAAAGGCAGTCTGGGGAAGCTGCATCCCATGCTGCACAGGTGTGAGGGTGTGTGGCTCCCTTGGCAGCAGGACACTGCTGACCAGTCGGATGTGGGGGACAGTGACATGGGTCTGTACGTGAGCTGCAATTCAACTGACCACGTCTGTTTCTGGTGGAGGCGGCTCTGGGTTCGCCTCTCTTTTTCTCCTCCCTCCTTCCTTCCTTGTGCCTAAGGATCTTGAGACATGGGCCGGGGGGTCGACAGGGTCGTCTCTGTGCCAGGACCATCCAAATTCCAACGGGGCTCACGGATGGACATGAACTGCGCATGCTTTATAAAAGTAGGAGAGTAGCACAACAGAAATGAACAAAATCAGAAATGAGATGAGATGAAATTCATGAAATGAAATTTCAGAAATGAAAACTCGTCATCGGCTGGCCATGGCTTTTCCCTCTTCCACTCATTGTTTTGGCTAAACATCATTGTAAATTGTGGATTTTTCCCTTAGCTGGTCTAGAAATATGCTCACGAAACAGCCATTACTTCCCTCTCTTCACTCAGGGAGCAAGAGAAGACTCGTATTTTTCCAAAGCACAGAGGGCTGTTTTGGTTTGAGGCAAGTACAGACTAGAACAATCCTTGCCATTAGGAAGCCAACCAGTGGATAACCAGGGTCGCATGGGGCCTGCCGGGGGACCCTGGGCACAAGATCCTGGCTAGGGAGCCCAGATGGAAGATTCTTGCCTGTCCATTTCCTATATCTCCCTCACCCACACTCGTGCTCAGAGTCCGGGAGCGAGAGGACCCGATCAATAAGCACCCAGCAAGGAAGTGGTGGGCTGGAGCTGGCCGTGGGAGTATGCTGAGGAGGCACGAGGGGTTTCGTGTAGACCCTCGGAAGTCTTCGTCTCTGTCACTCTGAAATTTCCTTGCTTAATTAGCCAAACCTAAAACTTCCTTTTCACATTTGAGATAAGAGGGTTTTGCAAAACATCTAGCCAGACTATTGTGGGATAATGTGGCTTGTGTTTTTTTTTTAATTACCGATAGCTACTTTTTCCTGCTCCGTTTGTTAAACTGTAGCATCTTTCTCTAGTGTTTTACTGTGATTAGTTGACAGCCTTTATGATCACTGTTTCATACTGTGTTTTAAGATCTGCTGGGGCACATGCCTTCTTACAGGATATTATCTCAGAACCCTCTGATAGTTTTGCCCATTTATTTTCCTATAGAATTTAAGAATCATTTTTATAAAGTTCTGTAATGACCTTGGTGATACTTTGATTGGAATTGCATTCAATCTATAAATTAAGTTGGGAAATACTGTCATCTTCCTTGTGTTTAGCTTTAAGCCCCAGTATGATCTCACTCTTCATTTCCTTGAGTTTCCACCTCTCCCATTAAGGATTTGTGTTCTCGTTATATAATTCTTATATATCATATGTAGAGTTTGAAATGTGAAAATAGATCATGTGTTTCCCAAGTATTGTTACTTTTGTTGCTATTGTGAATGGGCTCTCTTTTTCCATTATATTTGCAGGCTGTTTATTATGTGTTTATGGGAATGGTATTGATTTTGTGCATTTTTCTCATAGTTTGCGACTTCTAGAATTGCTTGGTTTATGAGGCAACCAGCAGGCTGCTTAAGCAGTGAAGGTTGCAGAGAATTTTGTAGAAGGGATTCCTGCGTAAGAGAGAGAGGCAAATTAAGTCAGCTGTTGCCAAATGCCAATCCACGGTGAATGGAGAAAAATTAAAGACAATGTGGTGGGCTTGTCACCAGGCTCAGGTTATTCAGAGAAGGGACAAAGGGATGATTCTTTTTTTTTTTAAGACTTTATTTTTAAGTGGTCTCTACTCCCAACATGAGGCTCAAACTTACAGCCCCGAGATTAAGAGTTGCGCTCTCCACCGACCAAGCCAGCTGGGCGCCCCGGGGACTCTTCCCGATCACAGAACCTACAGAAACTTCCCTCCTGTTAGCCTGTCAGCGGCACCTCTTTCTGAATCACAACAGATAGTAATTAGAGATTTTTGTTTTAAGGTTGTAGAGAGATACGAATTTTGTTTTTATTCCATTAAAAAAAATGATTTTAGGGGCGCCTAGGTGGCTCAGTCGTTAAGTGTCTGCTTTCAGCTCAGGTCATGATCCCGGGGTCCTGGGATCGAAGCCCATATTGGGCTCCCTCTCCCTCTGTCCCTCCCCTGGCTTGTGTTCCCTCTCTTGCTGTCTTTCTGTGTCAAATAAATAAATAAAATTTAAAAAATAAAATAAAATGGTTTTACTTCTATTAAAAAAAAAAAAAAGAAAAGAAAAACAAGTTGGCAACCCGAGCTTGGCTTCTCACACTTCTTTTGAAAGTGTGACATTGTCTGGAGTCTCTAAATCAGGAACTTCTACCTCACGTCCTCTTGAGTGGTACAGTTTGTGATATGGGGTAATTCTGGGCCTCTCTTTATTTGAAAAGAAGTTTGGTTTATTCCTTAGTGTTCTGCTTAGTCTTCTGTGTTCTTCCGGTTAGCTGTGTCAGTTCATTAGACCGATGTTTTATGTCTTCTCTCCACTTCTCGTCTTTTTACCCTCCCGTATGCCTCGCCGTGCTCTCTGGCAGCACGTGGCAGAGAAGAGCCCTTAACTCCTTTACTACACAGGGGAATGGGACGGAGGCATCCTCATTGTGTTTCCTTTTTAAAGGGATTTTCTCATAATGTCCTCTCCCTGGCAGTATTTAGGTGGCTTGTAAGGGGAAACAAGATGGCGTCTCTTGGGACGGACTCAATAGTCAGCCTGAGAAGGGGGAGAGGTGAGAAGCCCGAGTTGGGACCAGACAGGCCTGGGTGTGCGTCTTGCATCCCTCTGTTTCATAGCTGCAGTGGCGTTACCTGTCTGGATTTCTGTCTCCTCCAGTGCAAAAAAAAGTTCTTCCTAGGGTCCAAAAAACTCTGCCTTTCAGGGTTATGGAAAAGATCAAATGACGTAAGAAATAGAAAGTGCCTAGCAAGGATCTAGAACAGGCAAACTCTGAACTGGTAGTTTGACTCATGGTAGCTGTCAGTGATGGTGATTGTGATGATGGTGGTAGTGATGATGGTGGTAGTGATGACGGTGGTGGTGATGGTGGTGATGACAATGGTGGTGGTGATGGTAATGATGACGGTGGTGGTGATGATGTTGGTGATGATGTTGGTGGTGGTAGTGATGGTGATGATGGTGGTGGTGATGGTGGTGGTGATGGTGATGACCGTGGTGGTGGTGGTGATGGTGTTGATGATGGTGGTGGTGGTAGTGATAGTGATGACGGTGGTGGTGATGGTGCTGACGGTGGTGATGGTAGTGATGACAATGATGGTGGTAGTGATAATGATGATGGTGGTGGTGATGGTGGTGTTAATGATGTTGGTGATGATGTTGTTGGTGATGTGTTAGTGATGACAGTGGTGGCGGTTACAGTGGTGGTGGTGGTGATAGTGAGGACGGTGGTAATGGTGGTGATGATGGTAATGATGTAGGTGGAGATAATGGTGACAGCAGTGATGGTGATGGGTTTTGGCTATATAAATTGCCAGTTCTCTCTTAGTGGCTTCTTGATGAAGATCTTAGAAGCCATGGTTTGATGTACAGAAGTACACAGAGCTCCTGCTGTGGGCCACGCACTGTGCTAGGCACCAGGAATGTGTTGGTGAGTGAGTTGGTGATCACACCCCGTCTCTCCACTCAGTGCATTCTGTGGGGGCTCTGGAAATAATGAGTCATCACATTAAGGAGAGTCTCATTACCATCCAAGCTAAGGGCACTGGAAAAGAACCTTTTTTCTGAGCATCCAGCAGAGGAAGCTGCCCTCAATTTAGGCATGTCAGGGGATACTTGCCTTGGAAAGTGATATGTGCACACTTGAGCTGTGAACTAAAGGATAGGCGTTTGGCGGGCAGCGGGGGTGGCGCAGTTCCCAGCGCAGGAAGAGCGTGTCCGCGGGCCCTCTGCTGGAAGGGACTGAATGCATTAGTGGAACTGGCAGAAGGTCAGCAGAGTCTGGGGTACAGAGTGAAAGGAGTCAGTGGGCTGACCCAGGGCTGCTCTATAGGGCCTCTGTGGGGGCAAAATGCAACCTTGTGTCTTGAACGCCCTCAGGACAGTGGGGAGCCGTTGTCCTGGGGGCTGGTAGGTGCCACCATGGAGCTGTTGAACAAATCCCTCTGGCCATGGGCAAGGGGGTAGAATTTGAAGGGAAGTCAGAGATGATGGGAGTAGTTGGGTCTCGGGCAGGTAGTTCTAGAAATACACGAGACTGGTGGCAGTGAGAATGGCCTCGAGAGGCATCTGGGCTGTCGAGGAGCGGGGCTTGGTGGCAGCATGGACTCAGGGAATGGGCCGTGTGGAGGAGGGAAGTCCTTTGCTTTCACTGAACTGCAGAAGGGGTGGGGGTGGAGAGGGCACACGGGCAGCGGGTAGACCTTGACTTCTGCCAGGTTGAGGAGGGGGGTGACTTCTGTTGCTGACTCGCTGAGTTAGACGCTCCTTGCATGACCCGTGAGAAGGAATCCACAAGGCAGAAGGGTGGTGGGAGGGGACCTGTGGCCCAGTGGAGGGGTTCTGGTGGCAGCTTTTCAGGAAAGGCCCCCCAAGCTGAGTTTCCAGCCAAAGTCGTTGTGGACTGAAGGGACTGGAGAAGGAGTCCTCGCCGCTCCGGGGTTCAGCGGAGGAGCCTGGGGCTCCAAGATGGGGAGGTCTGTTGGTTTGGGGCAGAAGTCCTTGGGGACAGGAAATTCCGATCCTACTTGAGTCCCTTCCCCCCACACCGAACGCGGGTCTTCATGGAGAGAGGGAAGGTGCACTGAGGGCTCAGACGGCGGCCCGCCGGGTATCAGATCTATTTTTTGTCAACGTCCGAACGGGCAGTTCACAGCTTCACATTCTTTTCTTCATCACTTTAGAACTGACATTCTGCCGGCTCCTTAGTAAAGAAGGAGCAAATCAAGAGCTGGCTGGAGGTGGTTTGGAAGCTGGATATAGAACTATACCATGCCCTCAGCCCTGGCAGGGTCCCACGGCAGCCAGGAGGGACCTGGGCAAGGTTAAAGCTAAGAGCATCTGGTGACACTCTTTTTCTACCGGTTATTCAAAAATCCAGCCAAGGCCCAAAGTGCTGGTTATTGTTTAAAACTGGTCCCCAGGACATGGAGATTAGGTAGAAGAAAGGCAAACCCATTTTCTCAAGCCCCTTGTTTAAGATGCCTGCTCTCTGAAACCTGTGATGACTCAGCAGCTTCGATCTTTTACTTAAAAAACAAACAAACAAACAAATGCAGCGTTTAATTATGTGTGGCATCCGTGAATTGGATACACTACATGAAAAGCCAGTAAAAAAAAATAAAAAGAAAAAGTCTGCTTTAATGGCCCTCCAACAGCCACAGTCTCCATAGCCCACCTCTCAAAGTCTGGGGCTACCAACTTCGCACAGAATGACCCGTTTTCATAGAAAAACGTCTCCTTCCTTCCTTCCTTCCTTCCTTCTGGGCTCCATGTCCAGGGTGGAGCTCAACGCGGGGCTTGAATCCATGCCCTGAGATCAAGACCTGAGCTGAGATCAAGGGTCTGATGTTTAACCGACAGAGCCACGCATGTGGCCCCAAAAAATCATCTTTTTTTTTTTTAAACACGGTAGTGTTGTGTCACTTTGCAACCTTGTTACCTGGCAGCGTTATCTTGGAGACTCTTATGTGTTGGTTCACCTAAGATCTCCTTTGTTCTTTTCAATTGTCACCCCATCATCTGTGGCCCCAGCAGAAGACTGTCCGTAGTCTTTTCCCTACCGATGTACCTTCTGGCTGTTTCTGCTTGGTCCCCTGTCCTGGCACACACGTCTGGTATGCATTTACAAGGGTTTGTCCGGGGTCAGTCTTGAGTGAGGTCACAGGGAGACACAGCGCTTTGACTCAACTGCCCTTCAGTACAGGGCTACCGGTCAATGTGTGTCCCACCTTCTCACACTGCCTGGTTGCTCCGGCCAAGAGTGCAGGGCACCAGTGGTGTGTCCAGACTCCTGCGAGTTGGGAGTCAGGCCCCAGTGCTGTTTCCCTGAGGGGCATGACCTTGGCTCTGACCAGTCAGCAAGAAATGTTCAACTTTAGTGAAATAAATTTCTGAGACTTGCCACAAAGCGGGGTTGGGGGAGGCCTCGCCAAGAGAAATTAGACCAGAGGTAGGCGGAGACCAGAGGTAGGCGGACGGGCTCTGCACTATTTCTTCAAGTTCTTATGAAGAGCACTGAGCCTTTTGAGACACAGCATTGGCAACCGGCTCTTGCTGATGCCTCCTGGAGAACTCGGAGCGGTGGTCAGATCTTCTGATCCCTCTGAACCCTCACGTTAGACCCCCTCTCCTAATCCCCCATCTAGACGTTTTAAGTTGGGAGTGGCCACAATCGAAAGAATGCTCTCTAGCCTGTGAGACTGGGGACCGTGTTGCGGGCGCTCCTGCCCACCCTGCTCCTTGCAGACATGGACAGGTTAGTCACGGTGTATAACCAGGGTCACTGGATGATTTGTCACCCAGCTGGGATGGTTTTGAGTGTGAAAGGCCGCGTTAACTGGAGGGGCTTCTGGGATGGTAGGGGTAAAGTAGGGCTTTCTTGCAGACTGGGTTGTATGGGTGTCGTAGCTCTTCCTTGATAGTAACATGAACTTACTATATATAACATATAACATTGGAATTGAGTTTATAAAGAAAATTAGTGAAATAAGATGATTAACATTACTGTTATTTTTAGCATCTTTAAAAGAGCAGCTTCCCATCTCTGACTAGTTTTAGAATAGACTTCTGTCTGAAGAGAGAAGGGTCCGCCCCTAGGAGCCCTGGTTAAATTGGGTGAGCTGTCTGCTGAGAGGGGGGATGTGCCCACCTGTGCTTCTGGAGCCACTGTGGAAGCTTGAAGAAAAGAAACTGAGGAAACTTGGGAGAACGAGAAGAGCAACTTTCTCTGAGACCTTCCTAGGGGTTCCTGACTAGAGAGTTGAGGTGCATGACCACCGGCTGTTGGGGACTTCCCTCAGCGTCAGTGGCGAGGATGCAGGGCTCCTCCCCTTCTCATGCACACCATGCTGTGGGGCCAGCACACCCTTTCCAGCAGAATTGAGATTTTTGCTCAAACTTAAGTTATTTCCATACTAACTAGATGATTTTTGACATATTCCCACACTATGGTGGTACTTAGTGGTTTTCTTTAAATCAACTTGCTGTATTTATGTAAATGAATTTAGTTTGAAAGAAAATTATACTATTGTTACTTGGCCTCTGGCTAAGAATTTTTTAAATACACAAGAAAATAAATGCATAGCTCTTAAAATGGACAGTGTTGGCCCTTGGCCCCTTGGGCGCCATCTTGGTTGGGTGCAGCGCTGTCCTCCCCCCAACAGACGTGAGGGGCTATGTCTGTTCACCCCCCTAGGAAAGTACTCATCTGGACCCTAGAAAAGATGTCCTGACAGGTGGTCTTCCCGGGCTGTGTAGTGTATTCTCATCTCCCAAACCAACAGATAACTTACCATCAAGGGGGACACATTCGATTTTGACCCGGGGTCTAGTGAGGCAACTCGTAGCTGAGGAGTGCTGGGAAGGATTCTGGTTCCAACCACCTGAAGCCTGGTGAGTTTGCACAGGACTAAATTACTTGGGGGATATTTTCTTTCCATGACATTTGCCTTCTAATAATAAATCGACAGATGTAGTTGTCTCGATCTGCCTTTACTATGACATTTGCCGTCACTTCACATGTTTTTGTTTGCAGACACAGCCAAGAAACAGGCTTATCGGTGAGGCTTTAACCCGTGCCCTTGGCCCCCGGCAGAGCTCTGTCCCAGACAACAGGAGCGTGAGCTCGGCCACCTTCTACTTCCTGCTGGCACATCTTGCGTGGCCTGCCCACTCCCCCTGTGAGCAGAGGACTCTCTTCTCGTGCCGGTTTTTTCTAGGGATTGGGGTGGGGGGAGGTGGGTCTTTCTCCCATTATGTGCTTGATTCTTGATTGGATGCCAGAAAATGCCAGAAAAGAGCCCGTGCCTAAAAATACACCTTCAGAAGTGTGGTAGGATGTGCTCCTCATACAGGTCAGAAGCCGACAAAACGAAGCCAGTATATGCAGAATAGAAGGAACATGTTCACAGAAAGCACCTGATAAATTAGAGTTTTGTTACTCTGTTACTCTGGCGGAGAAGGTGGGTGAGGGCAGGGGAGAAAGGCATTCTAGCACTTGAAGTGACCGTCTGTGTCTTATTTGGGTTGGCTCGTTGTGTATTTTTAAATACTAAATTTAAAAAGTATGTGTTGAGGCTGTCTCCATGGGCCAGTGGAGTGGGACAGTTGAAACAAATCCGGGCATTTGGGGAAGGGACCCGTCGTGCTGTGGCCAAAGGAGTGGTTTCCAAGCTGGGCTGTTGCTGTCCAGATGCCCACCTGTCTGTCTGTTGTACAAATCGAGAAGTGCCCAGAAGAGCTCCTAGCATATGCTAGGTTCTTAGGGATTGGTTGATTTTTTTTTCACGTGTATATTATGAGTATTTTGAATATTGAATTCCAATTTTGTTGAATTTTTGTTGGATCTTTTTTCACATATGTAAGTTTAAACTTGTCGTTCTGGAAGTTTCCTGGCACACTGAGGTGGAGATGAGACCCTGGGGCCCCAACACAGCCATATAGCCCATTAGCGCTTGCTCCTTCTTTGGGTGTCTTTTTTTAAGGTATGTCCCAGAAATCATACCACTTTAAGCTGCTCTTTCTGGGGTCTTTTGGGGGATCCGTTGAAGTCACCCTCTTCCCCACAAGGAGAGCGAGTCAGGTAACTGACTCTGCCCTTCCCTCCTTGTCCCCGTGAGACACTTAGTCACCGTGCAGGTGTGGGGCGCGCTCGCCGGGGGAGTAGTCCCTAACCCCTGGAAGCCTTAGAAGTCTCCCCAAGCCACTGCCCATCTTCTGGGTCCCTTCTTAAAAGCTGCCAGGTGGATCGCGGGAGGTTTTCCTCGTTCCCAAAACAACGTAGAGACATTCTCAGCGGCCAGGCGGATTTCAGCTATGCGCCTTCTAGAAGAATGCACATTTGGAGGGTACAGAGCCCAGATCAGCGTGAGGTCAGTTGTCCCTGTCCGTGGGGAGGGATTTTGCCGTGGCCAGCTGCTGGGCCTCTTGGCGCTGTATTAATAGCAGGGTTGTGGGGCCCAGTGGGGTCGGAAGACAGGGAGAGGGAGGGACAGCTGTGGCGGACATCACACCGCGCTCCAGGCATGTGCTCCCCGACACGGGCACACAGGTGGCCCACACCCTGCTCTGCCGCTCAGAGCCCCCCAGGGCCGTGCCTGTCTTCTCCTTGTAGGGGCAGGAATGGGCTCAAGTAGACGGCACACTTGACGAAGGAGCCAAATTAAGATTGGCGTGATTGGGATAGAGGGTTCGGGTGGCCCAGCGTTCTGGGTCAACTTACGCTTTTACTGGAAGCATGTGCGGGCCGAATGAGGCAGTGGTATTTCAACAGCTGGGGGTATTGGGTTCTATATGCCAAGGCTGGACAGATATTTTTAAATGTCACAGGCCAAATGGAAGCTCAGTTGGCAGCAGGATAGAGGGGCAGGGGGATTTGGAGGACACTGCACTGCCATGGCTAGATATGGTCAGGAGAGCTGGGGAGGATTAGTGCCTGGAAAGAGGCCCAGCGCGTGAAGTTCAGTGAAGAGGTCGCGGGAGGGTCATCCGAGTAAGCGGGGGGCGCCGGCGGAGGGGCCGGCGGGGGGGCCGGGGCCGATGGAAGCGCGGGGCAACGCCAAGGACGAGTCTAGAGCGGAGAGGCCGGCAGGCTTGAGCCCCCTTGCTCACGGGAACAGGCCGCGGGATAAACCTTTGGGTTAAGGTCCCTGGGTTTGGCGTCTAGCAGAGCGGAGCGCCAACCTCGGCACCCCTCTGTCTGCCCCACACCCTCGGGGCGACTTATTTATCCGCCGAGTTGGTTTCCCGACTTACGAGGAAGGGGACCTGGGGTCCAGGAGGATTAAATGAGACCAGCAGCACCGGCCGCTGAGCAGCAAGTCCCGAAACGGTGGCCGCTGTTCTTGCCGGCAGAAACCCGTTTGGGGGAAGCCACCATCATGCAGTGGGGCTGGCGGCTGCCCTCCAGGGCGACCCCACCCAGAAACAGGTTGCGTTTCCACCGCACAGATTCGCTTCTTTAAGTCTAAGTTATGATAGCTGCCAGTGTTTAGATTTTAGGAGATATTACCAGAACTTTTGGAGAGTGGACTTCTCCTGGCCCACACTCCGGAGCCTCTAGCTGCCCGGGCCCTGTTCGCAGGCAGCCGTCGCCGAGGGGGGCTGCCCCCTGCCGGCGAGCTGCAGACCGCCGCCGCACCCGCCGCCATCTGGCCCCGTCACTCATCTCGGAGCAGGGCCTGGCCTCTGCAGGCATTTGCACTTGCTCTCTGTGCAGTGAAGTGGACCTATTATTATCTCAGGAGGGGCGAGGGCTGTCAGAATTAGCCACCGAATTGCTGGCTGGGGCCTCCTTGACTTTGCTGTGACATTGGTCTTGGGAGACCTGGGCTCATGGAAGGGCAGCGAGTGGCCTGGCCTGGGAAGGGGGAACGAAGGACGGGGCCAACGAGCTTTTGCGAGGGCCTTTGCCAGGTCCCTGGGGGCCGCTTGGCTGCCCGTCCCCTCCCTGTGGCCCCCCGGTAACCTGAATAGAAATACAGTGTGGTTTTAGGGCAGTTTCTGCGGTGATGCCAACCTCCAGACTGCTCTGGGCCGCAGCATGGGGCTTGGGGAGACCAGGGCGGGTCTGGATCCTGGAGGTGGCTTCTCAGCCTGGGGGGGGAAGGCAGGAGGGCTGGAAGGGTCTGCTCAGGGGGCTCCTGGGGCCCTTGCCTGGGGCAGGCACCCCTCGAATTGATGCCTGTGGCTGTGCAGAGCCCCTTGCTTGTCCAGGCCCCTGGGGAGAACCCACGGCCCCAGTGGCGCAGCTGGGCCCTCAGGGCTGCCTGTGTGAGGGCTTGGGAGACCCCTCCTCCTTGGAAGAACCGTGTCCAATGTGGGAGAGACACTCAGTAGGGTTGGCTGTTTACACACCATCAGCCTGAAACTTGGAGAAGCTCTTCCTCCTGGTTGGTTTGCTCCTTTATTGGATGTCTCATGGTGCCCCCCATATCCGAAGCATGAGGGAAATGCATTCTTTCATTTAATATTCACAGCGACTTTACAGGGAAACTGTATGGGTCTTGGGGAGGCCAGGGCGCGTCTGGACGTGCAAGGCACGTGCAGCTGGACGGTGGGACGGTGGGACGGTGGTGGAATCAGGATTGGGACTCCAGAGCCCGCCTTCCAAACCGCTGTCTTTGAATGCGGCTTAGAGATCGGGGTGTGGGCCAGGCTCTGGGGAGGAGCCTGAGGTGATGCTTGACCTGAGTCAGGAGCGTGGGCATGTCGCAAGCTGGGGGGAGGGCCTGGCGTGGGAAGAGCAGGCCATGGGCTCTAGGGACAAAGGGAGGCCATCCTGGCTGCAGGAGTGAGAGGGAGGGGGGCGGGGCTGGACTCGGGCCATGGAATCCCTGAGGGGTCTAAGCCATGGTCTGAACCCACATCCTCTAGTGCCCTCGCTGCTACCATGAGGAAGGGGGTTTGCCAGAGGTAGGAGGAGCGGCTGGGAGAGGAAGGGTCCAGAGGAGGCCTGGTGGGACCCGTTAGTGGTGATGATGAGTATGTGTGAGATGCTCTTGCCTCTAGATGTGCCAAAGGTCAAAGGTCACCCTGATTTGATGGGTGCGAGCCCGGTGGACTGAGCGGGTCTGCTTCTTGAGGTGTTCCCGTCTTCGGGAAGGATGCTTTCCCTCTGCGACCTCTTTCTTGGCAGTGTAGAGGAGGGTCTCTGGAACTTCTGGAATGTTCATTCGCCTGTGGTCAGAGCTTGTTCCTTCCAGCCTGGAGGAGTTATGTCGTCAGGATGGGGTGGCCGTGGAGAGCTGACCTTGGTGGGATGTGACTGTTAGGAAGACCAGCCAAGCATGGCCGGGCCGAGGGCAGACCCCTGACACCCCGCAGTGCCTTCCCTCACACCTGCACTTCTGGAGGGAGCCGTAGGACTTAGCGATGCCGTGTCCCGAGTCTTCCCCTTTGAACTTTCTGATAGGTGAGGACGGCGATCCTTGAGAGGTCAGTGCCTGAAGCCGCTCTTCACGGCCCTGATGAAAACAGTCAACCTGGTGGGGTGTGTGGGTGGCCACTGCTCACTGTGGGTACACCACAAAGAGGTCTTCTAGACAGCCCCAGGTTCTCTTGGAGCCCTGCGCCTCTCTGGGTGACGGGTGTTCCAGGGGGCTCGGACTGAGGCACAAAGTGCCCCAGTCCCTCACCACTAGATGGCGCAGCTGCAGTAACGCTCTCGCCGGTGCTCTCTGCCCCCTTCCTCAGGAGAGCCCGTGGGGTCCCCTGGTCCCCAGTTCCTCTGGTCCCCGTGGCCTGGGGCGCCTCTTGGAGCTGCTCTGGACCTGGCCATGTGGTCTTGGGTAAGTGATGGCACCTGCATGGGTTTCCTTGTCTGGGATGACAGCCGGGTGCAGGGTGATGGGTTTCCCTAGGTGCAATCGTTCAATGGTCAAGGATGCCAGGAATTCAGCTGCCCCATCTCTTCTTGGGTTCCCCAGCCTCTGCCTCTGCTCTGCAAGATCAGCAGGCCCGCCATAGTTCTGTCTCCTTCCTCTGGCCAACCAGAAAGATTTCAGAGAAGGTTTCTGTGACCTTGCCTCCGCGGGCTCTGCCCGAGGCTCTGGAGTCAGCTGTGGGCGGGTCATCTGTCCAAGATCATCCAAGAAGGCCTTGGCGATTGTGACTCCCGGCTGATTTCATTAACAGCCCATTCTCTCTCATCAGAAAAGGGGCCACATTTCCAAAACCATCACTCCTTCTCTCTGAAATCAACACCAGACAACAGTCCACAGGTTGCCCATAAGTACTAGTTGCACTTGATGGCTGTTCTGGCCCTCGGGAGAAAGAGATCAAGTGCAAGAGCCAACCGCATGTGACCTTGGGTGGTTGTGGCGTGTGCGCACGTGTGTCTGCCGTGTATGCCCTGTCTACCCCTCCCCTTTTCCTCTTCCTTTCTGTCCAGGCATGTCTGCTCTCAGGTGTCCTTGGCACCTCGAGTGGCAGTGTCTCTTTGAAGCGCTGGCCCCGCCAAGCTGGGCTCACGCCACCTCCTTGATTTGACTCTCCGTGCTTCAGCCTCTTGTCCGTGGGACTTTACCCTTTGCTCCCTGGAGGGGAGGTTTGCTAAACACACGGATTCACGGAAACTAGGTCTGAGGAGGAGGAGACGGGTCTTCACCTTCTGCCAGAACCCGTTGTTCTTAAAGGGCTTCAATGCCACGCTCTTTGCAGATGTCCGTGGGGAGTGGTCCTTTTGAGCTCTGAGCCCAGGCCCAGCATGGCGGCCCCCACAGACACCTCGGCAGAGCTCGCTCTGGCTTCAGCCGGCTTCTGTCCAATGGCTTGATTACTTCACGGTGGCAGCCGCACCCCCAAAGCCACCTGCAGTGAGGATTTACTGTGCCCGCGGCCCTCCAAGCCGCGTCAGGTGAAAGCGGGAAACTCCAGACCATCTGCTGTTACAGAGAATTAATAACGGAACATCCACGAGCAAACACTTTGTACTGCTGCATAATAAATGTGGAATGTGGTGACCTCGGCGGACACGGCCCGCCTTTGTCCCCCCACTCCCTGCTCGGCTGGGGCACCGGGCTGTGGGCTCTGCTGCCTTCTGCACCCCGAGGAGAAGGCTGGAGCCTGGCCCTGGCTCGGGCTGCTTTCGTCATTTTCTCTCTCTTCTCTACGCCATGGCGAATGTTCCAGGCAGAACGTCCAGGCTCCTGTGGACGCTGCTCCTCTGCCGGTGCCGTCGGCCTGGGAGCTCCAGAGCCAGCTGTGCGGCCGCGGAGGCGGTGGGCCCTGGAGGAGGCCCCGGGGGTGGGCGGGGGTCTCGGGGTGGCTGGTGGTCTTCCCCCACCACGAAGGACCAGCCTCCGACTTCTTTTAGCAGTGAGTGGACGGCTCCTTTAGGATACGCAGCTTTTGTTCAGAATGAGGCCAGGTTTCGGATCAGGCAGGGGGGTCACAGACTCCTCTCCTGGGGCCCTGCCCGGAACGGCATCCTGGGCGTGCGACCGCCGCTCAAATCGAGGCAGTGGCAGAGGCGTCG
Source organism: Mustela nivalis (assembly GCF_964662115.1). Taxonomy (NCBI): domain Eukaryota; kingdom Metazoa; phylum Chordata; class Mammalia; order Carnivora; family Mustelidae; genus Mustela; species Mustela nivalis. The sequence goes on along the minus strand of NC_139027.1, from coordinate 139,694,555 downwards.
GAGAGAAACCATTGGAAGATGCACTGCCGGGGCCGGCGGCGCGTGAGGCTGGCCTGGAGCTGGGATGAAGTTCTTGCCCGTGGTGCTCGGAGCCTGCCGCCAAGACCCCGGTGAACCCATGTTCAAAGGCCGTTTCTTCAAAGGAGACAGCACAGCCTTTGAACTGGGAAGGGGAACGGGCTGGAAGGCAGGTCTCTGTATGCGTGTTTGCCCGGGCTGCCCCGGGAGATGTGCGTGGACCCTGGGGGTGCAAAGAGGGGCCTTTGGTGTCCTGTGACATCTCCATCCATCGGGGGCCACCCTAGGTCCCCATGAGGGACCAGGCTGGGAGGGGTGACAGGAGACCCTGGGCCACGTTATGAAATCAGGGAGGGGTTGCATGAGGCACAGCCTGGTGTCGGGGTGATGATGAAGGGCTCTTCCGGAGGGCCCCCCCCAATCCTGTTGTGCCTGATTCAGAGGGTTGGGTGGAGGCTTTCCTGAAGGGCTCTGGGGAGCGCTGCACCCTCAGGCTGTGCCGTCGGAGGCGGGACACAAGGAACCTGACAAGGGGAAAGACCTTGTCCTCCGCTACCCTGCGGAGACCCCCACTCCACCGGTGAGCCCCCCACGTGGTAGCCAGAGGCCACTGACCATACTGTTCTTCTAACCCCAGGCCTCCAGGGACTACCTGGTGCACAACCCGCCCCCTGAGCTTGGCATTCCCCACCTGCATTGCCCCCAAGAGCCCCGGATGCTGTTTGGCCCAGAACTGCCTGAAGGCCTGCCCCCGGGCCTACTCTCCCTCTCCTGGGGCTCTTCCTCACTCTCACTGCGGCCCTCATCATCTCTGTCCCTGTGCTGGGAACGTTGGCTGCCACCCCTTCTAGTCCCTGAGCTCACGGGATAAGGGCCAGAGCTGCCCTGAGGGTTATTAATGTTCTCTAGCTTGGACTTCTCCCATGGTGTGCAGTCGGCACCTAATAAATGTATGAGTTGAGTAGGGTAAATGTCTTTCCTTTTGTTGGTTCTCCACAGCGCCCTCCCTGCTCGCCTTGCGCCCCTATCCTGGAGGCCAGCGGGGGACCATGGCTCCCTTGTCTCTGCTCTGATTCCTCTGAGTTCCCGGTAGTTGCCCGCGGGGCTTCTCAGGAAGCGCGGTCTGGTCTGTGCCTCTGCCGGACGAGCTGGTGAGCTCCCCCCACCCCCGCCACCAGCCCTCTGCTCTGATCACAGGTCGCGCTTCTCCTCCATGGCGCTCCCCATCTCCTGGAACGTACTGGCCTACTGGCCGGACGCCTGGCTTCGCCTGCGGCCGGAACCCCGGAGGGCGGGGCCTGCCCTTCTCACACACTCAGCACAGCGCAGGCAGTGAGGGCGCAGAGTTGCCGGCTGGATGGACGCATGGACGGACCATCCGGAAGGATTCGGACAGTTGGGACATGAGAAAGGCAGCTGAGGGGCTCTCGCAGGTGCGGAGCGGCCTCGTGACAGTGCACAGCCCGCCCGGGGACGGGCGGCCTCGAGTCTACCGAGAGCAGCTGCAAAGCGGAAGCTTCCTCCTTCCTGTCAGAGAAACGCGTTTCCCAAACACATTCTCCTGTGAAGCTGCTGAACCCGTCCCATCATAGCAGCCTCGTGCAGAGGGGGTGCGGAATTCTCTGGGCTTGAGGACACCCCCCGAGCTCATCTGTGGACCTCGGCAGGGTCTGGTCTGGCTCGACATGCAGGGGGAGGGGGACTGAGGGGGACCGAGGGGCCTCTGGTGCCCGGCTCTGCCGGGAAGGTGCCAGGTCCGCAGTGGCTTTGTGCTGGGCAGGTCGTCCTAGTTCTGCCAGCCAGGCCTGGGTGGCTCCTGCAGGCAGGGCACCGGGCAGGACAGGGCCTGGCGAGGAAGACGAGGCCAATGAAGACCGGGGCATTGGCTGCCGACAGCGCGTGTCCATGGCTTTGGAGACCATGTTGGGGCCGGGGTGGGGGAGATAATGGGCCTCCTGGTCCGGTTCTGTGGCCAGGCACCCCAGCCCTCTCTGCTCCCGAGGGCGCCCCACCCCGGCAGTTGTAATGCCAACCGACACCCACTGCTCTCTCCCGGAGCCTCTCCCCCGTCTCAGGAAAACAACGTGACTATCCTGGCCAAGGCCAACCTTCCTGCTTGTGGCTTCTGCCTGCCTGGCCTCCTCCTCACCACCCGTGCAGCCATGGGCACGCTAAAGGGGCAGGAATCCCTTCCACGAGGTGTTTCCTCCAGTGGGAGAGCAAGGTAGCGTGTTAGAAAGTGCTGGGTTCTGCGCACTTGCACTCGCACTTGGGCGGAGCAGAAGGAGGAGTGGAGGGAACCAGGAGACCGGCTGCAGATTTAAACGGGCCCCCAGGCTCCTTCCCGCCTGGATCTGGGCCCTGGGCTTCTCCGCCTTCGGCACTGCTGCTGTTTGGGGCCGGACTGCTGTCCTGCGTGCTGTGGGGTATCTGGCAGCGTGCCCTGGCCTCTACCCCTGGAGGTCGGCAACCCCCCTCTGCCTGTGGTAACAACCAAAGATGTCTCCAGATACTACCTGGCATCCTTTTGCGGGGGAATCCAGGCGCCCCTGGAAGACTACGTTAGCTTACACAGGTTTTACCTTGACTTCATGAGAAGAAATGAAAGACAAAAAGATTTCACACATCACCTGACTGGGACTTGATCCTGCTGCCCCATGGTAGCTGCGATGTAAAGAGAACCTCTGCCCTTGCATGGGTCCCGGTAATCGAGGCTGTTTAACCTGAAGGCTGATCGACATGGCAGGAAGAGCTATAGGTCAGTGTGCATCGTGGGCACCTGAGCACAGACAGATCTCTGAGCTCCACGCGGGGCCCTGGGAGGCTTTGGAGCCAGTGTGACCGCAGCAGCAGCACGCATGCCCCACCCTCAGACTGTGGTCCCCGAAGCCGCTATCCAACAGAAGCATCCAGGCTTCTTGTGAAAAGAGCTTATTCCTAGGCCGAGGCGAGGAGCGAGGAGCACGGCCTTGTGGCAGAAGGTAAGGAAGAGCTCCAAAGCCTAAATGGGGGCCGTGGCAGGCGGCACAGGTGCGCCCAAGAGTGCTCCTGGGGACCCAGAGTGGAACCGTCTGACTAACAAGCTAGCACTGGATTTTGACCGCCAAGTCTACACTTTCGTAAATAACTGAACAAATGGAGAGATGTTTACAAGAGTCAGATGTCTTGCATGGAGAATTCCAAAGAACATGTTACAGGATTTTGTGTCCCCTTAGTGCCTGCCATTCTTGGTCACACGGGTTCGAAGAATGCGGAGGTAGACCAGATGGAGGGTGGTGGGCAGCAGAGCAAAGTTGACGGAGTGAGAGTGTAAAGCTCCTGCAGAGGGAAGACGCTGGCGTGGGCAGTTCCCAGAGTTTCTAAGTTTAGGAGCTTTTACGAGCCTTTCTGCGGAACTATCTTAAACAGTCAGGGTGTGCCCAGTTGTGCCGAACGGGGCTTTGGTCACGTATCTGTCTACCTATTAGGTTCATGTCTACATGCTGATGGTCTTTTTCCTTTTTTGCTGACGTCAATGGGCTTGGGTCTTAACTGCCCCTTGCCTGTGATATTGACGGCTGCTTTTGTGGTTCATTGTCTTACTTTAGGGCGTTTTACAGAAGTCATTTCTGTAAAGGCTGCAAAACAGAATGTCCGTGCGGTCCCGTCCAAGTTGCAGAACAGGACGTCAGCGCTGCTTGATCTTAGCCATCCTGACTCCGTATTTCCTTATTAGGGACCTTGGCCTGACTCCTTGACTGTCCAACTCCTCACAAATTCATCTAAGACCCGCTTAAGAAGTGGGGCCGTAACTACCCAGCCCTTCCGTCTGGGTACCGCTCTGGGACTTGTTTCCAGAGCGCAGTGTGCAGCCTGCGCAGAGGGGAACGCTGCACACAAGTGGGGGGCCAAGGTTCCCATCGCCAGCGACAGTCCGCGGAGAGCCCAGACCCAGACAGGATGTGATGAGGAGAACTTCATCATGTCGGTGAGCCCCCACCCCAAGCCCATCCCCCGAGCGCATCACCCTGATCCAAGAACGAACCAAACATCATCACGTCGGTGAGCCCCGCCCTGAACTCATCACCCTGATCCAAGAACGAACCAAACATCGAGGACTTCCACCGAGGACCTACCAGCACTCCTCAAAATGGTCAAGGTCATCAAAAACAAGAGAAATCGGGGATGCTCAGCCAAGAGGATACCTGACAACTCCATGTAATGTGTCCTGGTTGAGATCCTGGAACAGAAAACAGTCACTTGGTGAAACCAGTGATAACCCGAGCAGCACACGGCACGGCATTGCGCTGGTAACGCACCGGTCCGGGCCCAGCACTGCGGTGAATGACTGCAGCGGCGCGACACCAGAAACTGGGTGCTGGGCACACAGAAACTGTACTATCTTGGTAACTCTTCTGTAAATCTAAAACTATTTTAAAATAAAAAGTTGAGTTAAAATCTAGGCATGTGTGGCCCAGCGTCATGACGATCAGAAACCAAGGCCCCAGGCCTTCCTGGATGCCGCTCAGTGCCACAGAGAGAGGGAGGACCAGTGAGACTGCCCCCTGCCCCCAACCCATGTGGGCTCCCGCTGCCCCCTCACCCTCCATCCTGACCTGTTTTCTGGCCACGACCCCCAGCATTGCATAGTGAACCCGCATATGGGCTTCCTCTTCTGCCCGAATGCAGGCTGCGCCGTGGGGGGTCCGCTCTACTCTGCCCGCTGGCACCCCCCACGTCCCGGGATGCTGGTGCCCGGCAGGTACACAGCCAATGTCAAGTAGCAGATAAAAGATAAGAGAGGATGGTTCCTTAAGTGGGGGTGACCAGCAGGAGGGAGGCAGTTGGGCTGGGTATGTGGCTTGGTAGGGCTCAGGCTGGGGCCACATCGCCAGTGGGCAGGTCCGAGGGGTGGTGCTGGGTCTGAGGTAGGGCACAGGAGGGCGGCCAGGGTTTCTGGCCCTGAAAGGGCTCGTGCTCCCTCTGTGGGCACCCAGGACCTCTTGGAAAAGGCCCAGGCCTCCTTGGCTGGGACCGCCAGTTCCTGAGCCTCTGTGACCCCTTCGGGCCTGGCAGGCGCTGTCCCCATGGCCCTGAGTCCCCGTGGGGCGTGGCCTTCCCAGCTGCCAATGGTAGTTTGCAGAAGTTGAAGAAAACCCAGAGTATGCTCCTGGCAGAAGGAGATCCAGAGGAGGCCCCCCTTTGCCCAAAAGTATCTCTCCGTAGCCCCCTGAGGACATTCTTCACTTTCTCAAAAGGCAGAATGTTCTCGTCATCTGAGGTGAACTGGGACTGATGCCATCTTCTCAGAAAGAAAATGTGCCCGTGTCCTGGGCGTTGGCACCTGCCTGTGAATGGGGGCCATCTGTGGCCTATTCCTTCACGATGGGCTGTGAGGCCTGCAGTCCAGGCCAGGGCTGGGGGTGGGGGGGTCTGCCACCTGACCAAGGCTAGAGTGGCAGGGGTGGGACACCCCCCACTCGGGTTTCCTGCGGGGCAGCTTTCTTCTGGGAAGAGGTCGGAAAAGGCGGGGAAGGGGGAAGCAGAGGGGCCCCCACTGCCATCACCCATTGTTGGGGGCCAGCCGCTACCCGTCCCTCGCTGCGGACAATCTGAGAAGATGTCTGCACACTCACGCTGTACGCCCGGCCTTGTTTTGGGGGCCCAGGGACACAGAGCCGGACAGGATGGACATGGGCCTGTCCTTGTAGGGCCTGTGACCACGTGACTAACAGGCTCGGCCAGGAGAAGCAGGGAGGGCCACCTAGAGGAGGTGGCATGTACCGGGAGGTAGCAAGGTAGCTAGGCAGCAGGGAAGTGTGTGCCCAGGATGGGGTGGGGGGAATGCATGGGAAGGCTTTGACCCTCAAGACTCCCTCAACCTCCACCCCGAGCTTGGATTTTACTGAGAGGGCTGCGGTGAGCCACTGAAGGATTCCAGACAGGGGGCAATCAGTCTGTATTTGGGAAAATTCCTTCGAAAAGCCTGGAGATGTAGGGGCAGAGAGGCTGTTGGAGTCACTCCTCAGTAGATGAGAGCTCCTTGATGGGGGTGCGGGGAGGCTGGCAGAGGGAGACGAGAGGAGTGCTGGCTACACGAGCCCAGGAGGCTGGGCACCCCAGGCCTATGCAGAGGAGGCCTCGGAAGACAGAACAGGCACAGCGGGGGAAGGGGCCATTTGGGGCAGGACGTGCAATAAGTTGGCATCTCCCCCTGGTCTTGAAGTCCCCTTTTATAAAACAAGGAAGCTTAGCTGGCTGTCGGCCACCTGCTTTCCAAACTTGGGAGTCCCAAACGCAGTGGGCGTGGGGCTGTGGCACCCAGAAGGGCTCGGACAGCAGCGCCCACCTGCCACCCCAAACTTTAGAAACCGCGGTGTGCAGTGCGGTCTCCTCTCTTTTTGATTAAACATTTAGCTGTGCTCAACCACAGCCCACGTCCACAGCCACCAGGTGCCCTTTCTGCATGGGTGACTCACCAGAATTAATGTTCATTTGATTTTTACTATAAATTATGCCTCACATAATTTCTCCATTATGGGTGGCGGATGGCTCCTCGGGAAGGCTGGAGTGGGCCATTTGGTCACTCATGCCGGGGAGGCACTGAGTCATTCCTCCTCCCACGCGCTGGCTGGTAGCGGACCGCCATCGCAGGTGGCTTAATGGACGTGTCTCCCCAACCCGCCAATGTGGTGCTCACCTCGGCCCCCAGGAGAGGAGGAGGGGGCCGGCAGGGAGCGCTGATATTCACGTACCACTTGAAGATGATGACTGGGATATTGAAGTTTAAAAAAATAAACTTTTAAAGATTGGGGGTCTTCCCTCCCACCTTTTCCTTCCTCTTGCCTGCCTGCCTTCAGATCCTCGTCAGCTGCGCTCAGCGTTGGGTAGAACACTGGCGATACAGTCGTGAACAAAATTAGGGCCTCAGCCATCAGGGCGCTTCTGGCCCAGTGGTTCTAATTGCATAATCACAGAAGCACAGGTCAACCCACCACCGTCCGATGACGCACAGCGGAGGGGCGGGTTGACTCCCAGAGGATGCGCTGTGGGGCGGAGATGTGATTGACAGGGAGGCATTACCGGGCAACGAGGCAGGGCTGCAGGTGCAAAGCCCTGGGGCAGCGAACCACAGGAGCGGGAGGGGCCCAAGGAAGTCTAGGAGACCTGAGGGAAACGGGGGTCCGAGGAGGGCCTGTGGGCCCTGGGAAGAACTGTGCTTGTCAGCCTAAGGCCAGAGGACTCACTGATGTTTTAAGGAGTGGAGATCATTTTAGGAAGCAATCGGAGGCTCTGCCATTCCTACTGAGATGGGTAAAGGGAGGATCCCTGCCATGCAGAGATGTGGCCCCAAATGGGCCAGTCCTGGACTTTGCATTTCAAGGACCCAGGGAGTGCATGCAGAGGTGGGGGAGGGCGTGAATGGGGGCGGGGAGAGCAGGGACCCAGAGGCTTTGCACCGGCACTGAAACCATATGCTACTTTGTAAAAATCTGACAACCCGAGGACTGTGACTCATCCTCCCCAATTCCCCCGGCAATGGAGTAAACCAATTTGCCCAAACCTCCAACTGATCTCATACATTTGTCTTTTTTATTTTTTTTTTAATATCTAAAGCTCAAAAGAAACCAAAGTTTACACGAAAAGAAAAAAACCTAGCACACTAGATTGAAGCAGACGTGTGCTCATCTGTTTTTGAAAAGAATTGAATTAAAAAACAAAGCCCACAAACAGAACCTCGGAGGCTGCCTGCGCCAGTCCCAGTCCCCTTGCCGCTCTTCTGGCCTCAGAGCCTGGAATACATCACCCTGCAGCCTGCCTCCCCTCACTGAGAAGGGGCCGCCTCCTTTCTTTCCCGGGGTCCCAGAGCTAGGTCCCTGGTGAGACCACCGAAGCAAAAACTTTGGATGAGCCCATCGGGTCCTTCTTGGCACAGGCGCTCTATTCCAGTTTCTGGAGATGCCAGAAAGTGAGGCTTGGTGACGTCAAGTAATCTACCTGCAGCTCTGACCTCCTAAATAACACCGCTGGTCCCTGAGCCCGGCCACTCTGATGCTAAATACCGGGGGACACGAAAAGTCATAACCCGTACTCTTTTTGTCTCTCTCCACACACTATATATATACATATACAGAGCAGGAGGCAGATGATTCCATTGATCTCCAGGGTTCTCAACTGGGGCCAGCCCCCCCCCCCCCACATCCCCAAGGGACATTTGGCAATGTCTGGGGACATTTGGGTTCTCGCAGTTCAGGGATGAGGGGATACTCTGGGCATTTAATGGGTAGAGGCCACAGCAGAGAGTCATCCAGCCCCAAAAGTCAGAGGCAGGTGGGACAGGGCCTTGTGGGTAACATACGCACACTCCCCCGCACACGGAGGCCAAGGGCGGGAAGGACAGGCACCGAGTCGTCTACATTTGTTTATCTCTTGTTGAAAGGATTTGGGTAATTCTTTATTTTTCTTCCTTGTGTTTTCCTATACTGTTTGAATTCTTTAAGGAACAATGTGCATGTATCATTTTTATAATCAGGAGAAAAAGAGCTGTTTTCATTTTGTAAAAATAAAAAAAAAAAAAAAGGTATCCAGGATTTACGACTCTGATCCAGTTCTCCCACTAACTCGCTGTCAGGAACAGCTCCCTGGGAAATGTGTCTATCTGGAGAGTGAGAAGAGCAGTCCCTTCTGACGTTATATTATAGGGATACAAAGTAACATTGTCCTGGAGAAGCTTTCTGAGCTCAGCGGAGAAAAGCCGGTTGAGGATACAGAGATACTGTTTCTCTCGCAGATTTATTTCCCCTCCAAGCTGATCTGTACGTTTTTGCAACATGGACATTTAGGCGATGGGGGACTCATTGAGGGTCTTCTAAGGCCAGAGACCGGAAAGTGGGGGTGGTGAGGGTGTCCAGCCTGCCTCCTCCCCTCACGTGAGCGGACCAGGCGCTTCATTCCTTCAAGGACAACATTCGTTTGGATGGTGTCTCCTGGCCGGGCTCAGGCTGGCTTTCTCAACCACGGAGCTGCTAATAATTGGGGTGGGGTAATTCTCTGCCATGGGGTGTCCAGCAGCCTCTCTGGCCTCCACCCACAAAGAGCCCCCCACCTCTCCCAAGTCCTGACACCCCCAAATGTCTCTAGTCGAGGCTGAACGGTCCAGTGCGGGAATGCCAGGATCAAGGCCTGCACAGAGCGACAGCGTGGCCATGCTCGGTGCTCTCAGGCAAGGCCCTGCAGGAGATGGTTCGGGCCCCTGGATCGGGTTGCCGATCGGCTGCATCTCCGAGTCACTGCCCCTGTTTTCCGTTTTCTGCCCTCAAAAGTCTTCCCTTTGTGTCCCCCTGACCCGTCATGGAGGCAGGACCTTGGGAGGTCCAGGAGCCCCCAAGTGTTTGGGACAAGTCCCACCCCCATGAGGTTACGGTGAGGCCTGCGGCTGGGGCTGGGGCGCTGGGCTCCCTGCAAATAATGCCAGCCAGGCAGACCATGCTGCGGCAGCGCCCCCAGCAGAAAGCCCAGAAGGGGCTCATGTCTCCAGGGAGTGCGGGAGCCCACTGCGGGAAGGCCCGGAGAGGCCCGCTGCGGCCACTTAGCCTGCCAGCGCCTGAAGCCCGAAGCAGAAGATGAACTTGAAATTAAGTCAGATAAAACCAGTTTGGAAATTCAATACCTCACCTCCCTTCCCATCTTTGTAAAAATCCATAATTCATGGAGAACCCAGTCAGGGGGAGTGCAACTCAACTGAATTAGCCGGTTTTTTTTTTCTTTTTCTTTTTTTTCCCCCCACCCCCAAAGATCGAGATGGGGAGAGGCCTGGTCTTAAATTGGAGAAAACAAAAAACAGTTCTTTGGAGCTCCTGTTCCCTGACGTTGACCTCGTTGGCCAAGCCCTCGGTCCCACGGGACAGGAACATCGCAAGCACGTGCGAACAACATTCTGAGACTCCTGCTAATTGCACTGCCGGGAACTTATCCTTCCGATGCCCTGGCCAGGCGGAGGATGATGAATACCCAGGTTTATTCATTGCCGAGCGCTCGGTAACAACAACAGGCGGGCAACCGCGTAAAAGCCTGCCACGAGAGCTGGTTAAATAAACCCATTCCTCCCTTGCAATGGAATTAGCACGGAGCGCTAAAAACAGAACCCGGAGGCTCATTGTATAGTGAGAGGAGATGCGTCACCACATTGTTGAAGCCGTGGTGGGGAGCAGTGTTTATAGTATGTGACCATCTGTGTTTATAAGAAAAGGAAAAAATATACACGTATGCATTGGCTTGTATATACCTAGTGTGTCCCTCGGCTGGCTGGTTCCCAGGAGGGGGACGGGGAGGCCAGGGAGAGAGAGGGACAAGCCACAGGGCGCCTCCCTGCACACCCTTTTGTGTTTTGGTTTTTGAACCAGAAATAAGCGCTCAGAAATAAATACATAAAATTAAATTTCCTTTACAAAAAAAACACAAACAAACCACACACTGTGCTAATTTGTTATTAAAAAAACACAACGGCGGGAAGGGACGGTAAATTCCTGCGATGCGAGCAAGTGTGTCGCCTCGAGGGGCCCACTCTGGACCTCCGGACGTGTCCAAACTTGGCCTCAGTTTTCTAAGGATTTTTTGCTTTTCTCACATTCCAGGATACTTTGGTGTCTTCCACACTGTGACCCGGCCATTGACACCCACTCGCTGTGGGCTGAGATGTGTTCCCGGACCTTTGGCCCCCTAGGCCCTGGCGAGGGTTGCCATTATTACGTTTGATAAGCCTCGGCTTGTTTTTATGTGTATTTCCAATTTGTGGCAAGTGATACAGATTTTTCCATTCGCTGTGGCAGTGTAAATGTTCACTTTGAAGTAATCTATTTAAATAATGCAAACACAAAACAATGTTAAGTAAATAACAGCACAGCGAAGCCAGCGAAGCCAGCAGATCCTCAAAACCCACAAATACAGAAACGGAGCAGGCTGAAATTGGCGGCGCGCGGCTCTGTGCCCTGTCTCCCCTCTCCCCAGCAGAGTGACTTTACTTCCGGTGATCGGACCTCTTGGACCCCAACTCAGTGTGATCAAGAAAAGAGAAGAAATAGGCATTTGCGGTGAGCTTCCTATGCTCTGCAGGCTGTGAGTGCAGGTAAGCCGGTGGGAGGTGGGAGGCTACGCAGCCCACAATGAGCTCCTTCGCTGGGCCGGTCTGCCTCTGCACAGAGAGGACCTCCACTTCCCATTCCATTTTACGACACGTTGTTTGTCCTCCCGTGTCAATGATGCCACAAATCCTAAGCTGGTAAGATGCCTAACAAACCCCAGGGTTTGGCTGGATCGACTCTTTCCTGCAGCCCAGCTCAGAAAGATTGCAGATAGACAGCGCCAGAAATAGGTCCTGGAACAAAACTGGATCCCAAACTGGTTAATGGATAGGGTGGAGATACTGCTTTATGGGGTACTTAGATGCAAGGGAGCTCCAAAGTACATTTTAGAGGGGCTCCAGTGGAGAAGGGCGTGATGGTGTCTCCTGATAGCGGCAAAGAGAATCCTTGCTGAACGGGCAAAGGGCCGTGTGTAGTGTGTAGTCATCGCTATATGAAGGCGGGACTTCGTGGGTCTCTAACTCTCCCGTTCACCTTCAAAAGACCCAGAGTGCCTGCTCATTCGGTCACCCGGTGTGTGGGCCTCATACACCTTTCTGGTGGTTAGTCCCTCCCGGAAAGCTGCGTTAACCCTTCTGTCTGACGCTACTATGCCTTTGCTGGGGAAAGGCAAAACAAAGATGGCTGTCTTCAACCCAGATCAATGCCGGTCTAGGGGGGATGTGGAGGCAGGGGAAGCGTATTCTCAGGGGAGCGGGGTATGAGGCCACTGTCTGTAGGCTCCTGTCTCGATGGCTTCATCCCCGTACCCACGGGAGGCAGTAGGCATGGGGTGGAGGGCTGGGAGGCAAGTGCCAGCAGGACTGTGGACTCAGGTGGCCGAATGTACTAGAAGATGACCATTTTATACACCAGCGTCTGATGAAGTCTGCCGGTGAATGTGAATGGAAATAAGAAATAATTATCCAAGCCGGGGAGTCACCAGGGCTCCGGACGCTATGATGTCGATGCTAATGGAAATGTGGCGAAGGGGAGGACAGGCCACTCTTGTCCTTCCCTGAACTTGGGGTTTCTAGTTCCCCAAAGTTCTCGGTTGGGGAGTTGAGATGCCAGTATGGGCCTGTCTCCACCTGCGTCAGAAGCGAGCTCCCCCCTTTACTTTGAAGTGGGGGCAAGGTGGGAAAAACACGAACCTGTGATCCGGGCCCAAGCTCCCTGACCCCTACCCGGGGCAGAGGTGGGGGCGCTGACAGAGGGACGAGGGCCGAAGGGGTCCTGTCTTCCCATCCATCCAGCACTTTCCTCTGGAGCTGGCTGAGCACCTGCCCCTTCCCAAGTCCCTTCCTCTGGCCTTGGATGAGGGCTTGGTGGGGACGAGAGTCCCCAAAACCACACGGGGGCTGTGGGCTGGATGGCTTGGGGGCCGGGGCGTCAGAGGGGCCTGGGGCCCTGCCCCCACACTCAGGTAAGCCCAGGATTGTTTTTGAGAGAGGAACGGGCCATCCTCCCGCTGACATTTGTGGCCCCCGAGCTTTCAACAGCTCCAGGCTTCCTGGCGGGGCCTACCTATTGTTTCCCGAAACCTGACTGTCCTTTTGGGAAGGCTGCACGGGGGAGGGGAGGTAAGACTGACCGCAACAGGCTCGAGGCCCCAGCCCGGGAGCTCCACCCACCGCGTGTCCCCAGCCCTCCCCCTTTCCTGGAACCCCGACAATCATGGAACCTAAGAAGGAGACCCAGTGACGTCAGGGGTCACAGGGGCAACACGGACTGTAGCTCAGCCAGTCTCCAGAACCCCCCGCCCCACCCTGCACACTTCCTGGGGGTCCGAATTACAGCTGAGCTTGTCCTGTGAGAAAGGAAAATCCATCTTCTCGCCCTTCACACATCTCCAGCCTTTGGGTGCGGCCTTGGGTCTAGAGATCCCTTGTAAGGCAGCAGATAAGCTAAATTGTCTAATTGAAGGTTTTCTCCTCGGTGTGGGTGTGGTGGTGGTGCCGGAGGGTGGGGGGGAGCGGAGGGCTGACCATTTGCTTGGGGTGGGGGGAGCCTTAGAAATACCAAAATAACTCCCAGGCCCCACCCCAGACCTGCGGTTCTCAGTCTCCAGGGGTGGGGCCCAGGCTCCGCATTCTTATTTAAAAAACAATACCCTCCCCCACACCGACCTAGGAGACACCGGCCTAAGAATAATTCCAAAATGGATTCTCCACTCAAAAGGTTTCAGGCTACAGCAGAGGTTGAGTGGCGAGCAGGAGCAGCCCACCTGATTTGCATGAGGGTCGGGGCGAGAGAGGCTTCAGTTCCCCGAGACTCGCTCTCCGAACAACTGGAGGCAGTAATTACCCATGCACAGTGAAGCTGGGATTTCAGAGAAGTATCAGGAGGATTCAAGTCAGAAGGAGCAAGCTTGTCTGAAATACCTAGATAATTAAAGAAAAAAATATATTCATTGCATAAATCGCTCATTAATTCACTCCTCTGTGGGGGCAACAGCTTAAAAGCAGGCACTTTGATTAATCCAAGCTATATTAAAGCCTCAAGATGCTTTTTCTTTCCTTCCTTCCTTCCTTCCTTCCTTCCTTCCTTCCTTCCTTTCTTTCTTTCTTTCTTTCTTTCTTTCTTTCTTTCTTTCTTTCTTTCTTTCTTTTAACCCTGTGCCTGGATCTTCATATTTCCTTCTTCTAAAGAATCATAAATAAAAGTTGTCCCTTTGCAGAAATGCATTTCAGGTCTGGCTTGGCAGAATATGCCCTACAGTTGGTAGAATCAATTTGGGTGCACTTTTTCTTTTTTAAGTACACATTTTGAAATCAGATGCATTCTTTCCAGTTCACTGGAAATGCTAATTTTTTTTCCATCACATTTCGAAGTTACATTGTGTGTGGCTAAGCGAACAACGCTGGGCACAATAGCACTTCAGAGAGACCCAGTAGGAACATGATCCCAATCAGAGGGAAAAGCCAGAGAAATGGTTAATTTCAAAGGCAGGCTCTACTGATTGGGGAGAAGGATCTACAGAATTATTTATTTCCTTTAAAAAAAAAAAAAGAAAAGAAAAAAAGACAGAAAGAAACCCCTGAAAATGTAGAAACCACTTGGAAAGAACAAGTGTCTAATCCTGACAGGTTGATTTTTCAAGACCCTCGTAATGAAATTTCAGCACCCCTGTTCTCCACTCATTCCCCTGCCCGGCTACCCAAGGTGGCTCAGCCCTGGCTCCCTTGTCACTTCTCCTTCAGCCGTTTTATTCAGGTGTAATGGATTCTGCTCCTCGCGGGCTCTGGCAGGGGTAGGCCCACCCCACCTAGAACGCCTCTTCCAGGGGGGTGGGGGAAGGGGACAAAAACAGATGCCGAGCTTGGAGATCCCACTGGGAAGCCTTGAAAATCTAGCATTTTAATGTGCGTTGGCTTGAGCCCCAGCATCCTCAGTGTCTTCCCAGAGATCAATATTAAAGACTTCGCAATGCCTTGTTTTACAAAGCAGACACATCCTGTCTGCAAACATCTTTTCTGGTAGATGCGGGGAGGTGGGTCCCAAGGCACTGTTTTCAGGGGCTCTCGGGGATACTCCCCTCAAGTCAATTCACACACTGATGGACTCAGATTTTGAGATTTTATAGGCCAGTAAAAAAATAAAAATAATTAGAGGGGAGATAGCCACTTTTCATTTTATGGAGAAAAGGCACTAAAAACCACGTTCTAAGGCGGGTTCTCGTTAAAGGGAGAGCATTAAGACTTCCTAAGAGCAAACGGAGCCAGAAGGACTGTATCTCAGAGCTGGAACCATCATGCATCCATTCGACCAACACCGGCCAAGCACATCCTCTGGCCAGCAGAGCATTCTAGGCACTGGGAGACGGGCAAACACTACCCTTGAACCAAGTACGTCCAGCCTCGTGAAAACCTCACGGTCTGTCTCCTTTTGGCTCACCTTCCTGTGGAGGGGCCCCAAACTTGAAAGAGGCCAACCGAGGCTGTGCCTCCCCCAACACTGGGAGGCCACCCCCACCCCCACTGCCCCAGCGCCGCCCCACCCTGGGGTCCAACATCAGCAAGCAGGCTGGAGAGCAAGCGGCTGCGACGTTGTACCAGAAGGGCCGCAAAGCAGCAAATGTCCGATAGCAAGGAGACAGAAGAGGTGGCCCACATAATTTCTCCTCCTGAACTCCTTGAGAAAGCCACCACCCTGTGGGAAAGCCATCCCCGGGGACCTAGGTAGGGCCCAGGGCAGGGCCTAGAATCACAAGGAGACTTGCCCATGACCTCCCATGCTGCTGGACGCCCTGACCCGCGATCCCCTTCCCCCTTCCCTCCTCCAGGAAGCACCAAGACCGTCCTAGGAGCCATGTGATACACCGGGGTCCTCCTCGGCCAGCAGCAAAGGGCCATGTGGACCGCCTTTTGCTCAGGCCACTCAACCCTGAAGCCCACTTTGACTTTTCTCTCCAGTAGCACCGAAGCAGGGGGCCCAAGGCTGAGGGCAAGCTTGTGATTCAGTCATCAGAGAAAGACCACAGGGGCACCTGCCCTTCTTCCTTCCATGACAATTGTTTTTCTTAACAACAACAACAACAACAAAACACATGCCTCCCAAACGGTTCATGCCTCATTCTAAAGGGGCCACAGCAGAAATGGGGAGGGGAGGCCAGGGCAGAAGGAGGAGACGCGGCCGGGGCAGGGGAGGGCAGGCGCTCACCGGCCAGCTCTGGGTGGTTTTTGCAGTTTTAAATGCAATGCAGTTTAAATGCAATTTAAATGCAATTTAAATATTTGCAGTTTTAAATGGTTTGAAAAAATTTAAAAGAAGAAGGTTTCTCTTGACACACAGAGATTATGGGAACTGAAATTTGAATTTCCCATAATGTTTTATTGGCATACGGGTGCACGGGTGTGAACGTGTATTGCTGTGTATGGCTGCTTTGGCTAAAGATACTTATCTTTGCAGAATACTTTGCAAAATACTTTGCAGATACTTAGATTTGCAGAAAATGGTTGCTGAGCTCTGATCTGAACCCATGGATAGACCTCCAGAGGGTCTCATGATTCCCTGGAGTTGTTTGCAGAGTGGGGCTGAGGTACTCTTCCAGAAGAAAGGCCCGTGGTTTCTGTCAAGCTCTCGAAGGGGGCCGGGTCCTCCCAACATGGAGCTGCCAGGTAGTAAACTCAAGAACTGCACCGCCAGTCCCCTGAGGTTTCAGATCAACAACAGACTCTTCTTTAGTGTAAGTCTGTCCCCAATATTCTGTGGGACAGATTGTACTAAGAAATTATCCATTTTTCTCAATTTTTTTTTTATTTTTAAAGATTTTATCTATGTGAGAGAGACAGAGATAGCCAGAAAGAACAGGAGCAGGGAGGAGTGGGAGAAGCAGGCTCCCCGCTGAGCAGGAGGCCCGACGCAGGACGTGATCCCGGGACTCTGGGATCATGACCTGAGCCAAAGGCAGACGCTCCACCGACTGAGGCACTCAGGTGCCCCCAAGTAAGGGTATTTTACCTGCAACCTGACCAGGAGAGTGACATGACCTAAGCGTCCCCTGCCTGTGGCCCCAATTTTACTCCCTGTCTGACGCCACTTCCCTCCTCTGATCCTTCCTGGGCTCCTCCCTCGAAGGCTTCCTGGGCCTTGGAGTGGTCGAGTAAGAGCACGAAGTTACATTTATTCCTTCTCAATCGATCTTTATATATTTTTAAGGCCTGAGCTCTTGTGTGATAATAATAGAAATCCACACTCATTATAAGAAATGAAATCCTTACAGACGAAGGCAGCAGACCTGTGATCTGGCCGCTGGATGCCACCTGCGCCCCACGGGGGCCGACCGTCCCGCGTTCCCTCCTCGCCGGGCTAAGGAAGGCCCGTGTCCCTGCAGGCGCACCGCGGCCGGCTCCCCTGTGCACGGCGGTCTGCGGACCCCTGCCGCACCAGCTCTGACTTCACCTCCTTCCTCGTAACCCCCACCACGGCTCCGCTGAGGGCTGCTCGCAGGGGAGCCGACGAAGCCAGCCCTCCACTCTGCACCCCGGAACCTCCCCCGACGCCGACGGAAGCCCGCCCTCCACTCTGCACCCCGGAACCTCCCCCTCATTATAGGAATTAAGGACATCTAGTATCGCTCTCACTTTCTCTTTTTTTAGCCAAGTAATGCATGTACATAATTTTAAAGCCAAAGAATTCCAAGCACTTATGAGGGAAAAGCCCTCCCTCTGCCCGCCCAGGGGCCCCCACAATGCTCTTCTAGTGGTTTCCTTTTCTGGATGGTTCTGAGGAGCACGTCTCTGCGGCTGTTTTTGTCTGGGATGCTCGACCGTAGACTCCTTCACTGGCCAGGGGACTTGGCTCCTCAGACCCCCTCCCCTCATCCCTTCGGGAGCCTGCCTGGCCCGGCCCCCTGGGCGCCTCTCCCTGCTGTGGGCCCTCCTCACTCCCCGGGATGGGGGCACTGACTGGGTCCCATAGCGAGCTCCGCGGCCAGGGGAACGAGGGTGCCGATGCTCCTGTCCCTGCTCCTGTGATCTCCTGCCCCTCTGGACGCAGCCCGACGGGGAGTCCACGCCAGACCGCCGCACCCCCGCAGGCCTTTGTTCAGACAGTGCCGGGCAGGGCGTCCTGGAGAAGCTGGGCCTCCTCCGTGGGTGCCGTTGGGGTCGCGGGTCCTCCAGCCTCCGGAGTCACGGGGTGCAGCAGCCCAGGTGGCGAGGGCAGGTAGCTGCCGGGGTAAACCCAGACCCTCCGGCTTCCGTCTACCCGGAGGCCGCCCGGCCGCCCTGGCCCCGCTGGGGAGACACAGGGCGGAGCGAGGCGGGGCTCCCCAGGGAGGACCCGACAGCGGCCACAAAGGGGCCCCCGGTGTGGGCAGTGGACCCAAAGCCAAGGCACCGAAAGGTCTAGAGGCCAGAGGAGGGCCGTGGAGGGGTGGGCAAGTGACCGACACCCATGCGGCTGCGGCCCCCAGGACACCCGCCGGGTCACAACATAGTCCCCGTAAATTCACCGGTTGCAGATGAGAAAGGAGGGGAGCAGAGGGGGCTTGTGGGCGGCGGGGCTGGGAGCTGAGCACGCAGACTCCGGGGTCCCTGCTCTGGTGCCCACGCTGGGTAACTTGACTCCCGGCTGTGCAAAGGCATCTGGAAGTCATGCCGGCAGCAGCAACGGTGTCGCCGACGCTCAAGTCCGGCGCCTCGCGACTCCCACCACGCCCCGACCTGAAGGTGACGTCGGCCAGGCGAGGCCAAGGCTCCTGGGGCCCTTCTTAGGCAAGAGGCGAGATTCGGAAAGCGGAGGTGCGGGGGGGCAGGGGCTGGCTGTGCATCCTCCCCGTGGGCATAGCGGGGCGGGTGCAAGGAGTGTGGTGGGGTGGCGGCGGCGGCTCCTCTGTGATGCCCGCAGCCTTAGAGGCCGCTCGGGGGACGGACACTTGCCCGGCTGTGGAAGCTCCAGTGAACAGTGCACACACCAAGGACCTATACCACGGGGGACCTGTCCGTTCAGTGAAAACACCAGGAGCCCATGCACCCGGCCTAAATGCAAACAGCCTGGGAGAACCAAGGAAGCTCTATCCACCACCCCAGTTTGCTGTGGGCACAGATGCCCAGATGGTTGGAAAATTTGTGCAAAGTCACTGCCCAAGTCCAGGTCACCTCCAAGCTCAATGATCTGCTAGAAGTGCCCTCGGCACTCAGCAAGGCAGCCTTCTTGTACTCACGGCTTCCCTCATGGAGGAGACATAGGGAGATCAGCCCAGGGGCAGGGCCAGAAGAGGGCCAGGCGGGAGTCTCAGTGGTGCTCCCTGCTAGAGCCGTGGATAGCACATTCTTCCTCCCCACCGCGGGGTACCATACACATGAGGCCTGCCTCTAGGATGCTCCCTGAAGGCTCCAGGGTTTTTGTAGGAGCTTGGTCATGTAGACATGGACGGGGGGTGCCCACGGCAGCTTCTTGCAACTTCCCAGCTGGCTCTCTGCGTGCAGGCTGCTGGGAATGACTGCAGCCGTCAGGATCAACCATGAAGTTCTGGAAGCTTCCCTCCATCCAGGCCTTGAACAGCCAGAGATTGTAAACCTTCCAATTCGTTTTGCTGTCCTGCTGTCCACGGGTCCTCCTGCTGTAACCGTGGGCCCCGTGGCCCGGGGTCAGTTGTTCCCAGGAAGGCAGAACTGTTTGTTTACCTGACCACCCCTACAGGGGAAAGTAAATTCTCACTAAAGTGTGGATGCCTGATAGCTGATTACTAGGTTTCTTCTCCCATGGTACTAAACAGAGGGGATGTGATGGTTTAGAGTACAGGAAGAGAAGATTAAGGAGATGTGAGAGTTGCTTTTGAATGTTTGAAGGCCTGTTGTGTGGCTGAGGCACTCAGTTTGTCTCTGCTCAGCTCCAGGGAACAGAAGGACGGTGGGAGGGTGTCAGGTACAAAGAGGCAAGTTTCAGTTTGTGCAAGAGAACTGGAAAACATCACAGCTGTTCATTGACAGAGACTCAGTGCATCACCTGTGCCAGCCCCATAACATTACGACACACAGGGATACTTGGAGGTTTTGCCATCCTTGAAAATCAGTGGGGCAGGAGCCCTGCGGAATTGAAGAGTGTAGAGTGCTCTAGTGGGAAGCAGGGCCAGAGCTGGATGCATGGCTGTCTCCAAAGGCCCTGCTCTGAAACTCTGTCTGGTTCTTTACAGCCTCACCACCCAAGCATGGGTCGTGGAGCTGACAGCCCGGCTGTGGGCGTGGACTCTGTGTTACAACCCCATGCCCATCTGATGGCTTGGGTCTGCATCTACACAGTCACCCTCCTCCCCAGGCATGGTTCTAGAGCTTACCCTTCCCAGTAACCAGAACTTCCTGGGACGACAGAGGACACGTCCTTTGTACCATCCACTGCCACCAGCCACACGTGGCTTTTGAGTGTTTGAAATGTGGCGCATGTGACAGAGGAACAGATGTCTCATTTTACTTAATCAAAATGAAAATTCAAAAACAAAACACTTGACTCAGTTATTGGAAAACCTTAAAGTTTGTTTGCAACCACTCAAGCGCGTGTATCTGTGTTTTCGGCTTTACATTTCACGAACTCTAAATGCACACGGAGTACTTCTGATGAAAATGTAGCATCCAGATTGCAACATGCTATCAGAGCAAAACACACACTGGAGTTTGAAAACTTGCCACGGCGAAAAGGATGTAAGATGTCCCCATAGTTCTGCATATATTGCTCACCTGCTGAGGTTGTCGTGTTTTTGGTGTTCGTTCTAAACAGCTGCACAAGGCTCCCAGCCCAACCCCTACACCAGAGAGCACTCCCCGCCCCAGAGGGTGGAGTGAAGCAGTGATTTTGGGAAGGGACGCCCACTTCATGGTCCAGAGACCTCAGAGGCCAGGATTTCTTGGGGGAAAGCCTCTGTTTTCAATATGCCACCCCTTGGCCTCTTCCTGTGGAAGGAGTCTTGGGTAAGAAGCAGGTTCACAGGTGGGATTCTGTTGGTGGCTGGGGATTCACAAGCCACATTTTCCTCCAGAATTGGGGAGAGATGCAGGGGCTCCGCACAGGGTCCCTGCACAAAGAGAAGACCCAGAGCTGTACTCTGTACTGTGGATCTCAGGCAGCAAGGAGGACAAAGCAAGATATCCTTGTGGGGCAGGCACACAGCAACCACCCACTTTCTTCCCAGACTGGAGTCATGATAATCGTAATAGCTCTAATCGGAAACTGATTTATTGGGGTTTTCCTCTGTAGCAGGTGCCATTTTGAGTGTTTACATTGGAGCACCCCACCCCACCCCATGGATGCCCATATTAGGCGATAAAACTGAAATTTGGGCCCAAGCAGTGTGACGTGAGCTTTTGTCTCCACAGCACGCTCTGTGGTGTCCTCAGCAGGAGGGAGGCGGGAAGCCTGCTGGGAACATGGGCCAGTGAGGAGTTCACGCGCACCACCAGGAGAATCCCCAGCTCTGCAAACCAAGATGGTGTCCGTGGGCAGTGGGGTACCTAGAACTCTGAGCCGCAGCATCCCGTGTGTGGCCAAAACTGATCAGCACAGTGGCTCGCCTGGGGGAGCTGTGTGGGCAGCCAAGTGTGGGGCCAGCACACGACGCCCTGGCTTGTGTAACAGGCCTGTGTGGGAGTCTTGGAGGGGCTCACAGATGAGCCGGGGACTAGATGGCGGATGGAAGGCGGAGCTCCCAGAAGCAAATAACTCGTCCAAGGTCACAAACCCAGCTAGCTTCCCCGGCCACGATGAGAAGCTGTCCACCTTGGAAGGAACAGTCTGTATGAGTAATTGCACACACCAGTGTCTCCAGGGTGATTCTATTCCAGCTCACCTTGGCAGGATGGGCCATCCTTTATCTTGTATCTGTTTGTGTGCGGAGCCCCGTGACAACACAGGGCACCCAGGCCCTGAGGAGGCCCCGGACGGATTTGTAATACAGCCGGCTCCGTTCGCTGCAGTGAGCGCCAGCCGCAGGCTGTGTCCCCGCTCCGTCCACCACTCCTCCAGCTGAGCGCTTTCCCGAGTTCATCTGCTCAGTGTCAAGTCTGTCCCCTTGGGCTCAGTGATGCGTGGCTCCACAAGAGAAGGGTCTGTTTGCAGACCCCAGGAGCGTCAGGGTGGCCTCGTGGGCTCCGTTGTCTCCGTGCTGTGCCCGACGGGCACTCCGGACATGGGTGTGTTTTATAGCGGCTTGTTACTAACTCTGTGCCCCCTGGTTTTCATTTCATTGACAGCTCTAGGAAGTGAGGCAACGGAAGATGTACTTAATATACTATCGACCAAGATCTTCCCCGACGAAGCCAGGCTAGCAGAACCTTCCCCCCATCTTGGGGTGCTGCCCAGGACAGAAAAGTTCAAAACCAGAATCCACTGGGTAGTTAACAAAGACCCAACAGTGCGGGCGCAGGCCTTGGGGCAGCCTTCCAGAGTTTCCTCATCGCCCCGGAGCCGTGAGGCTGAGACCCTGACCCCCGTGATGGGTCTGGGGATCCCTTCCTGCACCGGGGACTCCTTCCGCAGTGCTCCCCATTCAGAACCTTATGGTATGACGCTCTGATGAACGGGGAACCCCACTTTCCCGTCCAACAGGTTCCGGAGCCTCCCTCCAGCAAGGCCCAAAGGTGACATAAGGCCACACTTTATTGACCTGAAGACAGACAGAGCCCCTTGTTCCTCCGCCGGTAACAACCTGAGGTCGTTCATCATCGGCTTGCTGCTTTTTGAAATTCACTGAGCAGCGGGCGTCTCTTTAAACTCCTGCACGTAATGCATTTTAAAGAGCATTTTCTGCACAGATCCATTTGCTCGACCTCGGCCCTGAATGCAGGATGGAAAGGTGTTTTAGCAAGCACCTGCCCCCCACCCCAGCCTGTTTGGAATGCACATACTGACATGTACACGCGGCTCTGGACCTCCTGGACACAGAGGGGAGGTCGTTGTTAACACCTGGGCTGAGTGACAGCTCCAGGCAAGCCCCCGGGCGTGGGGTTGTGGAGGCCACAGAGACTACAAGGCTGGGTTTCCGTCCTGAGAGCTACTTCTGTCCCACCTAGTACGGAAAGCAGCTTCTCTGCCTCACCTCCAGCCCACACCTTGTGCACCTAAGGATGCTGTGGCACGGTCCTGATTTTTCCAGAATGCCCTGTTGCCCTCTTCACTCCTCCAACGGGTCCACGCCTCCTCCTACTCTCCCTGCATCTCTGCCAGGCCCCCACCGGTCTGCCCGCGTTCGCCGGTCCCCGCGCTCTCGTCTCAGTAAGTCGAATCTTGCCCTCTGCCCCCGTACCCCCAAAGCCTTCACTGGCTCCCCATTGCTCTTAGGATGAAGCCCAATATGCTGAGCGTGGCGGTCGGCTCGGCTGACCTCCGCCGTCTCAGAGCAGACCACCTTCCTCCTTGCGTTCTGGGCCATCCGCCCGGTTTCCTCCCTCGAGATGCACCCCTCAGCCTCAGAGGCTTGTTACGCTCCGTTTTCCTTCTCTTTCCACTCCGCCAGGCCGCACTGTTCCATCCATCAGGTCAGTCTTCACCTTGCCGCGCAAGCCGAGCCCGGCCTTACCCGCAGCCGCGCGCCCCTCCTCAGGACTCTGATCGCAGCTGGAATTTCATATTTGCGCGTATGACCCTCTACTGTCCGTCTCCGGGGAGGCTACAGGCACGGGGGTGTTTTTGCTCATGGTCATATGTGTGGCGTATCACAGCCTCTTGGACAGGTGGACGCAGGAGACCTTGACACGGTCAGGGAGTTCCAGCACCACCGCGAAGGAGGCCCCGCGATGGCTGCTGGTGTTGGGGTGCGGGTGTCTCGCTGGTGGCAGGGAGCGGTCACAGAAGGCAGACGCCCTAGGATGACTCTTCCAGAGCACAGCGAAGGACTGGCGAGACCAGGTTGGAGGTAGCAAGAGGACGAAGAGGTCAGTGCTGCACGTTGGGCAAGGTCAAGTTCAGGGTGCCGGGAGGAAGGGAAGGAGAAGTCATGTAGAAAGGACTAGGAGTCGAAACAGGCGTTTTAGAAACAACTCTGACTCCTTAACCTCCCATGGACTTTCCTATGAGGTTCATGGAAGCCGTTGCCAGAAAGTTAGTGGAAGTCAGCGCTCCCTGCTGGCTTCCGCGGTCTCGGGGCCTGACAGCAGGGGTCAGGAGTGCCACCATTTGGGCAGCCCCCAAGAAGCCCTTCCTCTGGGCCACCCAAGGCGCCCTTCTCAGGTGGGGGCTGGCAGGACCTTCCCCCTCTGCGTGGCCATGAGCACCGGGGGTAAAGCCGATTCCTGGCACACCAGCTTCCTTTGTGCTGGGAAAGAGGAAGTTCTTCTCAGGCAAGACCCATGCGACCTGATGAAGGGCTCCATACCCCAAACGTCCTAACCCCTAGACTCAGAGAAGCTTGAGGACCCTCAATTCCCGAGCCAGCAGTAGAAGCAGGAGGGAACGGACACGTGTTTTCCCAGAGAGGTCGCGGGACAGTCAGATTGGAGCTCTTCCTCAGTGCCTCCCCCCCCTGGGGGGGGCGTCCCCCATGTTACCATGTCACCGGGGTTGAGGGTTTAGATGGGCATATGTCGGGGCACCAAGGCCACTCCTCAGAGGAAGCCAAGGTACAGCCCACATTCTCTTGGGGGAATGTTCTTTGGGCAAGAAAAACTTGGGTTGAGGCTGCAAAGGTCATGACTTTCTGTCCCAGTTTGGCAATTTTTTAGGTTCCTGATAGCAGTGAGACAAATGACCTAAAGGTCTGAGCCAAGCTCTGCCCTGGAGCCTTCAGGACACCCACCGTCTCATCCTGTCCTCCCAAAGACGAAGTGAGCTTCCTAAACGGGGACTATCATCGCCCTCATTCTGCCGAGAAGGAAATGGGGTTGCAGCGCCGAAGTGACCTCCCGCCTGCCCAGAGCCACGTCTGGCTGCGTTCAAGTCCGCGCTCCTGACTGCTGTGGGAGAGCGGGGTTTCTGGACCTCAGCACCATCAACAGGCGGGGCCAGACACTTGGTTGCTGGGGGCTGTCCGTGCAGGGCGGGACGCTGCACTGCAATCCCAGACAGACCCCACCACCACCTGGGCCAGATGCCAGATTCATGCCCCTTGTCTTGCCCCAGCTGTGACAGTCAAAAATGTCACCAGAAACCTGGGAATGGCCCAAAGATGTGAGGGCTGTCCGCATCCACATCTCCTGTCCTGACCTGTGGGGAAAGAGGCATCCGATCCTGAAAAGCTCAGACGCACTGGAGGTCTCCTGCCACATTGTGTGGTTCTCGGTGACTCTCTGTCCAGCCACATTTTACCTCCCTGGAAGGCAGAGTTGACGCTCCTGTCTCTGTAGTAGTCCCTGTGATACTCAGCGCCTAGGCATACAGAAGGCACCTAATAATGGCCTCCTGTGTGAGGGAATGCCATGGACCTCTGACAGGGAATTCCTAAAGCTGCACTGGGCTCTTGCTGTGGGCACTTCTGTCTCACCCATTTGTTCTGGAAATATCTACCAGGAACCTTCCAACTGTCAGGCCCTCTAGGAGGTTCCAGGAACAGCCCCTCATGGCTGTCATGTTGGCTCAAGAGTGTTGACAAAAGGTGCCCTTGGGCCCAAGGACAGGCTCAGGCAAGACGAAAAGGTCATGTGTTTTGATCTGAGGGAAGGTGTGGGTGGCTGGGTGGTGGGCCAAGGCTGGCCAGGCTTCTCTTGATTGGCCACAGGGGACGGGTTGGAATTCACAGTGGAGCCGAGTCCTCAATGGGCTGACCGAGCCCACCTGCACATTCCAGGCTTCGAGCTCAGGGACCTCATTTTCCATTGGTGTGGTTCCCGATGGTGGTTTTGAGAATGGGAGAATCTTGGGACCCTTAGATCTGAGGTCCTGGAGCCCCAAGTGCCCAGCTACCCTGCTCCAAATGGAGCTCTGCCTTGTGATAGAATGGAACGGCTCCAAGCCTTGAATCCAAATTGGATTTGAGAGAGGGACCAGACCAGCGTGTGCCGCGTGGGGGACCGCCCTGCTTGGTGGCCCTAATGATGGGGTGACAGCTCCTGATGGGGGAGGGAGAAGCTATATTTGTAAACGTACTCCTAAGAAGGCTCTGTAATGGTTGGTCCCCAAGATGGGTCCAGGAGAGGAGTATGGGTCTGTGTCACCTTTTCTGCAGGTGGGGATCATCACCCCCTCCCTCCCCCGCCCCCCGACAGCTGGCTGGGCTTCATCCCACTGCCTTGGGCCTGGGTCATCTGAATGGTCCAGAACAGCTGCCACCTGGTCCTGAGGAGCGGTTTGCAAATGGGCCAGGCTGGATCCCCCCTGACCTCGATCTCAGACCCCACCCCCAGCCATGTCTCCACCTGGCTGTCGACGTAGGGTCACTTCTCTGTCTGAGCTCCAGGGTGGGGACGGGGCCTGGGGATTTTCCATTGCAGACCAGACCATGGCACGGGGCGCAGGACAGTGGGGCAGAGAGCGAGGGCTGCAGGTGGGGACCGGAGCCCAGCTGAGCCCCCAGCTCCCTGGGGACCTCTGCACGTTCATCTTTGCTCTGGGCTCCAAATTCCTTGCCTCTGAACTGCAGAGGGGACGGGCCGTGTGGTGCCTCCAGTCCGACACTTGGGTGAGCTCTGTGGGCCACGACTCGCGCGGTGTGAGCCAGGTGCACGGCAGGACTGGGTGGGCACATCCTGGCTGCCCCCCCACCCACCCCCAGTGATGCCCCCTTTCCCCGGGCTCTGAAGGAAACAGAAGCCTGGCTCTGCTCCTGGCCTCAGTGACAGGATGGAGACTCATGATTCACATCCCGGGGAGGCTGCGGGTAAGCGATGAAGTTGTCATTTGTTTTCCACTGCAGAGTCTCTGTGCATTTTTATTTTGGCTGCAGCTACGGCAGCAGGTCCTGGAGCGGCAGACGCTGGCACCGGCCAAGAAAGAATCTGGAGACGCAAGAGAGTTGAGAGAGAGAGAAAGAGAGAGAGAGAGAGACTCGGAGGACTCAGATGGCCTGCCTCCTGCCCTAGGAGGTTTAAAGGACATTTATGCGCATTATTTTGAAGTTAACCATTCCTCCTGGGAATCCCAGCATCTTAGGGCAAGGTGAAGACACTCCCTGGGCACTTGTCCTGGCCTGTGCCCCACCAGCGCTCCCCCTACCCCACCTGCCGCGGAGTAGCTCTCGAAGGGCACACAGGGAGTGGTCCCAGGTGGCCTGGGTTGCTCCCAGAAGCTCAGGGCAGGGTCTGCCGCCAGCCCCTCCCCTAGGGAGCTGCCCAGCATCCGGCAAGGGCTCTTCTGGTACCAGCTGTGCCCTTCAAGACTTTGGATCCGGATTCCCTGGCCTCGGGGAGAACAGGAACCACAGGCCCCATCCTGAAAAGAACAATTCCCCTGGGTGGTGGGGATGAGCGGGGGTCTTTGGAGGAAGCCCTCTGACCCGTTGTGGTGCCCCACCCCTGAAGATCCTTACTTCCCAGCTGCTGAGAGGGTGGCAGGGGGCTCCGGATGGCCTCAGGTGCCTGCGGTCCAACTGTCTCAGCATCTGAGTCCCCTGGAGACCTCTTGCTCTTGTCAGTGAGAGATGTCTGACCTCAGTTAGGTCCTGTTGGAAGGGACCATGGTAGAGACCCCAAAGAAGAGAACACTATGGCTGGTCACCCCAGGACCCTGGCACTGTCTCCAGGTGCCAGGGAGGAGTTAGGGAGAGGCAAGAAAGCCAGAAGTGGGGGGCCTCCCTCACTCTTAGGGAGCAGGGGTCTCTGTATGGCTTCGTACAGCAGCCCCCCTTGGGGACTAGACAGGGAGGAAGCGAGGCCCCACGACCTCAGGTCCTTCCCACTCTGACGCTCTGGCTCTGCGGGCGCCCGTGCGGTCCGCCTTCCAGCGCTCTGGCAGGAGGGCCTGGAGCATCACAGAGCGTAGCAGGCCCAGGGCCGGGCTTGCAGGCCTCTCTTGGTGGCAAGCACAGGCCTCCCACCTCGAGATGGGACCATGGAGTCCTGGAGAGCCACCATCGGGGCCATCTGCACTAACGCATGAGGTCACACAGCCTGACCCCCGACTCGACCTATCAACCCCGCACTTGGGGTGACCCAGGGTTCTGACACCCAGGTAGAAATCAAGGTTGCCTGTATGAGAGACGCAGAGACAGCGGGGCCATGGGGCTCCTAGAAGCTCCAGAGCCCGGAGCCCAGGGCTGTGAACGCCCCAGATGCGGCTCTTCTCGGGCTCTTGGCTTTGCTCTTCTGCAGGCGACGGAGCTCAAGGCACGGCCCCCTGGCTTCACGGCGGCGTCTCGTAAAAACTTGCTTTGATGCTCATGTAAGAGTGAGCCGGGGCCCCAGCCAGCAAAGGCTCCTGTTGGAAAAGACGATTCCGCTCAGGGAGCCTTTCCTTCCAAGCCTCCCCTGGGCTGTCCTGGGGGCCCTGCTCCTGCCCGGGCTGGCTCCGGCGCCGGTCCATTTCTGTGATCGCTGAGGGCGTCTATCTGGGAGCGTGTCTGACCTGCAGATAAGCCCTAATTCACGGACACGCGTCCGGAAGGATCTTCCTGATGGCCACGGCCCGCAGTCAGGCCTGTTCCTGGTTACAGTCTACACCGAGCTCTTCCAGACCCTTGCTGGGTCTGGAACACAGCTCCGGGGCTGTGTGAGGAGGAGTAGGAGTTGGGTCCCTGGGGCAGGCTGGGTGTGCCTCCTGCATCCGATGGGCTAAGAAGCGCCGGTTGGGCCAGGACCCGGGG
Organism: Mustela nivalis; assembly: GCF_964662115.1. Taxonomy (NCBI): domain Eukaryota; kingdom Metazoa; phylum Chordata; class Mammalia; order Carnivora; family Mustelidae; genus Mustela; species Mustela nivalis. The sequence goes on along the minus strand of NC_139027.1, from coordinate 139,666,274 downwards.
CTCTCGGGGACCGGGAGTGGGTGTGGCATCCCATGGGGACCGCAGAGAATAAGCGAGCAGTCGCCCGCCAGGGCCAGCGTCCACAATGAGCTGCTTGTGCTGCCCTGCGGGGAGCCCCAGAGGGCGAGTGCACCGGCCGGGGGCCCTTCTAGTTGGTTCTGTGCGTTCTGGGTAAAGCCCCGGCTCCCCGAGATCTGGGGAGGAGCTTCAGCCAGCTCCACCATGCTCAGAGCCCTAAGTCCAGGGAGTGGGGGACCCTCCCCTCAAGCCTTTGTTACCAGACCACTGCTGGGTCCCCACCGCCACCCTGGGACCGAGCTGGATGCGCGCACCCCTTCCATCCCAAGGGTGAGGTGGCGTTTGTGCCTGGAGTCCACAGCCCACGTGGCTTCTGGAGAGGGCCGGGCTTTCCTACGTCACACCCACCCACCCCCACCGAGAATGGCTTGGGGCCCAAAGCCGTGTCCCCTCTGCCCACAGGAGCCACGCCTAGGACCCTCACTGCCTGTACCGTCTGGTTATCGACAGAGGGGCTGAGGGGCCTTGGTCAGGTGGGACCTACAGAGCCCCAACCTGCTCCTGGACGTGCACGCGGGCCTCGGGTAATTGGACAGACGGGCCCAGTCAGCTCACACCCTGTGCCCGCTGCCTGCCCACGGGCGTGCGCCCTTCGGCTTCGCACTCTAAGGAAGCCCGTCGGAAGACCCCCGGTTTGCAGAATATTCCCAGGGAGCCGAGGGGCACATGTGACAGGTCCGGCGGTACCTGGGGTTGCATTTGGAGATTCTGCTCGTGGACGCAGGGACGGGCTCAGCACAGGGGAGGGAATTAGATTGACTTTCCATCTGCCAAGTCATCATCTGTGGGGGTTCCTGTGAAGTTGGCGGGGAAGTGGGGCCGTGTGTGTCTTTGCCGAGCCCGCCGATGTGCCACTGGCCACCACTGGGGCAGAAGTGACCCCCGCGCTGGGCTGAGCTGGTGCTTTGCTTCCGCTGGGATTCCTTTGGGGACAGCGCAAGCGCGGTCTGCTCAGGGGATGTTTTATGCCCCCGAGGGTTTGTTTATTTTAAGTTTTTACCATTCTGTACTCGAAATTAAGACGTTGGCTATGAAACTTGTTTTTTAAAGGTTTCCTAATTTTTAGACGGAGTCATGAATACATTAGAATATCGCACAGAGTCTTCCCTTAAGGAGGGGTAGACTGCCAAAGCCGTTTGTCGTCTGGGCGAAGGAAAACCGAGCGTGGGGCCCCCGTCTTCTGAAAGCCCAGCTGGGTCTTCCTGCTCCAGGGTGCGAACCCCGCACAGGTTCTGGGAGAAAGTACACGGTGTTTGCTGTGCACCCCCGGGCTGATTCTTTCCTTCCCCAGGGGCTGTGAGACCTTCCCTCTTGTCAACATGTGCGGCTTGTTTGTGGTTCTTCCCCAGCTTTGCTTGGATCCGAGGTGGGATGTGAAAGCCCTGAAGAGAGAGGCAAGCTCGAGGGGTCCCTGGGGAGCCGGGAAGCTGCACCCGGGAGCATCGCGCCCACCCTCCCTGCCACCCCCTGCAGTGACACGCTCGGACGCATGGGACCCCGGCCGAGGAGCCCCGCTCTGGGGGGGGGGGATGTGGGGAGAAGCACCGTCTTCTGAGGCCGCCTGGGCCCCCCACCCCCAGGGTCAGCTCCCAGGATGCCATGCAGGGGTGAAGGTTTTCAGAGGCGGCTGATGATGCTTGGGACCAGGTTGCCATGGTAACGCAATCGGAGCACCAACCCCCACGGCACCGCCACCGCGAGCGCCCTGTGATCTGTATCCCCCAGCAACGCGCAGGAAACCGACGTGCTGCCCCTGGCAGACGTGTGAGGCTCTTCTTTAAAATTCCGGCTGCCGGGGCTCTATCCTGGGTGTCCCCGCCCCGCCCGGGATGCTCCTGCTCAGCCGGCCGGCTCCTGTGCGTTCGAGTGTTAATCTAGTTCTTTAAAAAATTCCAGCAATGGATGAGCGCCCATCACTCAGGCCTCGCTAAACAGACGATGGCACGTCTCGGCAGCGGGGGCTCTGCGGGCGCTGAGAGAGAACGAGGCTGTGCTGTATACACTGATAGGGAATCAGCTTCCACATCGAGCGGCGCGCGAAGCAAGCAAGGTGTAGATCCCCGGTCGGGGAACGTGCCACCATTTGTTTAAGGAAAAGATACACAGACACACGCACTTGCGCACCCCGGGCGCACCTCTGGAAAAATTCAGGAGAAGCCGGGAATGGGGAGGGAGATAAAGGGGGAAGGTCCGTTCATCTTCACCACGCACCCTTTTGTACCCTTCGAATTATTTTTTGACTAGGAGCACACGTTGTCCAACCAGGATAATAAATGAGTACACTATTGAAAATCTATTGGAGAGTTCGCTGCTTCAATAAATCCAATAGAAAACAAATGCTTTTATAAGCAGAGGAGGCCCTCTTTCTCCGTCTCTCTCAGGTTTAAAGCTAACCGTGGACACTGCAGAGGAAGAAGTAAGAACTAAATAGTGAAGGAAAATGCATTCTTCCCGTTTGACTTCTGCAGTCAGCGGCGCCCTAGGAAAAGCACAAACATGACCCCTAACAGTGCGGAGCAAACCAAGCCAAACAGAAGACTTTTCTAATGACCAGGGCCTTAGCTCTGTCCCTGACACTTTTCCCCCCTGCCTTGGACCCATTTCACGGACGGGCTTCGATAAAACAGGCTCGCTAGTCGGTGCTCGATTCCCTACGTTTAAGCGCCGGGCCGGAGGGAGGGTGCTCTGCCTTTGGTTCTCAGCCTAGGACCCGGTGGGGGATGGGAGGCGCTCAGAAATGTGCTGACAGAGCAGGCAGTGCTGTGCGGGAGCATGGGAAGGGGGGGGGGAAGGGAAGCTGTCGTCTGGGAGACATTGGCAGGTCAGAGGGGCCATTTCCCCCCCAAGAAAGCCTGCGTGGTGCTACCCGGATTGCTGCTGCCCGGGGCTGCTCTCCGGCATTGCCCAGAACCAGGGGCATAGGCAAAAAGAGCTGATGCATTAAAAACAAAACAAAAACAAAAACAAACAAAAAACCAAGGTTGTTGACCCGATTCTCTGATTCAACACAGCCTCCGCACATTTTATTGGAGGGGGCACACGGACTGTCCCGGTGGTGGCGTAGCCGGGATGTCATTGCCCGGACATCTGCCTGCAAGCTCCGGCCCAAGCAGCCGCGCCTTCCATCCCTCCCCAGACGGGAAGCCAGTCCCTGTCTGCAGGACCTGCCCGCTCAGAGCTCCGTGACATTTCCAAGAGCGGCGAGGTTGACGGTTGCCACTGTATTCTCAATTAAAACACAGTTTGAAAATTAAAAGTGACAGAGGTTCCTGGAGTCTGTGCCGCTCACTTGGGGAGCTGGCGGCTTACAGGTGACCTGAACCCGTGTGTGTCTCTGGTTCAGCTGGTGCCTGGGATCCGAGGAAGAAACATAAGGCACGCAGCAGGGTGCCCGATGTATTCCAAGAGCTTCGTGCACACGGGCCACATCCAGCCCTCCGGGGTGTGGATGAAGCCACAGCCACCTGCCCACGGCCTGTGGCTGCTGTCTTGCTACAAGGGGAGAGCTGAGGGGCGACAGAGACCGGATGGCCTGCGTGTCCACACTGTATACCCTACGGCCGTCCACGGGGCCATGGGAGCGTTCCCACATATTTGGGACATGGAGGACTGCGTTCCGGCCAGGGGCCGCCCAGACTATGCCGCGGGCCGAGGGGAGTGAGAGGTCAACATGGGGGTAGGCAGTTAGAATGATTGGAAAAAGGCATTCTTTAGGAAAGAGACAAAAACAAGCCCTTCCTAGTTCTCTGCTTTGTTCTGGCTTCCTCTCCAATGCAGTCTTTGTGTTGTTTTCAACAAGGAGCTAGACCCACGGCCTCACCGGGAGCAGCCGGTGAAAGCCTCTCTCTCCTCGGCAGTTGGCAAGCTGACCGCTGGTTTTATGAAGCTTCTAGAAATGGTTAATGGAACTCGAGTGTTTCTGTGGCACGTCCTGGAAACACACGTCATTACATTTTCGTCCCCACAGTTATCTGGCTCACGCTGCAGGAGGTCAGCGGCCTTTCAGGAGGGCCCGGGGCTGTGCTGTTCTGGAGGCTTCGAGTCAGGTTTTGAGACCTTTCTCTCTTTCTTCTGCTCTGGGTTGACCTCTTACTGAAGGTCTGCTTGATGCATTTCTAACTCTCATTCCCCCTCTAATCTGAAATGCTCTGCTGGGAGGCAGGAAATAAAGCCAAGCTAAGGGCCTGCAGACTTGAACAGGGGCAGGTTTCTTCGATGACTCCCTGTTTGATATCCTCGGGGTGGGGGTCCCCGCCCTTGTCCAAATCACACCCGTTCAGCATCCCCTGCTGTGTTTTCACGGTCCAGGCCTGTGCGAGGCCGGTCTGCAGGCCGGTGAGTGCCTCCCCTACGTGCTGCACGGAGGAGCTCTGCTCCAGCAGAGCTTCTCCCCTGCACGGGAGCTCCCTGGGCAGAGGCTGGGACTGAGTTTCCATCTCCCCAGCTGCTGGCTTCGTGTTATGTTCTCCAGGGAGAGCTGCCGGGTGAACCATTAAAACACAGTGATCTGGGGAAAATGGTCTAGGGCGATGTCTGCCGATTGAAGGGGGAGAGAACTAAGGCTTGGCTGGAGGGGTGTGAGAGACTTGTGGGGACTCGTGGGGACACACGTTCCATCCATCCGTTTTTTCCACAAACGTCCATGGGAGCCTGCCCCGCGCCAGGTGCTGGGCCGGCAGTGGGCCCCCCGGAGAGCCGGGCGGAAGGGACACATGGGCTCCTGCAGGGAAGTAGAGACCCTGTGATGGGAAGGAGTGGGAGGGGCTGTAAAGAAGCCCACCCTGCGGAGGGGATGGAAGGGTTGGGGAGGGGGCAGGCGCAGGGAAGGACAGGACCGCGGGCATCCCCCTGCCCTGGCCTCTGGGAGGCTCCAGAGACACCCCTGGGGGGCCAGGCACGGAAGTGGGGGATCTTGATGGATGCAGCTTCCTGGGGGCCAGGCCTATGAGGGCGCAGGGCACTCACGCCCAAGGTAAACTGTGTCCTGCCCCTGTCTGCAGCTCCCGCCTGCCCAGGCTAGTCCAAGCCCGCTCAGCCCACAGGGACGATGGAGCCAGAAGGGACTTTGAAAAGATGGCCTCGTTCTTAGCAGGGAGCTGCTCTTTAACTGGGCCCTGCACTTGGAGCTGGGGGGAGACAGGCAGGAGGCCTGGAGGACTTGCAAAGAAAATGGAGTCATCAGAAGGGTCTTCTGGTCCATCCTGGACTTTCTGAGGTCACAGGGGCCCACCTGGGTCTTTCAGCAGGAGGCCTTGCCAGGGTAGTTGCACAGCTTGGGTCACTCCTGGGGTCCACAGATGGGGAAGACGCGCCACCAAGGACCCTGGCATCGTTTCTGTCTACCCCGAGGAGCAGCAAGGAAGCAGGATGTGGCCACCAGCCGGGTTTGCCGAAGGATCACTCCCCCGCCCGCCGCTGGGGGCCTGGCGGTGAGGCTCAGGGCTGTGAGGAAGTGTGATGGCCGAGGGCTGATGGTCGCCTTGTCTGAAAGTGGGGAAGGAATAAGGCCCATGATTAGCAGGTGCAGAGAAATGGGCTGTCAGAGAGGCTCCCCCCTCTGGGACCCACGTGTCAGGGAGGAGATGAAGTGCCTGGGCCGGGCCTGGCACTCGGTAGGCACCTGCTCAACAAGCTTAGCACCCCCTTCCCTTCCCGGGGAGCATTACATTAAGTAATTGCTTTCGTGGCCAAGTTATAGATTACAGAGAATGAACCTGGCTCCGACTTATCATTCACTTTTACTGTTTTGCCTAGAGAGGTTTCTGTGGCAGCTCGGAAAGCCAGGGATGAATAAGGACAGAGGTGACATTAAAGCTAGGCTGTTAGCAGAAGTGAAAATTAAACAACTCAGCCAAAATCGAAGCCTGGTAGCGCCTGCATGGACAGGGAGTCATTGCTTCCTTCCTGGAGCTCTTCCAAAGTGCTGGGAGTCTGCATGGGGTTCTCTCCTGAGATCCTAAGTTTTTCAGCCCAAGCCTGGGGTGTGAGGTTCGTAGCTCCACTTTCCAGAAGAGGATACAGAGGCCCTGAGAGGCAGGATGCAATGTCCAAGGTCACGCGGAGAAGGTATGGCGGAGCCAGAATGAGATCCCGCCTCTGGGTCACAACGTGGTGGTGGGACATCTCATTTTGTCAGCTCACACCCAAGGACACAAAAGCAGAGAAGCTGCCCCCCCCCCCCCGCGCGCAGCAGGACAGAGGGCGGTAATGGCAGGTGCAGCCTCGTCGGCTGTGGCCCCCGCCTGCACTCCAGGTGCTTGGGCACTCCCGGACCTCAGGCTCCAACAAAGAGGAGCACTTAGGGAGGAAATGAAGGGAGGCCCACGTGGCTGCTGATGTGCGTAGGGAGCAATCACAGGGGTGAGGGTGGGGGGGCACGAAATCTCTGCTGCGGGAACCGGGCCGGTCGTGATGAAAGCAGCTGACACTTGGGGTGTCGGAACCCAGCACCCTGGCGTCCTCCCCAGCCGAGCCCTGCGTTTGCTCACTGAATTCTTGTCCTGGCCCCACAAGAAGGATGTACCGCTCAACGCAGAGGACTGGGCCCTGCTGTATCGTCGCACAGCAAGAGGCAGACCCTGCTTGCCTGGCTCCGGGGCCTGTTTACAGCGGGCAACGTGCTCCGGAGGGAGACGGAAGACCGACCTTGCTCAGCAAGAGGAGCTGATCGTGTTCAGTAGGCGCCGAAGGCAGGGAGGGCACCATCCGTTTGTGTAAACCAGTTACCCGGGAAGATGAACAAGGCTCTGCAGGGCCGGGGCTCGGTGGCTTCTGAGTCACCACCGGCAGCCCCCACGCCCAACCCCCCTTCATTTCCTGGGACTTCCAGAGAGCTGGGGTCTCACTGTGAGAAGTTTTATTTTAAGAAGTGTCAGCCTCCTTTGGTTACCACTCGACTCCAGACTCGGCCCCCAGAAACTTCTGGAAAAGGATGCGCCAGCCATGCACACCCTCAGACAGAAGTCCTATTTAGTCTTACCCCTAATCTGCCGAGAGGGTGCCCAGGAGGTCCCCGCGCAGCCACGGGAGGCCGGCCCGAACAGAGAATGTCTGTGAGGTTCATGAAAGACAGCGTCTGCGTGGGAAAGTGGACAGCGCGCTCGGACCGTCTGGAGCCCCAAACAGACCTCGCTCTTCATCTCAAATAATTAGTCTCTTGCAAGCTACCCCGAGCTGAAGCGCACAGGGCATACTTATGGCTAAATATGATCTAATAAGGTAATCCTTTTCATTTCCGTGTCATATAATCAATAGGGAAAATACAGCATATTTATAACCGACAATTAGACTTCCACTGCGTTCCCCTGCCCCCCATTGCTCATCAACAAACACCCTCTGTAAACCCTATACCCGAATCTCTCGTTCTATCAGTCAAGTTTGCCGGGTGCAGGAAAGAGCCCATAGCTTGGCAACGGCATTTAAGGAAAAGTAGCAGCGGCAGCAGCAGCGCACTAGAACGATTCTTAAATTCACACACCAAGAGGCAAGATGGATTCCAGCATTAACCAGCAGCATTATTAAGAGCCGCCCGCTCAGAAGGAGAGACGTCCTTGAAAGGGTGTGATCGCATACACATTGTGTTATAAAGTAATATAATCAAGCAAAGTAAATGAACTCATTATGATTGGCTTTTTATTCCCAGCTTGTCAAGAGTCCTAACTGTATGAAGCATTCTCTACCTCGATCAATCGGAAAATCAATACCTTGGTATTTGTGGAGAGCATCTCTGATAGGGAGAAATGAAAGGAAGTGTTGGGAAACATGGGGGATATGATTTAGTCCTCTGACCGCCCGGGTCTCGGAGCGGCCACTCGTCGTCAGAGCTGGGGCTGGAACCAGGGCTTTCTCTCGGGGGCGCCTGGGCCGTGGGGCTGGTAAAAGGTTGGGATGATCCAAACCAGGGTTTTCCTGGGGGTCTGAGGGTGGCGAGGGCGGGCGCACATTTCAGCTGCTTGCCCAGCGAGTGGCCCCGTGCGGCGAGGCTCCCCACGGAGGGCAGGGGTTCAGGGGAGCGCTGCTCTGCGGGGCAGCCCGCTGTCCTCGCCCCCAGGACTTTGCGGGTGACACTGGGCGGCCTCAGAAGTCCACTGGCTTCAGAACAGCCTGCCGGGCCCCCGAGCCGTGTGTCACCGACGCCCCCAGGCAAGCATGTCTTGACTTGTGAGCACTCCGGAGGGTTTAGTCAACCGTGGACTTGACCAACTTGGGCGTGGGACGTGGGCGTGGGACGGCATCACGGGATCCGTACCCGCCTCCTGGATTGTTGATTTTACTGATTTATGTTTTTAACAAGTAAAGTACCAGTCGTCCACGAACGCAGAGAGAATAGTGCCACCCACCCCTCCCCAGCCTCAGCGGTTACCGGCTCCCACCCAGGCTTGCTTCCATCTCCCCGCACCCCTCACGGGTCCCCCACCCAAGGGTCCTTCTGAAGGAAATGCCAGGCAGCGTGACGATTTCTGTGTCTGTCCATAAAGGGTTCGAGGATCTCAAAAACCACAGCGGCCGAACCATCATCACACCTGAGAAAGGAGCAACTCCTCAAATCCCCGGCTCCGGAAATCTCCCTAGATCTCCCTGAGGGGCCCAGAACCTTCAAAAAGAGTTTGTTCCAGTCAGGGTCCAAGTGCGGTCCACACGTGGTCATTGCTTGCTTGGCCGACGCAGTGCGCAAGCTCTCCATCCAGAGCCCCCACCCCTGCACTTTATTGGTTGAAGGTGCCCCATCGGCAGCCGTCGGGTTTTTTTACCGCCTTCTTGTCGATATCATATCTCCTCGGCCTCATTGCGAATGGTGATATTCTGGTCTGTCGTGCCTTCTTTATTGATTAACTGGAAGACTTCTATGAAGAGAGACACCCCCTCCACAATTACTCAGTTTCCCTGAGATACGGTTCTTATTTAAAAAGAACAAAAAACCAAAAAGGCAAGAACAATGCCCGATTCTCCCCAAAGGGGGCTGCGTGAGTGGGCCCCCCCCGCCCAGGGGCTCAGCGAGTTCTCCAAGTTTCTACCTTCAGCAGCCAGCGTCCTAGCCAGGCTCAAGACGGTCCCGTCTTCGGCCAGAGGGAACCCCTCGGGTTCACGGCCAGCGACCTTTGGCGCAGCCTCTTGCCCTTGGCCTTCCTTTCTTCGGACACTTCCAGCCCCTCGAGGACGCGGTGGAGCCCCGGCGCTTCCCGCGGAGCCTCCCCTGCCTCCTTACCACCTCGCGGTGCACAGGTTTCGCTTTGTTTTCTCTCTGGACAGTCTTCGGCGGCTTGTGTCTTGTTATTGATCTGATTTGCTAATTGACCAAACGCTAGGAATGAATGTCTGGGCTACGTGGTGCTTTGGACGAGCAGCAAAACAAGAACAAGTCAACGAACCCAACTCCTCGTCCTCCGCGAACCCCCCAAACCTTCTCGCCCCGGGGGAACCACGGCCCCGCACGGGTCGCGTCTTTCCTCCTGCGTCGCGGCCGTGTTTTGTGGCCGCCCTCAAGGCCCCAGGGCGGCGCGTGGACTTCTCCTCCCCACCCCTTCTCCTCGGCGGATTCATTAGTTGAATCTTCAGTGGAGAAAAGCAATTGCTGAGGTTTGGCCCAGAAACTGCTTTTTCTCGTCAGTCTTATGACCTTCCAGTATTTTCTGTGTCTGGGGCTGCTTCCCGCTTTCTGCAAAGGTGAGCCACAGCACCTGCCCACCCAGCGGCCCCTGCGGGGAGGGGGGAGGCTGACTTTGCCCCCGGCGTGTCGGGCTCCCGGAGGTGGGGCCGCTTGGGCTCCCGCGTCTCAGCTCCTTTCTCTGAAAGAGTCACCACACTGAGGAACGACAGGGCTTTGGAAGTCATTTGGCCCAACCCCGGGGCTTCCCCGGTGACAGAGTCAGGCCCCACCGAGCCAGCCAGGCTTGCTTTGAGAGGAGCCGCGGGTGTGATTCTGCCCCAAACCGCAAACTCCGATGAGCGATGAGCGAGGCGGGAGACGGAAGCAGCGCCTCACCTGGACGCACGCGGCCGCTTCCCATCCGTCCCCGCCGCGGGCCCACCGGGGTAAGCCGGCCCGAGGCCCCGGCGCCGCGGACGGCCGCGGGACAAAGACTTGGCTACTTCCCGACCAGTGTTAACGGCCCTGGCCGCGCAGGCCAAAGGGGCCCGTGGTCTGCCGACTGGGACCTGGGAGCCTTTCCCTGGGATTGTCTTGTCCTGAGTCGAGTTGAAAAGTCTGTTCTCCGCTTAGAGGCGAGTTGCTGAGCCTACGGAGTTCCCTTCATGCCGGCGTCTCCTACCACCCTGTCTGGGCCCCCGCCCCGTTTCCGCCCGGGCTGCCCTGGCTTCCCTTCTCTCCGCCTCCCGCCCGCCCCGTTCTTCCGTCGGTCGCCCCTCTCCGGGCCTTCCCCAGACTCTCCGTTCTTTCTCTCCTTCCCTTCTTGGGGTTCCTCTCTTCCCTGCTGGTTTCTCCCTCTCGCTCTTCCCTTCAGCCTTGCCAGCCCCTGCTGCCCGTCACCCAGGCCACCAGGCTCTGCCAGCTGTGGACCCGGACGAAGGGCCCCTGGGGCAGACAGGTGTCCTGGAGAAGTGGCCCAAACACCACGAGGCAGAGCCGGTCCGGGCTCCCCCCGGGCTCCCCCGGCAAGTCACTTGTCAGGGCTCTGAAAAAGTTCCCAGCATCCTCTCAACTGGCTTAAGAAAAAAAAAATGTCCTTCTCTTGACCTTGACATCTCATCTGACTTCGTAGACGTTCCCTATGGTTTGAAGGAAGCGTTAACAGAACATAGACTCAATGATCTTTAGAAAAATAATGAAGACGAAAAGAAAATTGCTCCTTCCTTTGCAGATTACCCATGGAGAACCTCGGGTACAGAAATACATCCAAATCCCATTAAGTGGTTGTGTCTTCCAGACTTTGCCAAGAAGCTGGATGCCAAGTTGTTACTCCGGGTGAGCACCGGGGCTGTCTGAGTGCCTCTTTGCTCTCAGAACTTGAGGCTCGGCAGGAAGCTGGGAGCCCGGGACATGCCAAGTGCCGTTCCCAGTCTCCTTCTCTGCCAGTCTTCTCCATTTCATCATCTCGTAATCACCCGGACAGGACTCAGGGAAGAAATATAGTTACCAGGTTCCAAGGGCTCCATCTAATTAAAAAATGCTTGCGTCGGAGAGAATTTTAATTCACAAGCATGATTCCGATGGGGTGTTGGGGGTGGGTAGGACTTTCAAGAGATGATTTAAAATCCAGAGACTGAGCTAGATACTAAATAAAAGGTGGATGGCTGATTTGCGAATAAGATGGTCAAATATCATCTCAAATAAAGGCCTTCTGAGGTTTGAATTTTGTGAGTTTGCACTCGCCTACCCAAAAGTGGGCGCCTTTAGCCTTCCTTCAGGGTTCCGCCCTCTCAGTTCGTCTAGAAAATATCCAGCTTCTTTGCAAGAAGCTGGTTAATGGCCCCAAACCCCTCCCACCCCTGAAGCGCACACACACCAACACCTTTACACATACTTCATATCACATACAGAAGGAGAGAAAAATTAACTTGAAATGGATTATAGACCTCCTTGTAAAAAACACCCCAAACTATAAAACTGCTATGAAAAAAAAAGTTGGAGAAACTCTTTGTGACCTGGGGTTGGAGAAAGATTTTTAAAAATAAGACAAAAAATATGAGCCTTAATAGAAACAAATTGATCAATTAGAGTTCATCAAAATATAGGAACTTCTGTTCTTGAAAAGACCCCGTTAAGATCATGAAGAGAGAGGTCACAGACAGGGAGAAAAGATTTACATGGCCGATAAAGGGGTCATATAAATCCAGAATTTATACAGAATTTTTATAGCTCGAGAAGGAAACAACACAATTTTTTAAATGGGCAAAAGATCTGAACAGACTCTTAATCAAAAAAGACAACAAGACAATAAGCACATTTAGAAAAGGTGCTCAACATCATTAGTCATTAGGGAAATTCAAATTAAAAATTAGAGTGAGATGCCACTAAACACTCATTAGAACAGCTAAGATGTAGAAAACCAAAACCATCCAAAAACTCAATCCCAAGAGCTGGAAGGATCGCAGAGCAACAGGAGCCTCCACCGTTGCTGTCGGAAAGGCAAAATGGTAGACCCACTTCGGAAGACGCTTGGTGCTTCCTTATAGCATGAAACGCTCTCTCCCCATCTGCCCCACCGGCCTATCCCAGCCTTTACCCCAATGAAATGGAAACATAGTTCCATGCAAAAACCCGCATGTGAATGTTTATGAACGTTTACTCACACCCCCTGGGAACCCAGAGGACCCCAGAGGCCCCATTAAGGAGCGAGCGGACAGACTGGGGCACGTGCCAGGCTGGAGTGGAGTGTCAGTCCGCGAGGGGCAGGACTGAACCCCACGTGCACTGCAGCACCGGCAGCCCCTCCCCGGCATTATGCCAGACACAGAACGGTGCCATTTACATGATATTTGGGGGAAGGCAATGCTACAGGGACAGAAAGTAGTCCCTGGCTGCCTGCAGGTGTGTGTGGGGGGTGGGGGCGTGCACCAGCTAGAAAGGGCACCGGAAACTTTCGAGGATGACAGAGATATTTCATGTCTGGACCGCGGTGGTGGCAACAGGACGGTGCGCCTTGGCCCAAAGTCGAAGAAATACACACCTAAAACCCGGGAATTGGGGCACCTGGGTGGCTCAGTGGGTTAAAGCCTCTGCTTTCGGCTCAGGTCATGATCCCAGGGTCTTGGGATCGAGCCCCACATCGGGCTCTCTGCTTGGCAGGGAGCCTGCTTCCTCCTCTCTCTGCCTGCCTCTCTGCCTGCTTGTGGTCTCTATCTGTCAAATAAATAAATAAAATCTTTAAAAAAAAAAAAAAAAAAAACCCGGGAATTTCACCGAAGGTAGGTCAGATGTCCGGAAGCCTGACTTGCCGAGAGCCCCGGGCTCACAGAACTTCCTCTGTATGGGGCGCCCTCCTGGGTCCCTGGGGCTCTGTTGCTCACAGCATCTCTCTCCCCTCCCCCATACACCGATGACCTGGGGGCGGGGTATGTTTGTGTCTGTCAAGGGACATCATCCCTACTTTTCTCTTCCCCCGTCGATCATCCAGATCCTGTTTGGACGTGGTGCAAGGGGCTGGTGTTTGGTACCCTTCCCGGTGCTGTGCCTGGTGTTTCCGGTCGGAACGACGTGGATCAACATCTCGGTGGCTGGGCACCCGCTGGCCTTGGGATATTCCGTGCTGCGTGGAAGCCGCCTTCTCCTGAAGCCCGCGAGGTTCATCCTCCTGCCTTTGGACCGCCTCGCGGCTTGCCGGAGATTGGTGGTTGCTGGGAAGATTTTCCTGCCGGCAAGTGATCGTCCTTCTTTCAAGGCTGCTCTTTGTTTTCCGAGCCTGACTGTCTTAATACCCTAAAAAAGGTACTGCCAAAACCAACAGTCATCCTAAAAGGCCTTTTGCAAAGACATGTTTACCGAAGGTGGACAGATGTAAAGCGATCCCCCACAGGTCATGCTTGATGCGGCCTGTGCCCGGGGAGTCGCCTTTGATGTTGCAGAGCCGTGCACTTACAGGAAACCGAGAGGGAGAAGGAAACGCAGGAGAAAGCACGCTTTCTGATCCAGCGAATAACCCGGGACGATGTGCCAGGGAATCTGCTGTTGGCTCGCTGTCCTAGAGCGCGCCCTGTCAGCCTGGGGTATTTCAAAGTGCAGTCCCATTTGAGTAATGTGGAACAAAGTAGATTAATCCTGCAGACAGAAGGCTGGTGAGGTCATGGGTCTGCAAAGTGGAAGAGACTGGAGGAGACCATTTGGTGCCTCCCTCCCTGCTCCTGTCTTGGGTCGGTAAGACTTCAGGTTTCCATGTGATAGAGACAGAGAAGTCAGGGGCCAGCCCAGCCCTGTCAGCTGCTCCAGCAGACGCTGGGCTCCCGGGTCCAGACGCCTCGCACCGGTCCCTTGTCTGACCTGCCATGCCCCGTGCACGGCATCCGACTGAGCTGCCCAGCAGGACTCCACTCAGCATAATGGGGTCATTCTTTGGAGGTCTCGAAGCCTCGGGTCACCCCTCAGAACGCTGACCCTCCTTGGTCTGGAACTACTGAGCGATCGCCTGTCAAATACACCAGCTTTTACTGTAATGGTGACATTCATATTACAATCTGTCTTACTGCATCTCTGTGGGCAGCGACACTGCCGTGTCCCTTACTGTAATACGTCTTAGGACTCCCTCCTCCTAATGGCCAACAGCTCTTCCCAGATAAACCATGGGTCGGGGGAGTGGGAAGGAGTCTCCGGGGTTGACGGGGCGGCTTTGCGGATGAGCACACTGAGACGGGCGAAGAGAAAGGCACTGACTGACTCATGGCCCCTCCATGTCTTTTGCTCAGTCTCTCTTGACACCCAAGAGTCTCCTGTGGCCTCTGGGTTAGCTTCTCATCACATCCTTGGGAAGGACCATGATTCGCTCTGGGGTGATGAGCGTCCTCGGGGCCCTGACGGCAGGGGTGAGGGGAGAAGGCGCTGGCCGGGGAAGCTGGGACGCGGCTTGCAGACGAAGAGCTGGCAAGTCCTTCCAACCTTCTCTGCTGCAAACAGTAGGTGTGGGTCCCTGGGTGCATTTCTTGTCCCCAGCCACTGGCTGATGCACGGTTGCGGCAGGGACCCCTCATACAAGGGTCCCACTTGGGTGAAACCACCCCCCCAAGAATGTTCACCAGCTCAGCACAGGTGTGGACCCGGGGAACAGCTAACGCACAGCCCACGTGGTTTATTAGGAAAATCAGACCAGAGGCGCCTGGGTGGCTCAGTCATTGAGCATCTGCCTTTGGCTCAGGTGATGATCCCAGGGCCCTGCTCAGCGGGAAGCCTGCTTCTCCCTCTCCTACTCCCCCTGCTTGTGTTCCCTCTCTCACTGTGTCTCTCTCTGTGTCAAATAAATAAATAAAATCTTAAAAAAAAAAAAAGGAAAATAAGGCCAAACGCATAGAAAAGTTGAAAGAATAGAACAGGGGTCACTCCCACCCCCGGCCCTAGATTGACAGCAGTGTCTTCCGCCATGTTGCTTCATCCGCGTTTGTGCCCGCGGGTCTGTGTGTCTGTGCTCGTGAGATCACCGGAAGGAAAGGAGCAGGCTCCAAGGCGTTCTCCTCCGAGACCCTGTGACCGCTGGCGCACCCTCCGAAAACCAGCTCTGATCCCCAGCCTTGTCTGATACCCGGGTCCACAGTCTAACGCGGTTGTTCCTAGACTGCTGGTGACAGCTAGGCCACGATCGCTGGCATTCGGGCCAGGACGCAGCCTGAGGTCACGCACCACACACGCCTGTCACTCTCCTTCTAAGGGACATCAAGGGAAGCCCTCATCAAAATCGGGACATGTTTGTTCTCTCCAGGGAGAACCCAGGACCCAGAAAGCACAACCTCAGAGTCTTCGCCCTGACACCCAAGGTCAGGTCAAGGGCAGGCATGCCCTGCTGCCGAGCGCCTCCGGGCTTCGGGGACATTCCGGGTCCCCACCAGCCATGCCCCCATAGTCTGCACCCCTCCAGCCATCCCGCTAATTCCCGGGCTCAAGGCCTGTTTAGCGAGGGCGGCGCCCGGGGTTCTGCCCGGCTGCTGCTTTAACTGGCTTCCTTTTATGAATGAAGGAAAAGGAGAAATGTGTTTATTTGAACTCCTGCCTCTGAGTGACAGCCTGGGTCGGGCTCTCCCATCTACCCTCTCTCCCTCCGTTTGTTAAGAAAATAAGGGAGAACACGTCCCTCCTCCCTCCCGAGCTCCGGGGCTTTGGGCTGGGGCCACGGAGGGCAGGGTCCGCGCTCCCCGGCCTGCTGCCGTGATGGAAGGTTCTCAAGGCCACGGATTACTTGTCCCACCCCTGCCAATCACCCCGCTGTTTACCCCCCAGGGCAGGCCGGGCAGCTTTTGGCACAAGTCACCGCATGGGCTTGAGGAAGGAGGTGGACCAGGACTCCCGGGAGGCGCAGGTGGAGGGCCTCGTCTCCGTGTCCCCCGAGACCGTCCCCATTTGGGCAGGAAGGGGAGCAAAGACCAGCAGAGCCCCCAGACAGGCTGAGCTGGCTTTGCCCGAAGGAGACGGCTCTGCTCATCCAGAGCCTCACGGGCCACGGGCCACAAGGGTTCCTTCCGTCTTCCATGCGGCCGTCCCCAAGGACGTACCCCATGAATCCCTGGGAAAGGAAGGGGGGCGATTCTCTGGGATGCCATGCATTTTGCCGCCTGCTAATCCAGGGACACATCTTCCAGAGCGATTGTCCCCTCTCCGGGGTGGCTGAGCAGGAGACCACCCAAGCCTCAGCCTTAGGGACCCCAAAACCAAGGATAAAGACATCCGATGTCAGGGGTTCAAAGGGACAAGAAGGGATCCTAGCCCAAGGATCCCAACCGTTTAGGGAGCACAGGAGCCCCAGATCAGACCCGACCGCTCCCCTGGACAGAGGAGGGCCCCCTGCAGTGCGTCACCGGCCAGGGGTCAGCTCCGCTGGCTCGATGCCGAGCGTGACCGACCCCAGCCCTTCCTCCCAGGACCTTTGCAGGAGGACCACTTCCTCCCGAGTCTGGAGCTCAGTTCTCTTATCTCCTTGGGGCCTCGAATGGCGAGGCGTCACGAGATCTTGGGCGCTACGAACCCGGTATCGGTTAGGAGAGAGCAAGGGCAAAGGGCTGTCTACTGTCTCTGCCAGCCTTTGGGGGAGTGGCCATTGCTCTGTGGCAGGGTTGGAGGGGGACAAGTGCAGCCGAGAGTGGAAAGGAGAGGCTGTCTGACTTCCGGGCGGAACCAGCTCGGCCCCGCCAAAATCCACAGATGCAGCACAACTTTCGGCAACTCCTGCCTGCCCCGGCCCTAGGCTTGCAGCCTCATGTAAGTGTCTGCTCGGCCGGCTTGCCCGAGAGCCTGACAGTGACAGGTTCTTGATCTGGTACCTAACGGTCACTCAACAGCCCGGGGCCTGTTCTCCTTCGCCGATGGAAGCCAACAGCCCAGACTCAGGACCCCACCCTGGGCTTTAACCCTGTGCGGAAGGGAAGGGGCAGAGTCCGTTTCGAGGGGATTACACCCTCCATGGGGGCGGTGTGGACCAATATTCCGGAATTCAGATATGCCCCCCAGCAAACTGTGTCCGTCCCAACTCCATAGGCTTTCCCCCCGAGACCCTGCCCTGCACAGCCAGGCCTCCTGCGTCTTGGTAAGTATCGGGTCCTCTGCAGAGTTCCCACAGTTTGCAGAGCGTTCTGTCCTCAATGTGTGGGGCTAAACGTGGTCCTTCTGCTCTGCAGGTTTATGCTCTTTGGCAAGAGGGGGAGGAGAAAGCTTCCTTTCGAGCAGCCTGCTAGACCTGTCTTGTTAGAGGAATGATCGACGCAACTCATCTTGAATTTTGATGCAAAAACCGATAGTGACATTTTACCAACAAAGATGTTATCATGAAGACGTTACTTAGGCACAAAGATGATTCCTTCCATTTATTTTTTTGCACACGTAGGGATGCTGGGCTGTTCGGGCCATCTTTGGGTGAGGCATTGGAACCCTGGGAAGAAGGTCGAGTCCCAGCTGGACGCCGTGAACCCGTGACGTGGACTTGTCCTTCTCTACCCGGGAGCTCACCTCTTCCGAACCGTCTGCCGTGTTCTTCTTGCTTCTTTCTTTCTTCGAATCAGACGTCCCCCTTTTTGCTTTCTTTCTCTTATTTCTGAATGTCACCACGTCTTACTGGGTAGTGAGACTGGGAATGTGCTGGTGTCCAGAGTGTGGGGCGTTAATGAGCTGTAAGTGTGGGTCAGTGGACGGAGGTGGCAGAAACCGCAGGGCTGATTCTCCTGGCTCGGAAAACAAAGGGAGGCTCTTGATGGGAACACGAGTTTCCCCCGGGATGACCTGTCACCTGATGTGATTCTTAGATGAGAAGGTGATGCTTTGAGCCTTCGATGACACAGACTCCCTGCTCTGGATAAATTCAATGTCCCCCAAAGGCCACTTGCTTCCCTGTGTCTGAACCCGAGTCCAAGCCATCCTGTGCTAAAAGGAGCTACCTCTCCTCTAGTTGGCCAAGACCATGGCCAAGGCCGTGCTCTGTTCTCCGACGTTCTATGACGCCCGCGCAGCCCCGGGCGGTACACGCACGAGCATGGTTTTTGCTTAAATGTTAGATTAATTATCTTAATGCATATTAAGGGGGGACTATCTAGACCATCCCGTGAGTGGTTTCAAGGATTATTTCTTGGGATGAGGCTAAGTTTAAAAGGTAAATTGACTTTAATTAACTTTAAACATTAGATAATATTGGAAAAGCCAGAGCATGTCCATGACCGGCGTTGGGGGCAGGGGCACTCCTTTGTTGCTGCCTTTAGTGATTCCCAAACTGTCTAAGCTCATGAAGATTCTCCAACCCTGGACCTGCCTCCCCATCTGAGGTGCCCAAACCCCGTCCTCTAGAGCCAAGAGCAGACTGGCCCCCTCGGTTCTCTCACCACCCACCCTGGACAGGCCCTAGAACAGCATCCTGTCCACGTGGGTGCAAGAGATGTTGGCTGTTGGTAATGGGGGCTATGGGGCTCTTTTTAGTGACAGGGAACTTGGCAGCCGGACTCTGGCCATCTCTTGCCCTGCCTCAGGATTAGGGGAAAAGGCAAGCACAGAAACTGACAAAATGGCAAAGGTGTTTTGACTGGTGGAGAAGAAAATGGCTTTCTCTGTTTGTCTTCAATTGCCAGGATGGAGAAAATCAAAGCAAAGCAAAAGAAAATTGCCCTCAGCAGCGAGCCCGCAGGAGCCCTGACGACTTGGCGATGAGTGTGGGCCGCCTGGCCGCAGAGGAAGCCGCGAGAAGGGTTTGCGTCAAAGGTGACCTGCCCCCAGGGGTCTTGAAACAGGGACGTCACACTGATCTGTCCGCCACCAGCCTCCAACCCCCAGGCCCCTCCAGGAGCCAACAAGAACATGGCTTTCTCGCTTTAGAACTGGAATAATGAAAGTGCCCTTTTGTCTGACGCATCTCAAGACTTGAGCTGAAATTCTGCTCCCAACCTGAAGTCACAGCGGGGACCGCTCCCCATCTGCAAAATCAAACCACCCCTGGTCCACAAGTGTTCTTTCCGGTCGAGCCCTGGCTCTCTGGAAATCTGGGGGTTACTTAAATAACATTTTCTGCCTTTCAGTTCTGAGGTTTTTCAGAAACACGATTTCCCCAAAGGGCCAGGTGGCTGAAGAAGAAAGGCGTTTCATTTTTTATTGGTCACGAAATAAATAAAATATCTCTCAAAAGTTGTTACTTTTAAATTGGCCTGGATTTTCTCTTTCCTTCGGTTGAACAAGTTGAAGAAAATAATGTCATCTCTTGGCTACCAACCACTAAGATGATTCTGTTTTATCTAGCAATTTATATGCAGAGTGTGATGCATGGTTTAACCTTCCTAATTGGGGGACACACTGTCTGAATTAGTGACAAGTCTGAATTATGGTGCTTTTAAGAAAAAATATTCCATTTTAGTACTCTCAAGTCCATGAAACCATCAGAACTGGTCTTCCAAAGTAGTGCCCAGTGAAAGCTCCCTGGGAATTTTCTTGAAGCAAAGAAAAGAAGAGCTTGCCAACTTACACGGCAGGCAGACTAGCACACCCTTGAAAACAGCATATTATTTTAGGGTGTTTGTATATCTCCTTTCCAAGTTTTATTTGCAAGAACTCATTTGTCCAAATGACTAATTTCGTGAGGCAGGGGGAGGGTGGTTCCTAAGCTTGGTTGTGTTGATTCTAATTTCTTCAGTCCAAGAGCGAATTTTACTCCAGTCCCTTTCTGAGTGACCACAACCTGGTCCAGGGTAGTAATGGCCAAGAGCTTTTGGGGATCACCTACTGAGGTGATCTCAGCATGATGGAAGACGCTCAAGATGAAGTATGGTGGCCGCCTTGGGCGAAGCACCTTCTGAGCGAGGCAGGGAATGTTCATAGCCACCTGGGGCAGAGCCCTTTGGAAGACCCAGTACTGGGGGCCTGTTGGGTCAAGTGGTTCACCTCAGCGCCCAGGCTCTGGGAAATGCCTGTCATTTCACACAAGGACGTGGCAAGGAGGCAGACGGATGGCTCATGCTTGCCTCCCCTCTGGGGCTATTAGAAGTGAGAAGATGAGCATGTGCCCTTGGGGATGGTGGAGGAGCAGGTCCCCCTCCACCAGGTGGGGGCCGTGCGCTGTCCCGCCATGACCGATGTGTGTGCGGCGGCTCTGAGCAAACGCAGCAGAGACTGGGGTTTGGAAATTCCATGGCTAACAAGGTGGACAGACAGTAAAGGGAAACAGGAGGCCACAGGGGTCGAATGTGGAATATCAATACTTATACATAATTCAAATCCAGTTAGGGAAGAAGGTAAAACCACTCGCCTGTGCCTTAGAATGTGCTAGAAGGGAGGAAATCTCACGCACAAAACGATGTGCCCACCATGTCATCGAAATATCAAACATGTCTCAGGCAGGGCGGTACTGGTCATGAGGTCTGTGGACAAAGGTGCAGCAGGGGCGGGCATGGCAAGCTTCTCACAGACATGTTTCTAAGTGATCCAAGGTGGTAGCCACGGCCTCTCTGAGGTCAACAGTGAGGAAGAAGAACCAGCTGGAGGAACTGAGGCAGAAATGAAAGACAACTAATTAGCCAAAGCCCCAAACAGCTTTCCAGGTGACTTTTCTCTGGACTGGACTTCAGGACGTATGTCCACGGCATAAGGAGTTTGAGGGACAATGAGTGAGCGTGCCCCCCGCCTCATGATGGGCACAGCAGAAACGTGTGTGCATGACTGGGTCCACACGCAGGAGATCAGACTTTGCAGAAGTCTGCCAAGAACAGAACTTCAGCCTCAGTGTATTTAGATCCCATTGGGGAATCTCTAATTATAAAAAGAACCACCATTGCTCTAGAGGTCCGCCACGGTGGGAGCTGGGTGCGTGTTCCCTTGTGATCTGGGTGTGACACTGATGGCACCTTCCCTCTAAGAGGCCTCCCTTCCAGCTCTTGGGGAAAAGTGGAGAACTCGTGGGGAAGCAGGTCAACTGGTCGTCTTGGTACAAATGACTCCCATTGTCAGGGACACGCGGAGAACCCCGCAGAGAAGAGAGGCGCTTACCTGGGCTTGTCAGCCACTATCTTTGGGCTATTTCAGGCAAAAATAAATGACTGGACGAGCTGTTTTAATCCTTTTCTTTGCTACGCCTTGTTTGCTTGTCTCTGTTGTGCTCTTTTTTCTTTCCCTACGTGTGCATTTAGTCAAAAGTAATTACCAGAAAAATATGGAAGAAAGCAAAAAGAATTCCAAGTATGACTTGCTTTTTGCTCCTCTCTTAAGGGATCGCTTTTATATATATATATATATATTTTGGCAAAGCCAGAACTACTTAAAGCAGACCCAAGAAAGCCTGTCACCCCGTTTTAGCCTTTCTACCAAACAGCACTGGCTTTTCCGGGAATAAAGAGAGAGATCATCCAGCGAAATTCCGTTTGGGGTTGACTTTGATGTTCCGACGTCTCGATGCAACTGTAAACATCTTTTAAATTCACACACCACCCCTAAGAGCCTTTTCTCTTCTAAAAGGAAATTACTTGCAACAAATATGACATCGATTTTCCATCTCCCTTGATTAGTCTCATTTGGTCTGATTTTTATTATTTAAGGCTTACCGACAACGAGAATATACAGTTAGCGATGGTTCTAATTAGATTTTGTGACCTTTAAGGAAGAAAAGGCGGGTCTGGGCCCGGCTGCGCCTGAAACTGCCGGAGAACAGAGCTGGGTTTATGACTGTCTCCCGACGGCTCCCACAGGGCACTCCCCGGGCCGCCGAGTCTGCTCCCAGGATGAGGAGGGGCGAGGGAGGGAAGGGAAGAGGTTCGGGAGGAACAGGGTGGCCGGTGGCGCCAGCACGGAGGTGCTCGTGCCGGCAAAGCGGGGCTTGTGTGCGAACTGCCATCAACAGATGGTCCACTAGGAAACAGTGGCGTCAAACAGATCGGGCTTGTGACTGGGTCCATTGAGAGCAAGTGGACTGAGCAGGAAAGATGAGGTCATGGGCGCATATAGGAAGCATAGGGAATCTTTTATGCGCGCCCATGAACGGGGGGCATTATGGAGACGTCCCCGCAGCTGGGACAATGGGATATTTGCTAAAGGGCCAGCTTGTTCATCTGAGATGTTGGGGGGAATATGCATTTTTCCAAGCCTGTTTTCCATAATGGCTTGAGCTTTGGAACACATCGACCAGACCCAGAGAGAGATAAATATGTGGTCTGTCGAGTGTCCGATCTTTCCTGAGTGAGGCATTCAGTGGAGTTCAACCCCGGACCCTGACAAGTCGCAGACAGGAGCCAACACAAATGGGAAAGGCTTTCCTCTTTAGACGGACCTGCTTTTCCGAGCATCTGCCCTGACGATCAGTGGATTCGACGCTAACGCCTGCAGCGTGCCAGCGACCCCAGAAGGCGCCCACCGTGTTACGTTTGTTGGAGGCGGACCGTGATTCCCATGGCCCATCAACACGCCGGCCCGGGACACACAGACACCCTTACCGGGATGCAACAGACATTTGTACAAACGCAAACCAAAAACAGATGGGACTCCCCAGTGGCCATTTTTTTGGTTTTTCTTTGGCGTGATTCAGGAGGCGAGGGACTGGTAACGCGTGAGCCGAAGTTGAGGCCGGAGCAGAGAGTCCCGATGAACCCGGCAACCATGTTTGAAACAGAAATAACTATGGAAGAAAAAGCCTGTCGCTGAGCCCGTGTAGACCTCGGACGAGCCGGCGCTGGGCTGAAACTAGGTGGATGTAGTTCAGAGACACCAGACCCAAGTGAAACCTGACCGTCAGTGAGAAACTCTGGAGCTTTCCAGAAGGCACTTAGCTGAGCACGCCGCAGTGTGAGCAGAGTCAGGGAAGAAAGGGACACCCCCGCCCTTCCCGGCACGAGGTGGGCCTTCGTGTCTGAGCGAGGTGGTCTTCAGGGGCCAGGGTGGGCCCGAGATGCCCTCCAAGTGCTTCTGCCACTTGCAAACCCATGAGAGAAGAGGCTGAAGATCCCTGTCCCTGGGCTTGGGGAAGATGGGGTCATCTTCATGCCAAGATGGCGGCACTCAGCCCAGCGGCTGGCCTCACCACGGCCCAACTGGATACCAGGCACGATGTGGACAGTCCCCGATCCTACGCACAGCTACAGATGCTGACTGAGAGGTTAACTAACTGGCTCAGGGCCCCTCCGCTGGAAAGGGCCAGTCCAGGCTCAGACCCGGGATGACCTCAGCACCAACGCGGGCCTCCTGCTGGACACGCTCTTCTTCTGGCTCATCCTTACCCATCTGTGGGTCAGCTTTGCTAGAGTGTTCGTTCTGTTGCCCCCTTGTGATCTCCTAGGACCCTTCCTTCAGAGCAAGTTTGGACTTGGGTGGTAGGATCTTGGCCTAGTTACTTAATTCCCTGCACCTCAGTTTCCCCATCGGCACATGGAGGCTTAATGAGAGAAGCGAAGTCAGGGGGCTTGCTCTATGATGAAAGGGCCAAAACGAAGCCACATCAGGGCCCGGTGTACAGCTCAGTGGCCAACAAATGTTTATGATGCAGACCTTAACATGGCCACTCTCTCTTCACGTGGAAGGGGGGGTGAGGCTGGCTGGGGCCTCAGACAGAGAAGGCCTCTTTCCGTTCTACCCTGGGGCCCGTTGCCTTCACCTTAGCTCCCACTTTGGATAGGAGCCTGCTCCGTCCGGGGACAGACACCCTTCCCAGCACTGGGGCTCCCGCCCAGCAACTGCTCGGCAGGGAGCTGGTAGACCGGATGGACTTCCTTTCTTTGTCTCTGCAAGACAAGGTGACAAAAAGGACCCGTGATGGGGTTGGTGAGGTCTCCTCGGCGGTTTGTCACTGATCACCTGGCTGGTTCTGTCACCGGCCGTGGTGAGTCGAGGAGCCGCGAGAGGCTCCCTCGCAAACTTCTGGCCCCTTGCCTGCAGAAAGCACGGCCCGCGGGCTCCCGGGTGGGTGCTGGGGAGGGTGCGGCGGGACCGTGTCAAGCAGAGCGCCTTGCGGGGACAGCGACCTGTGTGGCAGCAAGCTGTCAGGAAGGCAAACCTTGCGATGGCAGACATGGCTTTCTCTTACAACATCCATTTCTTTTAATTATTCCATTCCAACAACTTTGAAAGTCACTCGGTAAGCTGACAGATGATTTATGCCTTGCATTAGCTCCTGGCGGGGACGGCCAAAGGCCTGGGCCGCCGCCCGGCCTGCTCTAGGCGCCCTCCCCGCGGCCAGCTTGTGCTCCTGGGGACCCTCCACTCGCCACCAGACCTCCCGGACCCGTCCTGGGGGCCCTCCTGTGGGGCTGAGGTCCGTTCCCTCCCCTCCTCATCCTCACTGGCTTCTCTCCATGGTTTTCCTTCAGTTACGAAGATCCGAAATCTCTCTAAATGGACAAAGGCCGCCACGGAGAACCCCTGACATAGGGCAGCTCCCCTGGCCAGCGAGCCCCCGGGGCCCCGGGCCTCAGGAGAGATGGGGGTTACCTGGGCCTCAGCACCTGCCCCAGGAAGACACCCAACTGCCTAAGAACGTGCAAAAACAAAAGGCCATCGCTATGAGCACGGAAGCCCGCGCGGCTTCGGGCTAGTGCCCCAGTGAGAGCCAGAGGGTCGCTGATGGGGACAGCAGGGTGCCCGCAGCCCCACGGATTCTCCCTGCCCTGGGAGGATCTCAGGTGAAGGGCGCCCGTGAAATGTCTGTCTCTCTGAAGGTCAAGACTGTTTTATGGGCCAAGAACATTTACAGAGCTGCAAAAGGGATCATTTTTGCTAATGCCGTGAAATTATACTCCGAGTCAAGTAACAGTGGCCCACGGCAGGTACGGAGGTAATTTTCCTCAAATGTGAAATCTGGCTTTTAGAGAAGTCGGAAGCCACTCCAGCTGAGGTTAACGGGGTCCCTTTTCCTGTGTACTTTAAGTGAGGCGAATGGGAGCTCTAACTTTGCAAACGGGCCGCTTGAGAAGAGTTGCCGGGGAGGGACGGATGGAGCCGGAGCCCTGGGCGTGGTAGGGCCAGCCAGTGAGGGGTGGAGAGGGCCTGTCCCGGAACCTTCTGTCCGTTCCCCTGCGGCTGTGTGTGTCCCAGGCAGTGCAGGATGGAGGCAGGGACAGACACCTGGCTGCTGGGAGCCCTCACTAGGTGGGGAGATGGAGATGGGGCAGTTCATTCCAGTTAGGGCAGGAGCGTGGGACAAAGGCAATAGTATTACCCCAGTTTGACGTCGGAGGTCAAGCTGCCGCTGCATCCGGCTGCCTCTGTGTCGCTGTTGGGGGGGGGGCGGACGTCCAGGCACTGCGGCCCCACCCGTGAGCTGCCCCTGGCCCCGAACCTGCTCACCCTCCAGGGCTGGGGAC
The DNA here is from genome assembly GCF_964662115.1 of Mustela nivalis. Classification (NCBI taxonomy): domain Eukaryota; kingdom Metazoa; phylum Chordata; class Mammalia; order Carnivora; family Mustelidae; genus Mustela; species Mustela nivalis. The sequence continues at coordinate 139,640,801 of NC_139027.1, read as the reverse complement.
TCCTGGGAAGAACCACATCCTTCCCGTGTCCTGTTCAGTCCTCTCGGGCTTCCCTGCGTGCCTGTGCTGGGGTCCTCTGGGCCTCCCGGTGTGTGCGCCTCCTCTTTTCCAGACTCCTCGGAGGAGAAAGCAGCCGGAGCACAGCTGTCCTGGGCCGGCCTGCTCCCTCTTCCCTTCCGCTCCCGCAGCCACGCTCCCTGGGTCCTGCACCTGCTCCTGCGGGCTCTCCTTCCTGCGCACCTGCTCCTGCGGGCTCTCCTTCCTGCGCACCTGCTCCTGCGGGCTCTCCTTCAGCGTGGGTCCCGAGCTTCTGCGAGGTTGCCCACCTGCCAAGCAGCCATGCAGAAACCAAGTTCATGACCTCCCTTTCCCCGAGAGCCAGTTCCCTCGGGGCTCCCAACGTGGGCTTTGCCAATGGAATTCCCACCCCAGGTCTCAGGCGACGTCTTCGGCAGCCGGCCGGCTCCCAGCACAGCGTCCTGGCAATAGCGGACTGTTCCTTGCCTTCCTTACCCCATCAGGTCAGGGGTGGTAGCGCGGGGTGCTCCCGTGGACTCTATTTGGGAAATGTCTCCTGGTTCCAGCCCCATCGCTCCCATCCTGGGTGTGCTGCCCTGAATCAGACCGTCCTTACCTGACCTATCAGCAAATTCTCCCTGCCGCCAGCAATTCCATCTGAGGCCTTCTCTGCACTGACCCCAACTCACCCCTAGCCCGCTCGCATCACCCCCTTTCCCAACCCTTCAGTATCCTCCGTTTCTCCTGCAGAATGAACCCAACCCTTGGCCTGTTCCCAAGCCTTTGGTGAGCTAATGGCCGTCCTCTTCCCGAGGGGCTAGGAGAGCTTAGAATTGCGTGTGATTTAACGTGTGCCTGGCACGTCCCCTCCCCGGGCCTCCTTGTCTGGTGGGGTTTCCACCCTTCCGTCCTTTAAGACCAACCCAGCACCCCCCCCCCCCAGGGAACCCTTCTGGCTCCCCGTCCTTTGAAATTCCACGCCATCTCAGAAGTGGCTCTTCTGCAGACCCAGGGCCCCAGACCTGTGCACGTCCTCCGGATGCCTCTGCTCTCTACGACACGAGCTCATGAGGACAGGCGCCTGCTGTGTTCATGTCCGTGCCTCTGCCATGCCGTTTTGGGTGGAGGACACAACAGCTTTTAGGTGTCAGCTGATAAGACTCATGAAACCGAGCAAGGCAGTGTCCCGGGATAAAGCAGGAATAAACCCCAGACCGTCCCAAGCGATTGCAAACTCCAGACGAGAGAGTCTGGAATCATGTAAAACACATGGAATGCCCTTTGTTGTCAGTGCAATTGATGGGTCATCAGAGGTTTTCATAAATGACGTCTTCAGGATCTAGAGATGCCAAAGAGATAGCAATGTCTGGTTGCCAGGGGCCAGCCAGAATGGCGGGGGAGGAAGGTGTGAGCAGGAAGATGAGGAGGACCCCACCCCGGGCAGGATGTCCCTTGCAGACTGTGCGCCAGCGAGCCTAAGCGGCCCCCTGATCCCCGACGACCTTCCTATTCTATCCGACCCACTTAGAGAATCGAAGACCAGCAGCGCCGGCAGAAATGCTCCTTGCAGGACGCTGCCCGCTAATGGTTGGTGACCCAAGAGCCAAGAATGATCTGGGACCCAACTCAGGAACCAGCCCATCTTTTCTGTTCGGTGCAGCAGCCCCAACAGCTGTCCTTGGGTTAAGTGAAGCGAGGAAGTGTTAGGGTGGACAGTCTAGCCGGCAAGGCAAGCGGTTGTTTGAACTGGATTACTTGTTTGAAAATACTTTGCTCAATAGAGAAATTGTGAGCGATTGAGCTTTTTTTGCAAATCATATATATAGATATAGATACATATCATATATATATAATTTGTTTGTTTTTTTAATGGATCTGGGGAGTGACTGTTAAATAGAAACCATGATGGCTGAGCGCTCCAGGAAAGTGAAAACTTGCTCCCCGGGTATTTGGGCATGGAGTTCTGTTTGCATGTTGGGCTCTCTCAAGGTGGCAGGGGCATGCCTGCCTCATCTCAGGCAGTGGACCTGTCTTTGCCGGGGACTTACCAGCAGCCGTGTCCGAGCCTGAGACGTTGTGCGTCCCACTTGCCATCTGTGACCCTCATGAGTTCTGTGCTCCAGGCATCTGTCCAGTGCTGGAATCCAGCTAGTGATGAGGGGCGGGGCGGGGCGGGGCGACAGAGAACGGAAGTCCCCAGGCTTTCCCCTGCAGGGCTCACGCTCTCCCAAGTGTGCCTTTGCCTTCAGGAGTCCGAAGGAAGTAATTCACGGGTTCCCATGCTGCCCTGCACGTAGTAGGTACACCGCACGTGTGTGTGGATTCCTCCCCGTGGGCTCTGGCAAGGCATGCTTCTGTTATTTTAATTTAATTTTACTTTTTGGCATCTTGGACATGATTTACCACCAGCTCTCTCTCTCTCTCTGGTGTACTTTCTGACTCAGACACAACATTTGTAAACTTGAAGACAGCCTGTCCGCGAAATTAATTAGAGCCAAAGTTAAGTACCAGTCATTAGGTTGCTTCTCCCATCACATCATTTTTATAAGCCTGTCTGAATGAACTGTGGCTCCCCTGCCCCCGAGAGTCCTGGACAGGGAGGGAGGGGAGCCCCTGGATCGGGGTCCCTTCCTTGGGAGTCACTGAAAACACCCCTGTGGGAGGGTGGCAGCCACTAGGCTAGGCTTTGTCCTGTCAGGATGCTTACGCTCCCCCGTCCTGGCATGGAATGAGGTGAGAAGCGAGATTGGTGTGGGGAAAAGAAAAACAACACAGCAACAACTAATAAATGCCATCATAAAGAATATTTTAATCCCCTAGAAGGACTATGCTTTTAAAGGCCCGTGCTACATTTTCTGTAAGAAAATAGATGCTCCCACTTGCAAATGAAACAGATCCGTCTTGATTTACGGCTTAGAGCCGATTCCAACAAAATTTAATTCACCTAAAAGTACTCCTTTAATTATGACTTTTCGTTCATACCATCTCGCACTTGAAGGTCTTGGTCTGGCAAATCGGCTGGTTTCACCTCCATTCCCACCCTTTGTCCCACTGGGGTCCCTGGACAGGGGTTCAGAAGGCAAGCCACGCCTTGTCCCAGTTTCCAAGGTACAGCTTAGCCTTGCCACTCACCAGGTTTGTATGTTTGACGACGGACGGTCCCAGGTCGGATCCGAAGAACACCAGAGCCTCTGACGCTGGAGGGAATTAACTCCGGAAACATCCCCTTCTGCAGCTGACGTATACCGGGGACCAGGCTTTCACTAAAAAATAGCCAAACCCAGGAGTCCGGCAAGAATTTTCTAATTCTCTGAAGAGAGGACCCTGGGGTTCTTCACCTGGAAGGTGTCTGGCATCATCCAGACACAGCCTAGAAGGCTTGAATCTACCCCCAAAGGACTCTGAATCCCTTTGGGAAATCTAGGTTGTGTTTCTCAGTTAGAACTAAAACATACTCTCGGATCTATGTGGTTCCAGAATCATCTTCTTGTGAACCCAATGCAGGGTGTGGTTCAAACCAGTCAAAATGGTAACCCTAGGGAAGTCAAGTACGTGATCTTTATCTGTTTTTAAGTTTTGGAGCCTCCTAGCTGTGAATATTTTGGTACCGGCACTGGTTCTAAGTCACTGGCTATGTAGTCACCATATTTCCACAGGACCCTTGCCCTTAGGATAACGTGGGAATGATCTTGGGAGTGGGGATGTTAGAGACAGGAACCTGAAGAATCCAAAATTTCTGAAATTCTCTGTATGCTATTTCAACTGCCTTCCCCCACCCTTTTAAAATAAATTTGATGTACCAAAAGAAAACGGCTCTGGTTGTATAGATATCTATACTATTTAGGAAGTAAGTGATGTAAGGTTTCAATTTTAACGAGCCATTTTGTTATAAGAAACTTGAAATCCAGGCCTTGTCCCAGGTTGCAAAGAGAGGGGACAGCAGACCCAGCATGACACGGCCGAGGTCACCGACTGGGGCCCACATCCCCTGCCTCCACATCCACCAACAGCTGCTGTAGACCACAAGAGGACGATACTCTCTGACACACGGGGGGCTTCTTCCTAAACCCCCATGGGGCCCCACAGAAGGGCCTAAACGCCCAAAGTCCTGCCGAATCCGGTGTGGTTCTTGGGGTGAGACGCACCTGCTCCTGCCAAGGCCTGCGGAGCGCCGGCTGCCCGTCTGCAGGGCCAGCTCCGGAGGGCGGGGCACCCAGTGGTGCCTCCTAGCGAGGGAAGCCCAGACGCCAACATCTGGACAGGGAGCCCTCCAGCGGTTTCTGGGCCCAGAGACAGCGGTACCCTCTTGGGTCATGCGTCTACCTCGGGGGCCGACTGTCCCTCCCTGTTCAGACGGACCAGCCCAAATACCCATCTCTGCTTGAAGAGTGTCAGACGGTCACGCCGGCAGATGCCTTGCAGGACAACCCAGCCCCCGCCTCTCATCTTACACACGAGGAGGCCCACAGGGCACCGCGTCCCAGGCAGCAGGTAAGGGGAGGGCCTGACCCCACGTGGAATGGGGGTTCTCCACCCGTTGTCTTCCCCCGGCTGCCGGTGCCACTGACCCCTTGTGGCTCTACAGTGGCCACCCCCTGCCTGCCCCCAGGGAGGCTGGAGGCAGCTGTCCACCCCCTCCTCTGAGGGGGCCCCTCGGCCTGAGGTGGTTTACCTCGCTGAAGAACCTATACTTTTAGAAGCTGGTAAACGGAAGCATTGAAGAAATGCCGGGACACGGCGCATACGGCTTTCCCTTCCCTGGTTTGGGATAAAGAACAGGCGTCCCTCCCTGCGACGTGGGATAATCGGGCAGCATTACAAGGTTGGGAACTTGGGGTGACCTTTTCTCTTGCCAAAAGGAAATAAAGCCACTTTTGAGCATTTTCAGCATAAAGAGACAATCTCTTAAAATCACTACCCGAGCCCCGCCTGGGAGAGGGACAGGCTGGAGACCCGACTTCATCTGCCTGCCAGGCAGCAAATTGATTTAGCAGGCAACAAATGTCAGGAGAAATTAGAAAGGGGGTCACAGCGCCAAGAAATGAGAGAAGGCTGACCAGTGTCGCAGGGGGCCAACCTGTGTATTCACGATGGCTTCTGGCTTTTTATTTCCTTTTAATATGTAGCCTCTGCTGGTGACCAGAACAATCCCTCACGTGTATGAGGCCGGTTTGCACACACCGGGCACTTCTCTGGGTTCCGGGGCACGGGTGTGCACGCACGCGCGTTTGCACTCGGCTGCTTGCCACCAGCTTGCCTCCGTGAGGCCGCTGCTGTGGTCAGATAATTCTTGGAGTTTGGACTCTTTCCCTGGACCACAAAATGAACACTGGCATCACTGGGGAAAAGCTGTTCTCTCCGCCCGATCTGATTGGAATTGCAGCAGGAGAAGGGCTGTGGTCACCCTGCCTGCCCTCCGCCGCCCTCCTGCCTGGCCCAGGAAGATGTGGCGGCCTCAAAGAAGGGGCCACGGGCGTGGGGCTCCGTGCTTCACTGGCTGTCGTCTGCTGGTTGCCGAGGGGTGCAGGCAGGAGGGCCAAGGCCAGAGTGGCGGTCCCGGTGCTGCAGATGAGGAAGCCGGGAGCCTGAGCCGCGGCAAGCACACCTGTCCCGGAGCCGCGGCCACAGACACAGGGCGCTCCGCGCGCCTGTCCCGGCTGCTGGTCACGCGGCTGTGCTGTTCCCTGTTCCAGGGTCTTCTCCCTTCCGGGGAGTTTTAAATCGTTTGGTTGGAGGCCCTCCTGTTTCCTGGTCCACCCTTGCAAGTGTCAGAGAGTCTCACATCGTGTGGACGTTGCTCAGTGCCCAACCCTGGGAGCTGCCCTGTACCCTGGGGGTGCCTAACCCGTATGCCCCTGTGCCCAGTGCTCCCTGCGAGTGCACGGAGGCCTTCTGCCCCTGTCCCCTTCCTGTCCTTCTCTGGAGACCTGTTGGCTACCTTCCGGCCGGAGACTTATTTCATCCCCCTCTGCCTCTGTCCTCTGCATTCTCCCCAGGGAAGCTACAAGGTGAGTGAGGCTGGTCTGGAGGTTGCCCTGTTTCACGGAAGGCTATGCACCCCATTTTCTGAAGGTGCCCAGAGAAGCATCCTCCTGCTGCTGCATCATCCTTCGTCCTGGCTGGCCTCATCTTCTTCCTGTTCTGCCCAGGCGCCCCCCGGCCAGCTCCCCTGCGCAGGAGCTGTTCTGGGTGTGGGGAACGCGGCACTGAGCACCGTTCAACCTCTGTTTCAAGGTCGTTGGAATCCCAGTGTCGGGTCCCAGGAGTGGACAGTGAACCCACACACCTCCAGCCCTGTGATCTCCCAGGACCTTCCTATGGCCATGTCTTGAGTCTGTCTGGTTTTGGAGCAGACCCCAGATGAACGTTTTAAGGAGACTGTCGGAGCCTTTGCTGCCCATCAGACTGATCGTTGGCTCCGTGGGTGGCTAGAGCAGAGAGGTGGCTGGGCACTGTGGCTGCTGAGCCCCGAGGTGGAGGCCAGCATGCTGGCCCCACTGTCTCACGAGGTCAGCCTCAACAGGGGTTCAGGGCCTCGGAGCTGCCCTTGCCCCTGGCAGGCAGGGTCCACTTCCTCCTGGTCCTTTCTCTCTCCCTTCCGCAGACTCCTCTGTATCCCTTCTTTCCTCCTAGCCCCCAGCTGGCTTCCGGAGCTGGTGTGTGTTGTTCCCCAGCCAAACAGTGGTGCGGAGTTAACTCCCCGCTGCCTGCCTCACCCCTCCAGGGCGTGATGCTATCGGACCAGCCGCTGTCTGGCTGGGCTCGTTGCGAAGAACAGAAAAAAGCAGGGGGAAGAGAAAGAAAAGCTGGCAGAGGGGCTCCAGGTGGTAGCTGCCTCCAGAGACAAGCCAAGCTGGATTCCTAGTCCTAGGGGCTGTCATGGCCACTACCAGCCCACGGCCAGGCCTTCTAGAGGGGGCAGCAGGCAGCAGGAAGCAGACGTAGGCTTGCCCTGTGCCTCAGCCCTTCCAGGTCTGGCCCAATGCGGAACACACATTAGTCTCAGCCCAACTGCAGAATTTGGGAAAGTGTGGACCACGGGGACCTCCAAATCCCTGGGCGGGGACAGCGCCCATTGGTCCCTATTCCTGGGACCACCACAGACTTCATCTGCACCCCATGCACGTGCCTCCCTGCCAGCTTCCCCACCCCACCAGGCTTTCCTATCTCCAGCCTATGGTCCAGACCTGACCCCTGGGATCGGGGAGGCAACCGAGCAAGCCCAGGCCCCAAACCAGATGCTGGTGGAAGCCCCATGGTGCCGGTTCCCTCTCTCCCAGCCTGAGGGTGGAACTCAAGGTGGTCCCAGCTAAATAGCTTCTGAAAGAAAAGGTCAAGGGGAAGGCCCGTATCACTGTGTCTTGCCAGGGGTTTCCCAAGACCCAGGATCCAGGAAGAGATAGAACCTTGTCATGAAGTTCCCATTCAGACAAAAGCAATTCAGCAGAAGGATGCTGATCTAGAAGCCTCGGGAGAAAACCAGGAAGCTGGTCATCTAAAGGGGATTAGGGAAACTCACTCAGGAGTAGTGGGAGAGCCGAGGCAAGAGGAAGCTGGTGAGGTGGGAGTCTCCCCTTCCTCACAAACTCTGGCTCTAGGTAGAACTGGCCTGAAAAGTAGGGTCCACAGTTACTATGGGGGGTCATGTGCCCTGGGAAGAAGACCTAGGCACTAGGGTCTTGGGAACAGGAGCTAAGCCACAGAGAGAGCACACCTGGGAGTCCCATGCTAGGCTTGCATCTGCTGTTACTGAGAACACCCATCCTTCTGTCTCATTGGTCCCTCTGTAGGACTGCAGGAGGCCATGTGTTCACCCTTGCATTTGTCCAGGCCTTTGTCAATTCATACATGTCTTCTCCTATCTGTCCAATCACTCATCATCTAACCATCTTCGATCTGGCCAACCACCTTCCTTCCGTCTTTCCTTGCTTCTTCTCTTCCACTGATCTACCTTCCTATTTCCAACCACCCTTCTTTCCTTCTTTCCACCCGCCCATCTCTCTATCCATTTCCACAACCACTGGCCCACCCACCTGCCCTTACACCTGCCCACAACCCATCCATCCACCCACTCATCCATTCCTCCAACCATCCATCCACTCACCCACCCGTCCCTCTATCCACTGTTCCTTCCATCCACTCATCTACCCATCCACCCAGCCATCCATCCACTCATCCGTCCTTCTGCCCATCCATCCATTCAACCATCTATCCATCTGTTCACTCATCCATCTATCCACCCATTCATTCATCCACTCATCCATTCAGCCGTCCAATCATCCACTCATCCATTCACCCATCCATCCATCCATCCATCCATCCACTCATCGACCCACCTATCTGTCCATCCATCCATCCACCAACCCACTTCCCTATCTGCCATTCTCTGGCTCATCCACAGGATTCCCTGTATATTGCAGGTAATCACACATGTACACGGTATTTTCTCATGTCCTGTGCTGTTTCAAATCGACTCCAGCATATTCTTCCCACAGGCACCCCATGGCATCGTCAGGCCAGGGCTCATCATCCCCATTGAGCTGGGAAATAGAACAACTTGCTAAGTTTCAAACAGTTAAGGGTTGGAATATGGTACCATTCTACCACACCTGTCTGCATCTGACTCGCCTTGGGTGAGACCCTGGAGATTATGTGGTTGGGTTAGTTATGAGGTTTGACTAGGAGCAACCAGTCCTCATGGAAAAGAACACGTTAAGAGAAAGAAGCACAGCATTTGCTCCGACATTGGTCCCTGCACACCAGAGCAGCTTCCTTCTGTGTTCTTCGCAAATACAGGTCTTGAGAAAATGAATCTGTGGGCTGTGTCCAGCTTTCCCATCTGTCCACCAGCCTGGTGTACAATGTGTGCGTCCTCACGTACCTGGTGGAGGCGCTCAACTTTCCCGTCTTACTCTTTGGCTACTAGGGCCTTTGGGGTGAGCCAGCGAGCGCCGGGCCCACGCATCTCTGCCCAGACTGCTGAGGTCAGCACTTTGGTTTTCTGGGAATAACTGCCAGAACTCTGGGTTCATGGAGCTGCAATTTCCCTCTGTTGTTTGGGGGGTGGAGTGGTCATCAGTTGTCCTTAATAACCGAGCAAACAACAGTATAGCTTTGCCATTGGCTTTCTTAATAGCAGAGAGTGGTCTCTCTCTTTCGAATAGCAATTCCGCAGACTGCATTACCGAAGCGGCTCTTGCCAACCCTGTCCAAGTGGCTATGTCGTTCTTTTATTGTTTCTCTGAAAAGCTCTTATTAATTAAGGTGAAAGCCAGACACAAACCCGGCCGCGCTGCGTCCTGAGGCACCTGGCCTGAACTGTTCCTTAGGGGACCTGCAGCTGTCCCCTCCGCTTTGTCTGGGGCTTCTGGTCTCTCAGAGTTCGCCAAAGCCTGAGCCTCACCCCAAGAACTGGGGACATCTCCCAGCCACGGTGGGGCTGGCAGAAGAGATCGGACTGCCTGTAGCCCTGTCCGCTCTGCCTGTGCTCGGTGGCCAGAGAGCAAGGGGGCAGTGACCGTGGGAGCAGACAGAATCCCTTGCACCTTTGGATCTCGTGCACTATGTCCTGTTCTGTGTCTTGAGGTTCAGGGAAGTGTCAAAGGGAGCCCTGTCCTCAAGGGACAGAGCACTGAACTGAGGAAACGGGACACGACGTCTGGGAACAAGAAGCCGACAGTCCAAGCGGCAGAGCATCCGGCACCCCAGGGCCATGAGGCCAGTCAAGGTCCTGGACCCTGCAGTAGATGACCCTTGTATTTCAGAACAGGAGAGGAAAGGTCAGGGATTTTTCTGGAGTCAGGAGACATTAGAACGAGGCCTTGAGAACAAGGTCAAGTCGGAAGAGAAAGAGAGAACGCACACAAGAGCTGGAGAGGGTGTGAAAAATGGATCTCTCGTCCTTTCCAAGGGGCAAGGGAGGAACCGCAGGCATAGAGACGAATAGGGCCAGACCAGCAGGAATTGGGGGCTGATGCCCAAGCTCAGACTGGAGGGCAGTGGGGGCTCCCAGGATCTAGGCTCAGGCGGTGACTTCCTGCGAAGTGACAGAGCTGTGAGAATGGCAGGGATGGGGGAGCTCGGGGGCGGGGAGGGTGTGCTCTGCCACGCGCGTGCCGCCAAGGTGCGGCCCCCTCCTGAGCCATCCTTCCGGTCCTGGTAGACACACTCAGCCTGAGGCGGCCGAGTCCCCTTAGAGGACAGGGTCCCCGAACCATTCCAGTTTGGCCCGGTGACGGTGGGCCGGGCCCTCCACCTGCAGAAGCCTTGCTGGGGAAGTACACACTCCAGGTCACCCCAACCCCAGCACCGCTTCCAGCTCCTCCTCCTGCCCCCTGCCACTGGGAGGCATCTTCGCTGGCCTGTCGGCCCTCCGTCCTCCCTGTCCCCGGGAAGAAAAAAAGAGAAAAGATCCACCTGCCAAGAAAGCATTTTGTAATTCCAAAGGAGTCAAGAGCAAAAGGCCCAGCTGATGCGTCTTGCGGCCCCCAAGCAGCTCTGTAAATAAGCGCATGGAATAGTCATCAGATTCATCAGGCCTCATAAACTTTCCCCCAGTGAGATTCCCCCAGGGACCACCCTGGCTCGGCCCAGCTGCACATTTGCTCTCTCCCTGCAAAACCGGCTGGCTGGGGACACAACGAGCTGTCCCCAGGCCCCAGCTAAGAAACGTCCCAGGCGTCACCAGCTGCCCCCGTGCCTGGGGCTCCAAGCCCGGATTTAGAGTAGCGACACCACAAAACCTCCCTGACGGGGGCACCCCTGGGGCCTCACCCTAAACTTCTCTTAGTTTGGGGGGGATGATATTTGCCGCAACCTTGCTGGGGGGCTGTTTCCTCCCCTTCCGTCAGGAACTTCCCAAGGCCCCTCTGATCGGATGTTCTCCATTGGCCCAATGAGGAAGATTTAAGGATTATCTTAATAATAAATCAGCAGCCAAGCAGCAGACAGCCCGGGAGCGGCGAGGTTTTAGTACCTGCAGCTGTGGCTTCGGCTCCTTTGTCAAGAGTAGATGAGAGGGAATAAAAACTTGCTTTTTTCGGGAAAGCAAAGGGAGCGCAGGTGTCCCCAGGGGCCAACTGCAAGCCAAAGCATTTGGGAAAAAGTAGTTTTATGGGTTTTTTTCCTTCTTTTCTCCTCCAACTAACAATTACTCTTGAAAGCAAAACCTCCGTTTCCCTCTCAGCTCGGGTGAGCCCAGCGAGCTGCGCGGGTTCCTGAGCGTCCAAGACAGCTGAGCACGGAGACCCGCTCCTGGGGCCTGGTCACCAGCTCTTCTGGGCATCCGAGGGGGCTTGATCTCTACCGTGTGGCTCAGATCTGCACCAGATAAACGCCTCCCTGGTGGCCCATCTGCCCTCGTGCAGGTGCCCAAGCTAGTAGAGAGTCCTCCACAGAACGGCGGACCCCGTGCTGAGTCCTCCCCACCACCACGTCCCAGGCACTCACAGACACCCGACGGAGCAGAAGACACTTCTAGTCCCGTTTCCTGGAGGGGCAGGCGATGCAGAGTGTCGTCGCATCCTCCCACCCCCAACAGCTGGGAGCGGCGGGGTTGGGACCGAGGGAGGGTCCTCCCCACCGGGAGCGCTCTGGGCCGCCAGACATTCCCCATATTGCCTTCCCCCCGCTTTTAAGTCATGTGCCAACCTGCCCTCCCTTGAGTCAGCACTGCCTGGCCCGCTTCTGCAGAAACACCCCCAGCCTCCCTGGGCAGCGGCAGGAGAAGGACGTGAAATGCAGAGTCGGGGCATCAGCACATGATCCCCCTGCTGCCACGGTCCTGTTGGAGACAGTGGGTGGTGCGCCCGGCCAGCACCTGGTTGCCTCTGTCCCGATCACCATCGAGGGGGTAGGTGGAGGAGAAGGGAGGCCCCTGTGCTCGGAGGCACTTTCAAAAAGAAGAGACCGGCTCTTCCCTGAGTCTGGCCTCTTGGCCTCTCAGCGCCTTCCAGCTGTGTACCTAGTGCCTCGTCCCCTTCTGGGATGCAGGCTGTGACAGGCTGAGCCGGCCCCACGCCCCCCCCCACCCCGTGAGTGTCTGCCAAGCCCAGAGAAGCCGCCAGAACCTCAGCTCCCGTTCGTGCATCTTCCTCCTCGTTCCCTACCAGATATTTACGCTCTACAAAGCCACGATTATCCAGGTGGAGTGGACTTGGCACAGAAAGGGGTGTCCCATCAACGCAACAAGAACACAAAGATGGACACAAGTGCCGGTCAAAGAGGCAGCGTCCTGTCCTGAGGCAGCTTCCCCAGCATGCCATGCAGTTCCTAGCAAATGACAGACCACAGGACATCCTTCTCGCCCAGACCCCAAGTCCCGCCAAGCAGCCCTCGGCCCCGCCAACGGAGCCGTGGTGGACAGGCATCCCACCGCATCTCCCACAGCACCTTCTGGACCAGTCAGAGGAGACCTGGCATCTCCCAGACCCTCAGCCCTGTGGTGGGTCCCCAGACGCATGTGGGGCATGTTGCAAGCAAGCGTTAGACGCTCCGAGCCCATGTGTCAACAGTAATGGTAATCACTGACCTTGAGGGAGGGCTGCGAAGCGGTCAGGCGCTGTGTCCGTGTGTCCCTTTGTCCTTCCTTTCTCTTCCTTCTCTCCTCTTCCTTCTTTCAAAAAACAAATTCTGTTTTAAATCTATATGCTGTTTGCCAGGCTTCCACTATGCTTAACGTTTAAGGATTAATTTGCTTTGTTTTAAAGTCTATTAAAATAAAAAAAATCATTGAGAAACACTGAGGAAAACGTATATACATACATGTGTACCTCAGCATATAAAGTAAGTATGAAGTGAGATGCATTTTCACAGACTGAGCACACATCGTAACGGGCGCCCAGACCTGGACCCAGAACTTGGCCTTGCCCTGGAGCCCCCATCATGTTCCCCTCGGCAGCGACCCGCATTTCCTGACGGAACCCATCGCCCTGACTTCTAACAACAGAGATTACGGTTGCCTGCTTTAAAATAAACAACAACAACAACAAAACCAGTCACTATGTTTTGCTTTGTTTTATTTTGTGAGACAGAATACTATTTGTTTTCTTTTTAATTAAACGGTTAGAAAGAACGTGGATTTTCTGAGGATGAGTTTGGAACATGGATGGGCTGTGTGGGGGTGTGGGGGTAGCTGGCCGGCAGTATGTGTTTGTGGGGACTCTTTCATGGAGGCAAAGTTTCCACGCAGTGAATTCACAGAGAAGTGTGCAGCTGAATGGGCTCCAAGCCATGCACGTACCCGGGCAACCACCGCTCCCAGCAAGACAGAGACCGTCTCTACCATCCCAGAAAGTGCCCCCGTGGCCCTTCCGGCTCCCCCCAACTACCACCAGCACTGCTGTGCTTGCGGTGGCTGCAGATTCCATCTCCCTGGGCACCGGCCGCCTCCACTGGTCCTGAGACAACAGGTGCTCCTTTGTCTTCGAGTTCCTAGGGCGGCAGGTGTCAGCTCATTCTTTCCTTACATGGAGTATCGCATCGGACAAACATGCACCCTTTGCTTTAGGGCTGACAGACATCTCCGCGGTGCCCGTTTTTATGGACGCACGTTCTCTTCTCTCTGGAGTGAACGAAATTGGTTTGAGAGAGGCGGGTGGCGTGTCTAGCTTTTTAAGAAACTTAGAAACGGTCTCCAAAGTGGGTGGGCCAACTCGCGCTTCCTCCCGCAAACGTCCGAGAGTTCCAGGCGCTCCTCGTCCTTGCCCGCGGAGGATGTGGTCTGTCCTCCGAGGTCGGCCTTCCCACCCGACGTGAGCCTCTCCTTTGCCCCTGTGTTGCCCTGGTGGCTGGTGATACGCAACGACGTTGCGCTGTCCATTTGTGGGTCTTCTTTGTGAAGTGTCGGCCAAGTCTTGTTCTGCTTTTGCTTCCTTACTGAATCTTAGGAATTCTTTATTCTGGAGATAACTTCTCTATCAGATACATGTACTGTAAATACTTCCTTCCTATCTGTGACTTGCCTTTCTATATACACAACGTTGACTTTGGATGAGGAGAGGTGTATGTGATTGTGAAAACATCTGATTTGCCAAGTTTTCATTTGGGTGGTTACTGCTTTCTGGGTCCTCTCTAAGAAATCTGCCCGCCTCAAGTTCATGAAGAGACTCTTGTATGTATTCTGCTAGAAACGTCATAGTTCTGGCTTGTGTGTGTAGGTCTCTGATCTACCTCAACTTACATTTTATGTGTGAAGAGTGAAATAGAAGTCAAGGCTCATTTTTTCCTATGTTTCCTGCTTTTCCCACTCCATTTGCTGAAAAAAAAACAACCACCATTTTTTTTCTCATTGAAGGTGCCACTGCCTTGACCCCTCTGTTAAAAATCACTTGACGGAACGCACCCAAATCTATCTCTGATTCTTGATTACGACCCATTGCTCTACTTTGTGATTCCGTCCATACCACACCGTCTTGATTTCGGTAGCTTTTGATGCATTTTGAAATCAGAGAGTTGTGTTCTCCGGGTTGGTTGTTTACTTTCAAGATTGTTTTGGCTATTCTCGGTCCTTCGCACTTGCACTGAAATGTTAGAAACAAGTTCGTCAGAAGCATTCTATAAAAATGTCTCACTGAGGGGCGCCTGGGTGGCTCAGTGGGTTAAGCTGCTGCCTTCGGCTCAGGTCATGATCTCAGGGTCCTGGGATCGAGCCCCACATTGGGCTCTCTGCTCAGCAGGGAGCCTGCTTCCTCCTCTCTTTCTGCCTGCCTCTCTGCCTGCTTGTCATCTCTCTCTGTCAAATAAATAAATAAAATCTCTAAAAAAAAAAATTAAAAAAAAAGTCTCACTGATATTTGGATTGGAATTTTGTTGAAACTATAAACATCCATAGTTCGATTGGAAAGAACTCGCACCTTAGCAATACTGAGTCTCTAAGCCACTGGGGTGGTTTATCCACTTAGACCCCTTAATTTCTCTTAGCATTGTTTCCTACTTTTTTTATATGCAAGGTGTGCAAAACTTTAAAGTCATTCTTAAATGTTTCATGTTTTTGATGCTATTGAAAAGGGAATTGTTTCAAAATTTCATTTCCAATTCTTTGCCGCTAGAATAAAAAATATAATTGATATATTATATTGACATAATATATATATTATATTTGTATCCTATGGCCTTATTAAACGCACTTATTAGTCCTAGTGGTTGTTTTCATATATATTTTTTTATATATTCTTTAAAATTTTTTACATAGTCGTAACATCTCCATGCATAGTGAGGCTTGTGTTTTCTTTCCAATCTATACAACTTTTATTTTTCTTGCTTCATTACATGAACTAGGAATGTCAGTACAATGGTAAATAGAGCCGAGAGTGAAGGCAGACATTCTTGTCTGGTTCCCAGTCTTAGGAGAAAAGCCTTCAATGTTTCAGTGATAATTAAGATGTTCACAAGGATTTTCGTAGATGTATGTCCATTATCAGATGGAAAAAGTTCTCCTTGTGTCCAAGTTTGGGGACAGTTTTGGTCATGAAGAAGCCCTGAATTTTGCCAGATACCTTTTCTGTATCTTTTGAAATGACTGTATGGTTTTATCCACTTAATTTGTTAATATGGTGAATTGGTCAACTTTATATCAACTACACTTACCTTTGCATTCCTTGAAAAAACTTGACTTAATTGACTTAATCTAATTAAATCTACTTAATCTAATTTTAAAAATCTACTAATCATGATGTATTATCCCTTTACATGTCACTGAATTCAGTTTGCTAACATTACATTAAGAATTCCTACATCTGTTTTGTGAAGAATTTCAGTGTATAGTTTCCTTACAAGGCCTCTGTCAGGTTCTGGTGTCAGGATTACGCTGACTTCCTAATATAATTTGATAAATATTTTCCTTTTGGTTTTCTACAGGAGTCTGTGTATAAGTTGTATTATCTTTTTCTTTGTGTGTTTGATAGCACTCACCAGTAAAGCACTTGGGGCCTGGAATTTCCTTGTGGGATCTAGTATCTCCTTCGGTGAAGTGTGTGTTCAGATCTTAAGGCCATTTAAAAATTCTGTCATCTCATTAAAGAATTATATGAAGTTTTTATGTGTTGCGGATAAAAGTCTATTGTCCATGATGTGGTCTGTAAATATTTCTCCCAGGCCATGCCTTGCCTTTGCCCTTTCTTAACAGCATCTTTGGAAAAACAAATTTTTAAAAACTGTGACAAACCCACTCAAGCTAATTCTCTCACCATCTGAGCTGCTGGGTGTCTCAACAGCTAGTTCCTTTTCTCTGCTGAGTCGTATTTCATGGTATGGATACACCACAGTTCACTTAACCATGCTGCCAGCGAAGTCTATCTGCATTGTTTTTTCTTTTGTTTAAGTAGGCTCCACGCTGGGCTCAAATGTGGGGCTCAAACTTACAACCCTGAGATCAAGACCTGAGCTGAGATCAAGAGTTGGACTCTTAACCAACTGAGCCCCCCAGGTGTCCCTGGGTTGCTTCCTTTTGTCTTCTATGAATAAAGCTGCTATAAACATTTTTGTACATGTCTTTGCATAAACGTTAAGTTCCCATTTCTCTGGATGAATGCTCAAGTGTGTAACTGCTAGGGCATGTCGCGGTCATGGTTCATAAGAAACCGCCATATTGTTTTCCAGATTGGTTGTACCATTTCACGTTCCTATCATTGATGTGCGAGTGACCTGTTTTCTCTCCATCCTTGCCAGCATTTGACATTATCGCTATTTTTTAAGCCATCCTGGTCGATATGCCCTGATAGCTCATGAGGGGTTTCCTTTGCATTTCCCTAACGGCTGATGATGGCGAGCAAATTTTCATATGCTTATTTGCCATCTGTACACCCTTTCCAGGGAAATGTCCATTCATGTCTTCTGCCCATGTAACTGGACTGTTTGCTTCTTAGAGTTTCAAGGATTCCTTGGGCATTCTAGATATAAACCATTTGCTGAATATGTGGTTTTCAGATATTTTCTTACAGTTTGTAGCCCATCTTTTTATCCTCTTAACAGGGTCTTTTGCAGAGGAAAATTTTAAAATTTTGATGAGGTTCACTTTATCAGTTTTTCCTTTTACAGTGCGTGCTTTTGGGGTCAATTTGAAGAACTCTGCCTGGTGCTAGATTCTGGAGATTTTTCTCTCCTGTAATTTGCTAAATGCTTTATGTGTAGTATTTAGCTCGATATTCACTATTCTGCCCCATAGTTGCTTGTCCAGGACTATTTGTGGAAAGGCTGCCCTTCCTCTGTTAAATTGCTTTTCCGCCTTTGTCAGAGTCAGTCAGGCAAGCATGTGCGGGTCTATTTCCACCGATTCCGCTCACCTGTGTGTTTCTCCCTCCACTGCTCCCACACTGTCTTGACTGCTGAGCCCGCAGAGTAAAGCTTCCCAGCAGGTAAAATAATTCCTCCCTCTTCACTCTTCTTTGTTGTTTCAGCGATGTTAGGGCTAGCATGTACGTAAATTTTAGAATATGTTTTTTTATGTCTATAAAACAAACCTGGGCTCTGATAGGAATTGCATTCAACCCATAGATCAGCTTGGGGCGAGCTGACATCTTTATTACATTGAATCTCACAATCCATAAATATGGTATGTTTCTCCATTTGGTTAGGTCTTTATTTCTTCAGCATTTTATAATTTTCAGCATATAGATCACGCACAGGTTTTGTCCGGTTTCCGCCGCGCACCGGGTTTTCCTGGGAGCCATTGTAAATACTACTGTAATGCTAATTCTTTCTTCTGGGACGGTTTCTGGGGCACAGAAAATGGAGCAGAAGGTGTAGAGAGTTCTCACCCGCCCCCCGGCGACACGCACAGCCTCATCCTCCCCCCAAGAGCAGTACATTTGAGACAACGGATGAGCAACACAGACATATTCTTATCATCCAGGACCCAGAGCTTACAATAGGGTTCGGTACCATCGTTGTATGTCCTATGGGTTTAGACCAACGTATAATGCTGTGTAGCCACCATGCTTGTGTCACGAGGGTCATGCAGAGAGGGTTCCCTGCCCCCCAGATCCTCTGTGTTCCCCCTCCTCTTCCTTCCCTGCTCCCAAACCCCAACAACCGCTGATCTTCCTCCTGTCTCCATAGCTTTCTCTTTTCCAGGTTGTCTTATAGTGGGATGTAGCCTTTTCAGATCGGCTTCTTTCACTCAGTAACAGGCATTTAAATCTCTTCTTTCTGGCTCTCTAACTCATATCCTTTTGGCCCCGAATAATATCCCATTGCTTGGATGTGCTACACCTTATTTTTCCATTCCCCTGCTGAAGGACACCTTGGTTATTTCCAGGTTTTGGTAATTATCAACAAAGCTGCTACAAATATCCGTGTGCAAGTTTTGTGTGAACAGAAGTGTTCAACTCCTTTGGGTGAATACCGAGGAGGTGCTTGCTGGAGTGTATAGTAGGAATACGTTCAGTTTTCTGAAGAGCTGCCCACCTGTCTTCCAATGTAGTCACGCCATTTCGCGTTCCCAGCAGCCATGAAGGAGCCCTCCTCCTGCTCCACATCCTCGCCGGCATCTGGTGATCTGGGTGTCCCGGATTCTGGTCTAAGAGGTGTGTAGTGTACCTCGCTGTTTCAAATTGTGTTTCCCAGACATGCTGCGGAGCGTGTCTTCATACACCTACCAGCCATATCCATGGATAGATAGATAGATATGACAATTACTGTACAGATATATAGAGATCCATCTAGATATAGACAAATACCGATATATCTCGGGGGAGGTGCCTTTGGTTAAGGTTTTTGGCCCATTTTGAAATCAAGTTGTTTGTTTTCTCCTTGTTGAGCCTTAGGAGTCTCTTGTCTATGTCAGAGAACAATTCCTTTATCATACGTGCCTTTTGCACATATTTTCTCCCCCAGCTGGTGGCTTATCTTTTCATTCTTTTGGCCGTGTCTTTCACAGAGCAGAGATTTTTAATTTTCGTGAAATATAGCTTGTCAGTTTTCTTTCCATGAATCACCCTCCGGTGAACTTCCGACGCGCTTCTCCTACCCCACGCCCCGCTGCTGCCCGCTCCGTAGGCGGGACGGGACGGCCCCTGCGGGCTGGAGCCCAGAATTTCCCTTTCCTCCAGGTCCGAAAGGCTCGGGTAGAACCCCAGCCAGCTGGGCTCTGCTTAGATGGTTTCCCAGAGGTCGCACCTTTTCCAGAAGAATGTGATGCTTCGTCTTGTTTCAAAACGGCCCCCACCCCGCCAGGAGGAGGGGGCTGCTCGCGGAGAGCACCTGGCCAAGGTTCTGAAGGTAGGATCCACAGAAGTGTGGGGCCCCCGGTGATGAGATCCCCTGAGATTGTTTTTGTCTCTAAGACTTGCCTACACCGAGCCTCCCACAATTTGTCAATTTGTGGTTTGGTTTTCCCTATGTGGGCGCCGGCTCCTGCAGGGGTTCGAGGTTCTGGCTCTCTGCCCTGGTGAGCTGTGACGCTCCCTACTTGCCTGTTGGTCTCTTCAGTTTAGGGGGGCTGCCGTCTGCCCTGTCACTTCCCTTCTCAGACAGGCCTGAGAAGACTTGCTGATCTGTCCGCTTATTTATCTATGTGCTTGTCTACAGGACAGAGCAGCAACTCCCAGCGTCTTACAGCTGCTCTGGAAACCAGAAGTCCAACATTGGGTTTCAAACTGTGGTTTCCTCATGTTCTTCGTTAACAGTTACCAATGTCTTTAATGTTTGCACATCGATATTGTATGTCGCGATATTGCTGAACTCATTACTATTCAGAAGTTTGGGGGTGGGGGGTTGGCATTGATTTCAAATGTGATTCTTAGACCCTCAAGTCATGTGCAAATACAGTTCCGTTCATTCTTTGCAGCCTGTGTGGCCTTTCTCTCTTTTCCTTGCCTTATTACAGTAGCTTCAACATCTGGGACTATTTTCATCGTGAGAAAGTATCCCATCTTTTATTGTACATTGTGATGTTTGCTAAAGATTTCTGTAGTCGCTCATCATTGGGTTAATATCCCTTCAATTCCATGTTTGCTGAGAGTTTTTACTGTGAATGGATATTGAATTTCGTCTGAGGCCTTTCACATACCTGTTGCGATGATCATATACAGTCTATGGTCTGTAGATATGGTGGGTGAGAATTCTACCGCTGAACCACCAACGCCCACCAGTCTGTGAATATGAACGATGTTGATTAATTTTCTAACGTCCACCCAGGCTGAGTTCCCAGGATAAGTTTCCCCTCGTTAGGAGACATCACATACATACACAAGTGGGTTCAGTCTGTAAGGATCTGGTGGGGGGGTTGGATCTACGGTGATGAGGGATACTGTTCTGCCCTCGGTTCTCGTGCTATGTTTGATGCTGGTTGTTGAGTACTGCTATGTACGTGAGCTCTGATACGTTCTCCTCTTCTGTTTCTCTGGACGAGTCTGCGTGGAATTGGTATTATTTCTTCCTTAAATGTTCAGTACAATTCCCTAGCAGAGTTATTTGCGCCTGGAGTTGTCTTTGTGAGAAGGTTTCAACGTTCAAATTCATTTTCTTTTTAACAGTTGTAGGGTAGTTCAGGGTGTCTGTTTCACCTCAAGTGAATATGGTGAAAGTTTGTGTCTTTTAAGGAATATGTCCGTTTGGTCTCAGTTACTGAATTTACTGACAAAAGGTTCCTAATATTCACTTGATGATGTCCTTTTTATCTCTATAAGATTTCTTTTTTTTTTTTTTTGAAATTAAATCATCTTTATTGCTAAAAGTTAATTAACAAGTGTTAAAGAGAAAAATTCACTATTACTATTAAAGATCTGGACTCACATAACTGTTCAGCTTTATCTGAAGGTTAACAGAAGGAAGGGTCTTGCACTTAAGCTAACAATTAACACTTCGTATTATTTTAAACTAGAATTTTTAAACCACTCTAAAAGAATTACATGCCTCTTAGCTAATGTTGTAATTGTATCATATTACTTAGGTTCAAGTTCTTCCTTCAAAGAGTCATCAGAATAACATGGACTGAAGAGACTTTCGAACACTTGCCATCTCTTGCTGCTGAGTTTCCATCATAATTTTTTTTTGCAACATAGCCATTTCTTTTCTAAGTTCATTTTGTGCACCAGTAAGTAGACTATCGTGATTCTTCTCCAAGTCCTCCATACTAGCTAGTTTTTCTTCTTGTTCCTCAGCTTTCTGCACATCTATATCCCACTGCTGAAACAAAGTCAGAAATTGCTGAGAATATTCTTGGTTAAGCTTCTGCCTTTGCTCTTGCTGGGTTTTCCAAACATGTTCAATTTTCTGGTTACTAGTTTTGAGAGACGCTTTGGTATATAATTCTAGTCTTTTTCTCTTGGCAAGAAGAGCCTTGTTAATGTCAGCTCCAAATCTTTCCAGCATATTTTGTACTTCACCCCCCATATCTTCAAACACTGCTGCAGAAGTCCTTTTCTTCCCATGCTTCTCAATTACTGGAGTCTTCCCTTCAGTAACATCCTCCTCGGAACCACTCAGATCTTTTTTATCTTCCTTCTCAAAGTCATAGGCTCTTACAACCTGATCCTCCATTGATGTCTTCCCAGATTTCCCTGTATGTTTTCTTCCAGAGGGCACCATATTTAGATGTTTTCTGAGGTTCCTGTCCGCTTGGCCAGCGCGACGCTCCTCTCTCTATAAGATTTCTAATTCTGATATTGGTAGTTAATATCCGATTTTCCTCCCCGATCAATTTGAACAGAGGTTTATTGATTTTACTGACATTCTCAAAGAATGCGCTTTTGATTTTATTGATTTTTCTATATTTTTTTCACCTTCCTCTTGTACTTTGGGTTTAATTTACCATTTAAAAATTTTTTTTCTTTTAAGATGGAACTTTAGGTAAATCAAGTTTTTCCCGCTTTTCTAATATAATAATAATAATAAATGCTTGAAGTTTTCTTCTAAGCCCACAAATTCCAAGTCATGTTTTAATTTTCATTCAGTTCAAATAGCTTATCCTTTCTACTGTGATGTCTTCTCTAACCCACGGATTATTTAAAAGTATGCACCGTAGTTTTAAATATTTGCAACTTTCCAGGTGTTTTTTTTTTTTAGAAGTCAGAAGTTTATTTGAGGATTTCAAATTTAGCATATTTTACTTTAGATAAATGAATGTACATCTCCAAGATTCTGAGAACAATCAGATTGCAAACATACAGAACACATATGTACATGGTATCAAAGACCTTTCTTATCTGAACTACCCTCATAATAGAATGCTACATAATCACTGGGATCGTATCTAAAAGGTGAACAAGATTTTAATATGAGAAACGGTTAAATATACTAACACCGTATCAACAGTGTTAAATAAGCATTTTCATAATGTTTGCTTAACATTTACTTTCAGATCTTTCTGCCTATAAAATAAGCCCATGATTAGATTCCCACATCTTGTTAAGGCTGACTGATGTGGACTTTGGCTTTGTTGCATATAAATTTTTACAGAAAAAAAAGTTTTCCAGGTGTTTTTATATTGATTTCTAGTTGAAGTCCATTGTGGTGAGAGAATACTATTTGTATCTTTCCAATCTTTCTAAATTCACTGAAAGTTGTTTCATGGCCCTCAAGTGGGATTCATTTTGGTGAATGTTCTACACGCCCTTGAGGAGCCTGGCGGTCCTACTGCTGTTACTGACTGTACTGTGCAAGGCTTCTGGGTCTCCACCGACTTTCCGTCTGTCTTACCAATTACCGAGAGAAGGCTGTTGAAAACCACAATCAACTCTGGGTTTGCCTCTTTTTCCTTGAAGTCTGAAACTTTTTGGAGCTCTGTTCCTTGGTACATATGCAGCATGATTCGGTTCTCTGGATAAACAGCCCTCTTTATCCGTGTAATAGTCCTTGCTCGTAAACCCACGCCGTCATGTTTAAAAGGGAAGCTCCAGCTCCCTTTTGGTGAGTCCTAGAACTGGGTGTTTCTCCACCCTTGCACTCTTCCTTATGAATCTTGCAGTCGGTCTCTTAGGGACAGCACAAAGCTGGGTATTCTTTTTATAGGCACTGCTACAATCTCTGCCTTTTAACTGATGTGTCTAGACTATCTGCTTTTTTTTTTATTTAAATTTTATTTTTTCTTAAGATACAATGTATTGTTGATTTAGAGGTGCAGGTCTGTGATCCGTCAGTCTTACATAACAGCCAGTGCTCATTCTATCACGTGCCTCCTTAACGTCTGTCCCCAGGGACCCCATCCCCTCCCCCACCCCTCCAGCAGCCTCCGTTTGTTTCCTAGGATTAAGAGCCTCTTATGATTTGTCTCCCTCTCTGTTTTTTTCCTCTTATTTTATTTTTCCCTATTTTCCCCTATGATCCTCTGTTTTATTTCTTAAATTCCACCTATGAGTGAGATCATATGATAACTGTCTTCTTCTGATTGACTTATTTCGCTTAGCAGAACACCCTCTAGTTCCATCCATGTTGTTGCAAACAGCAAGATTTCATTTATTGATGGCTGAGTGGTATTCCTCTGTGTGTGTGTGTGTGTGTGTGTGTGTGTGTGACTTCTTCTGTGTATTTCACATCTTCTTTATCCATTCATCTGCCGATGGACATCTGGGCTCTTTCCGTACTTTGGCTATGGTGCACTTTGCTGCTATCAACATGGACTCTTTGCGTTTAATGTGAGAATCGATATGGTTGAGCTTAAATGATCTTGGTGCATGTTTTTCTATCTACCATCTGTTTGCCATTTCTTTCTTCTTTTTTCTCTTGTGGCTGGAGAGCCTCAAGGCCACAGTTCAGGGAGCGGGAGGGCAGACAAGAGTCCTGGTCTCCATGAGCGGAGCAGAGTTTGGGGTTCAGGGAGGCCCAGTGCTAAGAATGTGTGTCAGAGTCCGGAGAGAAAGCCGAACACAGAGGAAACATGAGGCATCAGGAGAGGGTCCCCAGAGTCTAGCGGAGTGTTACTCCTGACAGGTGCACAAGGAAGCGACCCCAGCGGCGGGAAACCTCCGTGGGAAAGCAGCAGGGACACTGGTGCCTCCCGCTCCCAGCGGCCACGTGTGCACTTCCACGGATGCGTGGGGCACAGAGCAGGCACCCATGGAGCACCGGCGTATCTGCGGCCCCCTTTCCCCAGACAGCCTCCTGCTCTTACTACTTCCTGTATCCTCTTACTTGGGAGTAGTTTGTAGGCAAATTAGATCACTGATTTTTAACCCTTTCTCTCTTCTCCAAAACTAAGGAAAGCCACAGCGAGCCCTCGGAGCCCCTGCTCCAGCCGCACCTGACAGACAAGTTGTGACACGTCGGGGCTCCGTGACTGTTCAGTTTAGGGTTTAATAATGTTCCTTTGTGGTTTCGTCTTTGATCTGTGTCTTAGTTAAATCAGGGTTACATCATTTCTGGGTATTTGGGAACTTTTCTTTTTTTTTTTTTTTCGTTGATTTCTAGTCTACTTGTGCTGTGTTCACAGGACAGTAAGATAGCTCTGCGAGTGTTCAATCTTCTAAAATTTATGGAGACATTTTTTGGCCCCACATATGGTCTATCTTAATCATCATAGACTGTGCTCTGTAGGTCTTTCCACGTCTATAGGAAAGGAGGTATATTCTAGAGTCGCTGGCACGGTGTTCCACAGAGGTCTGTAAGGAAAGGGACACTATGATGTCGGAGTCTTTAATGCTTTGATTTTTGGGGTCTGGTGTCACTGCCAGTTTCAGAGAGGAAGTGTTAAAAATCCATCTGTGACTGCGGACGTCTCTGCCCCTTTGGTTCCATCGAGTTTTTCCCTCATGCATATGGAAATTTTGGTATCAGGTTCATACGCATTTATGACTGTTCTGCTTTCCTGATGGATGGGGAAAGGTTTTCATTATCATTATGAAATGTTCCTTTTTATCTCTGGTAATCTCTCTTGTAGTCTATCTCGTGTGATATTAATGTGACTAGACCAACTTAATTGTGGTTTGCATAATCTCTTTTTTTCTATCCTTTTATTGACTTATAACCCACCATGTCTTTGTGTTTTAACTATTTCTTGTGGATTACAAATAGTTGGATCTTGCGTTTTTAAATCTAACTGGACCAGATCTGCCTTTTAATTGAAGTGTTCAGTCTGTCTGTATTTTAATATAATGATGGATAAGGTTGGTTGAAGTCTACCCTTTGCTAATTTGATTTTAATGGGTCATTTTCTCCCTTCTCTGCTTTTTGCTTTCTCTTGGGTTAACAATATTTTGGAATAGTTTTTAATATCCCATTTTAGTTTCCTGTCATTATTTAAAATACACATCTTTAGACTTTGTTTTTAATGTTTGTTCCACGGACCATGATATGCACTTTTTCCCATTTTTTAAAAAATTTGTGGTAACATGCACAAATACAAAACTTACCATCTAATCACTTCTAAAGGCAGGGTTTCAGAGGCATTAAATACGTTCCTAACGTGCTACCATCACCACCGTCCACCTCCGAGATCCCTTTTGCCTGCTGCAAAGGGCTGTCTTCTACCGTTAAGTAGGATGTGAGCCCTTTCCCGGGCTAGGGAAGCACCCTTCTGTTCACGCATAGAGAATTTTTACCAAAAGTGGATGCTGAGTTTTGTCAGGTACTTTCCCCTCATCTGTAGGAACAGGACTTTCCTTCTGGAATCTGCCTCTATGGTCAACTTCCTAATGTTCAACCATCTTGCATTCCCAGCACAAGCCCCATCTGGTAATGATGTGTTTCACCATTTTATATATTGGTGGATGGGACTAACCAATATATATTCTTCTGATTCACCGATGTTCTGTTGGTGACGTTTGTGTCTTGGTTTCCAGGGTACATTGGGCACATTGATCCACTTAACGCCTCTGGTGGCCAGTGATGCCGGCCCCATAAAATGAGCTGGAAAGTGTTCTCGCCTCTTCCAATTTCTGGAAGAGCTGAAGCAGAATTGGTGTTATTACTTCATTAAATGTTGGGGAGAAGTTGTTTTTGAAATAAGCTGGGTCTGGAGTTTTCGTTGTTGGAAGATTTTAATCTAAAAATTCAATTTCTTTAGCAGATATTGGCATATTCAGGTTATCTCTTTTGTCTTGAGTGAGTTTTGGTGTTTTGTGTCTTTCAATTAATTTGTCCCCTTCGTCTAAATTGAATTTATGGCATAGAGAGATCACCTTACTATCTTTTTAATATCTGTGGTGTCTGCAGTGATAGCCCATCTTTCATTTTTTTTTGATATTTACAATTTGTGTCTTTATTTTGTTCAGTTTGTCTAGAAAGTCATCAAGGATATTGATCTTGTCAAAAAACTTTTGGTTTCACTTATTTTCTCTATTTTCCATTATACTAATTTCTGCTCCTATCTGTTATTTCTCTCCTTTCTTTGGGTTTAACGTGCTCTTTTCCTGGTTTCTACAGTGGGATCCTGGATTATTTACCTGATACTTGTCCATGTGTGACCCCCAGGTAATTTGGAGGTACGGTGTTTAATTTCCAAATATTTGTGGCTGTTCCAAACGTCTGTCTCTCATTGACTTCCAGCTAAAGTCCCTTACAGTCAGAAAATGTACACTGTATAATTTTCACTTTTTTAAGGTTACTTTTGTAATGGCCCCAGAACATGATTTGTTTGAATGAATATCCCATTTGCACTGGGGAAGCGTAAGTGTTCCGTTTCTGTCATTTGGAGTGGTCTCTAATCTCAAATAGACAAAACCAATGTGTGGTCCGGGTCTTCCCTAGCCTTACTGATGTTCTGTCTTATTCTATTGGTTACTGAGAAAGAAGTGATTAAGTCTTCAAATATAATTGTGGATTTGTCTATATCTCTTTTTGGCTCGATTGGTTTTTGCCTCACCCAGTCTGGAGCACTGCCATCGAGGGCGTCCGTATTTGGGGCTGTTAGGTCTTCTTTGTGAAATGATTCCTACATCACGAGGGGATGGCCTTATTCCTACATGGTCTTTTTTTTTTTTTTTTTGAAGTCTTCTCTGTCTGCTATGAATAGAGCCACTGCCACTTTATTTTGATCAGTATTTACTTGGTATATCATGTTCCATCTTTTTATTTTAAATTTATCAACGTGAGGAGCCAGCAAACTTTTTCTGTGAAGAGCCAGTAAATACCTATTTTAGGTTATGTGGCCACATATGGCTTTTGTCTCCTGTTCCTCCTCCTCTTCTTTGCAACTGTTAGGACTTGTGAAAACTGTTCTTTAAGACGGGGCATCGGCCACATGTGGCCTGTTGGTCAGTTTGCCGCTCCTTGTGCAATTATATTTAAGGTGCATGCCTTACCGACAGCATCTAACTTTGTCTTTTTTTCCCCCTTTAATCCAATGTGGTGACGTCTGTTTTTAATCACTGTGTTTAGACCATTCACATTTAATGCAATTATAGCTATAGTTGAATTTAGGTCTTGACATTTTACTTTTCTATCTTTCTCATCATCATCATTATTTTTTGCCTCTGTTCCCTTTTCTGCCTTTTGAATCATTTGAAAATATTTTTAGTTTCCATTTATTTGGTCTATTAGCTTTTGGTTACACGCTCTTTGTGTTACTGTTTAACTGTTGCTTTAGGGACAACATACACACTTAACATTTCTCCAACTGTTTAGTGCTGAGGCTTTGCCACTGCATGTAAAATACAATCATAGGCTCCCCTTTACCATCTGCAGATTGTCCTGTCACCTTCTCTCCGTTACAGCTGTCACATGTATTGTATCCATCGACGTCACATCTCCCAATGCCACGTTTGCTTTTTAAAGTTATTCGTATTTTAAAGTATGTCCCGCTGACATACTCACCGATACTTACCTTTGTTGTTGTTCTTCTTCATTTCTGATGCTCCGAGTTTTATTCCGTATCATTTCCCTTTTGCCCGGAGAACGTTCTTTCATATTTCTTTGAGAGCTGGCCTGCTAGTGAATGAACGCCTTGTTTTTCCTTTCGAGTGTGTCTTTATTTTGCCTTCATTCTTGAAAAATACCTCTGCTAGACTAAGAATTCTGAGTGGGCCATTCTTTGTGGCACATTTTTTTTTTTTTAAAGATTTTATTTATTTATTTGAAAGACGGAGATCACAAGTAGGCAGAGAGTCAGGCAGAGAGAGAGAGAGAGGGAAGCAGGCTTCCTGCGGAGCAGGGAGCCCGATGCGGGGCTCGATCCCAGGACCCTGAGATCATGACCCAAGCCAAAGGCAGCAGCCCAAACCACTGAGCCACCCAGGCGCCCCTTTGTGGCACATTTTTAAAGATATTGTTTTGGGGCGCTGGTTGGCTCAGTCGTTGGACGTCTGCCTTTGGCTCAGGTCATGATCCCACCCTAGGATTGAGCCCCGCATCGGGCTCCCTGCTCTGTGGGGAAGCCTGCTTCTCCCTCTCCCACTCCCCCTGCTTGTGTTCCCTCATCTTGCTGGGTCTCTCTCAGTCAAATAAATAAATAAAATCATAACAACAAAAAAAAAGATGTTGTTTTGTTTCCCTATCTTTTGACTACCACTGTTTCTGATGACAAAGCTTTGGTCATTATTTCCCTCTAGGTAAGGGATAATTTTTTCTGCTTTCAATATTTTTCTTTGTTTTTGGTTTACTGTGATTTGATTTGATGTGTCTGGGTGTGGTTTTCTTTGAGTTTATCCTGTTTGGAATTCTGTAAGCCTCTTGAACCTGGAAATTTATGTCTTTTGATATATTTGGGAAGATTTGGCCATTACTCTTTCAAAAAATTTTTGTTGTTGTTGTTTTTTGTTTGTTTTTGGTGGAAACTGAGAATTTTAGGGCCTTTCAAAATAAATCCATTCTGGAGATAAGCTGTAATACGCAGGGCCTATGATTAACAATACCTTAACGTATGAACAACTTGCTAAGAGGGTAGATTTTGCGTTAGGTGCTCTTAGGACAGAGAGGGCAGGCAAAGTCCGAGGTGATGGGGAGAGGGCGGCACTGACAGGAACAACGGGGTCATGTGCATATACTCAGCTCCAAAAACACCAATTCTCTATAGTTTATCATTTAAAATATAATCTCTTACAATTTGTAATTTATAGATTATAAATCATTCAACGCATTTAATAACTATAGCTTTTTCTGGACCAATCATACCTCCAGAAAGTGGTTAACTTTTTTTCTGCACCAATTCCTTCCCTTTCTGGGGTTTTGATAGTGAGGGTGTCGACAAGTGCCCAAGATGCTTGGTTTTTGAAATCCTATTTTTCCCCTCTCAGTTCTTCAGACCAGACAGCATCTACTGACATCTTTCCCCGCTTCCTGTCACCTTCATTCTGCTCTTAGTCTACCCAGTGAGCTATTTTTAGATCCCATATTTTGTTTTCCTGTTCAGAAATATTGATTGGACTCTTTTAAAATTAACTTTTCTTTCACAAATATTCACATCTACAGAAAGGCTGCAAAGATATGGAGTGTTTCCAAACACCCATCACCCAGTTTTCCCCAAGGCTAGCACCCTACGTGGCCAGGGACCGTGGCACTTTTGTCCAAACTAACTCGCCGACACGGGGACAGGACTATTAACTCAACCCCAGACTTGCTTCAGCTTCCACCAGTTTCAACACGAATGTCCTTTTTTTGGTTCCAAGATTCCATCCAGGAAACCACATTGCATTCAGTGATTGTCATAGTTCTTCTTTCTTTGCCAAAACTTCTATTTCTTCCGTTCTTCTCAAGGCTGTGCGGCTTTGCCTCATGAAGGATGACCAGGACAGCTGCTGCTGGGGCTGCGTCTGCTCATTCCAGCATCTGGGTCACCTCAGGGTTGTCATCTCTTGATTGCCTTGTCCCTGGAGATTTGGTCAGATTTTCCTGGTTCTTGGAATGCTGAGTAATGTGGATTTTCATCCTGGACATTTGGTTTGTTTTTGTTGTGTGAGAAGACTGGATCCCATTAAAAATGCCCGGGAGGATGTCGATCTTCCCGCTCTTTCTCCCTGCCGCCCTCCACCCTCCTCCTCGCCTCCTGAGCTTCTGTGCTTGTTCGCAGGCTCCGTGCACAGCCAGGAGCCCCCCGCCGCCTCCCGCTCGCTGTCCGTTCAGTGTCCCCAGCGCCGGGAGAGGCCTGCCTCTGTCCAGTGCACATCCCACAGGCTCGGGGGCTGGGGCGGGACTGCTGGGGGGTGTCCCTGCCTGTAGGGGTGCACACCGAAACCCCCTGCTCCCCTGGCCACCCCCCACCCCAGCTGTGGCCAGAGTGTGGGACAGAACTCTGTGGACACTCTGGGGGCCCCTGCGGAGCTCCGACGGCTTTCTCTCTGCCGGGACCCTCCAGCCCCCCGCCTGGCCTGAGGCTCCTGCTCTCTCCGCCCAGCCAGGAGATGCACTGAGTTCTGGGCAGGCCCCTCCTCTCTGCACTGCAGCCCACAAGCGTCTCCACGCAGCCAGCTGGGCCAGCCGGAGGGCTCACCACATCCCCTCACGTTCTCTGGGACAGAACTCTCCGGCACTGCCTGTTTGCAGCATCTGAAAACCACTGCTTTCTATGTTGTCTGGTTTTGTCCAGGGCGGCGGGGTGAATCCTGGGCCTCACACCCTCGCGGTGGGAACCGGTGGTCAGACCGACGGTAAGGGGACGTTACATGGTGACCTTGCTCCTTTCCTTGCCGGACACCCCCTGGCCCCAGTCGCGTGCCTCTCCTGCGCCACCACAGCCCCGAGCCCCACCCTCTCACCCCCCAGGAAGACCGCGGCACCCTGCAGGGCTTCTAGCCACCCTGTGCCGAGGGCTGGAGCCATCCCCGCCGCAGAGAAGTCACGGGGACGTGCGTCACTCCCACGTGCTCGCACCCCTGCCATTTCTAACTGCTTGTGGCTCATTAGTATCTCCCAACGGTTGTGTTTTCTAGTCTTCAAGAGTTGACACCTGCCATCCGTGGGTCTTTCCATGACCACGGACACCCTTTGACCCTTACGATCTCCTACAAGCTGAACCCTAGTACCCTGTTCTCCTTTTCTGGATGAAAGGGCCGAAGCTCAGGGCCACGGGTCACAGGACCAGGAAGCAGCAGAGCAGGGGTGGACAGGCCTGCAAAGCTGCACCTTCCCCTTGCACAGCAGATGGGAATGTGGAGTCCACCCCACGGAGGTGGGCTTTGGCTTTTCGGGTCAGACACCTAGGAATTGTGGCCCTGGAGGTGGTTGTTCTCTCCCGCCCTCCTTAGAGCCTCGGGACTTCATGGGACTTGACCTGATCCCAGCTCCAACTGGTGTTTGGACGTGTGTGTGTCGGGGGGCAGGGCCCCGATGAGCTGCCAGTGGAGGGCTCTCTGAAAGGTGTGAATTCAGCCTGTCTATCGTCAGCTCAAAACTCCTCAGGGACTCCCACTACTCTTAGAATAGAAACAAGTGCCCAGTGGCCTGCAAGTCCGTTTGCGCTCAGCCGTGCTTACCACACCACCTCCCGCCACCGCCTATCCCGACGCCTGTTTCTCTTTTCTAGCCAACTGGCCTCTTTGCTCTCCTTCCGCATGTCATGGCTTCCACCACCCCAGGGCCTTTGCACACGCAGTTCCCTCTGCCTGAAATTATTCTTCCATGTTCTGCATCATTTAATACTCACTCATCCTTGCAATCTCAGTTCCGATCTCATTTTCCTGAGAAAAGCTTCCCCCAGGCGGCCCCTCCCGTGCTGTGCCTGTCCCCGCTATTAAACCACCTTCTGTGGGTTATTTATTTACAGCACATTTTCTTACCGGAGCTGGGCAGGAAACGGGACTGCGTTGTCTTGCATCCACAGGAGGAAAGGGCCCTTCCTTGGGGGCCCCGCAGGCTGGCAGGACTGTGTTCCCCGGGCCCTTCTGACCTGAGGCCCATTACCACTGGAGCGCATTTAATTGGTCTCTGAAAAACTCTGGGGGCTAAAAAAATAAAGTCTTTGTGGCCCACCTGTGCTCAGAGCTGCCCTCTGACGCTTTGCCAGGGCAGCTGGTAACAAGTGTGGGCGCCCGAGTTTTGCCGGCTGACCAGGGATCTCGGAGGCTGAACCTCCGTGAAGCCACCACAAACCCTCACTTCTGAGCAGCCGCAGGTGGGCCACAAGGCAGGTTCTGACGGCCCCGTGCTGAGCACAGACCACCCGGCCTTCCCGCAGCTGGGAGCCCGGCCCGAGCTGCCCTCCAGCCGCTAAAGGAGGGGCAGGTGCGGCTAGGCCCGTGGGAAGGCACGCGTGGGGCAGGGGCTGGGCGTCCTGTGTTGAGGGTCTTGCCCCCTGGCCCCCGCCTGACACACATGCCAGCTTCCCCAGCCCCACACCCTGGGTGGGAATAAGATCCCTGGCCACATACTAAGCAGACCGCTTATGAGACATTTATTCCCATGGGTGCCCGCAGCACCCTCATGGTTGCTCCCAGAAAGTGAGCGTTCGAGGTGGGTCTGGGGGTCCTCTGGCACCTCTGCCTCACTCAGCCCAAACCCCTTGGGTGCCGGGGGCATGGTCTACTCCTAGCCTCCCGCAGCGCTGGTTCCCCCTTTGAGGCCGCTGGAAACCACCTCGACCAGCAGCGGGGTTCCCACAGGCAGGATGAGCTTTGCAGGGGTTGCATACAGTTGGCACTTAATAAATACTACTGGACCAGGAAGCTGTCCATCACCCCACTGGACCAAGCTTGCTCATGGACACCAGTGGAAGCCAGCTAACCTGCTGGAGGAAAGGGACAGCGTTGGCATTCGAGAGAGGTCTGTAGTTGGGGACCTAAGGCCGCGTCCGTCATCAGCGGGGGGATGGGCGGAGTCTCCCGCGAAGCTTGTCCCAGTCCACCACCTCGGCTCCGGGCCCCCACATGTCCCGGGTGCTAACGCGGCCTCGGAGCTTTCCAGTCTGGGGGGTTTGTTTTTGATTTTGTTTTCCTGCCTGAAGAAAGCTCTCGGGACCCCAGCGGGAACCTAAGGGCAAACAGTCCACCTGTGGGAGGTCTGTAAGATGCGCGCCATCCCTGTCCCCCAACCCCCAGGATGGGAAGGGAGGGCCAGGCCGTCAGGAGGGAGAGCAGGCGTGGGCTCGGGAGCCGAGCCTGGCTCCGGGCGTGGGGTGCGGGGCTCGCAGGATGACAATACCTCACATGTGCGTGGGGCCTGGTACTTTTCCAAGAGCTTTTAAATGCATTATCTTGTTGGAGGCTCATTTGAGGCAAGGACTCAGAACCAGCCTGGAAAACAACTGATTTACCGAATCCGAGCGGAGAGGAAGCCGAGTGCAACGTGTGTGTGTTTTTGCTGAATCTCAAACCAAAACAACCTTTTGTTAAAGAACAAACAAATAAACAAAAATTCTGAACACCAATTCACCAGGGAACACCGTCTGAACAGAGGTTCTGGGCAGAGAATCACGCAGCAAATCTGAATTCCACAAACATGTCCTCAGGGAAGGGTTGCTGGGGCCCCAGACGTGCTCGGGAGGGGCACCCCCTCTGAGAGCTTTTAGGGGCCGTGTGCACTGGGGACAAGGTTGACCCTGCCAGGCAGACCGCAAACATGGGGCCCTCAGGAGGGGCCACAGAGGGGGGCCGGGGAGGGAGCCCCAGGGGGAGGCACCACTCAGGGCAAGAAGGGGCACACTTGGGGCATCGGGCCGTGCTGATCCTGGGTGGGCGCTACATTGCCCATTGGGGCAGCCCCGGAGGCTTCCTGGGGGGTGGCCGGCCCCATTCGGACTGAGGCCGTGAGGAGGGCTGGGATTTTCCGAAACGATGGAATGATCAGCATTTCCAGAACAGAAAGGATTTCATCCAGTTGGAACTGCTTCTTTGAAATAAGTCCATTTCCCCGATTTGGGGGGGGGGCACATAGAGGGGAAGTGACAGCTGGAAGTGTGTGTGGGAGTTTGGGGGTTGACAGGTTCTTGTGACCCAGGCCGCATGGGAGGTGCGACCCCCCCACTCGCAGGCCCAGGCCCACATCCTGTGTGTTTGCGAGGCCACCCGAACGCCTGGCTCTCTCCCTGCTGGAGACGGACTTCACGAGCCAAGGACGCAGGGAGCAGGGCGTGAGTGGATGGAGAGAAGCCCTCCTCTTGCCCGGGCTTCCTGGCTGGGTCCTGTCAGCCTCTCCCTGCCCTAAGGACCGGCCCTGAGCCCTGGGCTCTGCAGAACTTTCCGGCCCCTGCTCGCCCTGCTCCCAAGAACCATCCTGCACGGGGGAGTTCAGGGCCTGTGTGCCCGAGGCCCTGGGAGCGCGCCGTTGGGCTTTACTGTCTCTGACACAGGCAGCAGCAGGGTCTCCTGTCAAGGCGGGGGGAAGCTGGCTGGCTCTCAGCCACCACCGCTACCCTTTTCCCAAAAGGGACATTCCCAGGATTTCGTCCTTCGTTCCTGCCTACAGGGCGACATGGGTTCGACTCCAGGCAGGTGCATGGCCCCTTCCCCGGTCAGGCGCTGGGGACCCCCAGACCCACCCGCAGGAGGTTTTGTGGGCTGTGAGGCCAGTGTTTCCTTCTCTGTGCCCCCCAGAGGAGTGGGGCTGCTCCCGGGATGGGGGTGCTAACGCCTACAGGTCTCCCCGCCATCGGCAGGCCCTCCGTGTGCGCAAGGGTGCTGGGCACTCTGCACCCACACCTTCGGGTCCACGAGCTGAGCAGCTGCAGTCTTCACCGGGCCGCTCCCTGGAAACCACGATCGAGTGGACCCGCCAGTGCCCACCTGCCCCCCACTGCTGGCCGCCTTCTGACCCTGTTGCTGGGGCTCCAGTGCAGCCCCGGGAAGCAGCCGCCCCATCCTAAAGCCCTTTGGCCCTTGGGAAAGCCAGGCCTTTGGCTCACCCCCCACAGTCCCCCTGACGCCAGGCGTGTAGGCTAGACCTCGAGCCTGCAGCTGGTCCCCAGCTGGGGCCCTGGCCCTGAGGCTGCCTTTGTGCCTGCACAAGGGAGACTCAGTTCGTCCCCGCTCCTTGACCCTGCACCCTGCAGCCCCCTGGTGGGGGGAGCGGACAGTGCCAGCTGCCTGGAGAGGGAGCTAGACCACCTCCGTGACCTCTGCCTCCCCCAGGGCATCTTGGGGAAGCTGGAGAGAGCTGCCCACTGCAAGGCCATTAAGCAGGCTAATGAACCGTGAAGGCTCCTGGCCCCTCCGGTCCCCCAGGGTGCGTCCCCTCCGCTCACGGAGCCTGCTGCCCACCTAGCACCTTGTGACTGCTATTCTTGTCACTTAGCGTGTCGGGCCGTGGTTTTCCCAGACGGGGCTGGGGCCTCAGAGCTGCTCCTTGCCTTTTCCGGGCCCAGCTAGCGCTGAGCGCAGCAAGCAGCTCATAAATATTTGCTTGGGATCAGGCCCAAAAGTCACCTTGATTTCCAGAGTGAGGGAAGGAACTTGGGAGTCTGGGGACGCTTGTGGAGGGGTGAGGCGGTTAGCGGGCCGGGGCACAGCCCGTAACCTGTGTCCTCTGTCCCCGGCAGAGAAGTATGGGCAGCTTCTTCCCTGCTGGCGGGTGCCCGAGTCGCCGAAGGCTCACTGGGATGGAGTCTAAGAGGGGACAAAGGCCCCGCCTGCTCTCTCACCGGGGCTAGGGGGAGGCTGGCCCCCAGGCCCCCTGCCTCACCGGCCACAGCTGGACCCAGGGAGGGCGAGTCTCCTGCATCTGTGTCCTTGGGCACCAAGGCTATGCCCAGGGGACGTCTCGGGTGGAGGAGACACTCCGTAGGGCACTTGCCTGGTGATGTGCGCAGCGGGGAGGGTGGCCTTCCCTGCAGACAGCAGGAGCGCGGGAGGCCCCCACAAAGCCCCTGCGTCGTGAAGCCTCAGGAGTTGGTCTCCATGGACCCGAGGACTCCGGCCCCCGCTCCCAGCCCTTCCCAGGCCCCAGCCCTTCCCAGGCCCCAGCACTCTCCGCGGCGGCAAAAGCGAGGTCACCAACGGCCTCTCAGTGCTGGATGCTGGGTTTCGAAGAGGTGGGAATGCCCAGGGCCTTGGAGCCACGGGCGGGCCGCCGGGTGGAAGACAGGAGAAAGAGGCCAAGGTGTCCTGATGCAGCCGTATTTACTTCAACTGCCGGGGTATCCTAAGGGCCCGGAGCCTCCCCTTGTACCGTGAGCCTGGGTCCCTGAAACAAGTCACGGCTACCCTTCCAAAGGGGCAGGGCTCCTGGGGGTGGTGGCAGCCCTGGCTGGAACAGGGGCCTGGGCTCTCTAAGAGGTGGGGGCCGCGTGTGGGGCCAGGGGCCAAGGACAAGGCCATGGGCACCCACTGTGTCTGGAGCCTCCAGGGTGCAGGGCCCCGGGGCTATGGGAGGAGGAGAGTCTTCGGAAGCCGGCAGGGAGGCTGGGAGGTCACTGGAAGGGCAGCAAGTCCCAGGGCTGCCCCCAACCCTCCCCCCGCAACCCTCCAGACCCTCAGCTGTCTTCTAGGACAGAAGTAGGAGCTGCTTCTATCACCGTGACAACTAAAAAGAAAAACAAACCAAAGCCTATCTCAGGTGTCCTCTTCCGACTGCTTAAAATTCATCAGTGCAAAGTGAGGTAAAGAGCCGGGTGCTGGGGGCCGGGAAGGGGCCGGCCTCACACGAGCCTGCGCCTTTTGGAGTCCCTCTCCACATCGCCCTCCTGGGCATCCATCTCACAGCCGAGTGGGGACACCAGGTTCAGCAGGGGGTCCTCGGAGGCCCGGCCGAACAGCGCCAGCAGGAGTGCCACGCCGAAGCCCGTGGCGCGCTCCCCCTGTGGGCAAAGAGCAGGCTGGTAACCCTCTGCCAGGCAGAGCCGGACCCCCCCCCCCAGCAAGCCCCTCTCTGCGGGCAGGGGCTCCCGCCCCCCCCCCACTTGTCCTATGGTCCCCCTCTCGCTCTCCTGTCCCGGGACTCAGCAGGGAGCAGCGTGGCGCAATGGCTCTGCGCACGCCGGTCCCAAGCCCCGGGTCTTCTCGGGTGGGAAAGGGGTTGCTGAGGGCCCTGGGCCTCCAGGCAAGGACAGGCTGGCCGGAAAAGGACACCCAGCAGCCCCTCCGTTTCCGGAGCGGCGGAGACCAGAGGTTGGGGGTGCAGGCACCCCTTGTGGTCGACCTGTGGAGGTTGGGCCATAGGCAGTGTGACCCCAACATGTAATGCTTCTGACGAGTTCCACCAGCAGCCAGAGCCGGCCGCGGATGCACGAGGGTGGGAGCAGCCTGGCCAGCGAGAGGGGCGTGCGGCGGGGTCGGGGCAGCGGGGAAAGGCAGGCACCACGGGGCAGCCCGGACTCACAGCGTGCACTGGGGCGGCGATGTCCACGTGCACCCAGACCCCAGGCCAGTCAAAGCCGATGTGTGAGGCGATGAAAAGGCCGGCGCAGGAGCTGGGGCTGTTGTCCCGGTCCTGGGGGGACAGCAGGACACAAGGTGACCTTTCTGCTCCCGGCAGCAGGGGCGTGGGGGAGGGGCATCTGGGGCTGCTCCCGCTTGGACCTAAGTGGGCACCCCTGTGCCCCCTCGACCACCCACTTTCCAGACACCGCCTCCCCTAGTGGCTGCAAGAAGAGACCTCGGGGGTTGAGGGTTCCCCAGTGCTGGGAGATTGCACAGAGGGACCCCGAGGACCTTGCACGTGGTTTAAGGGGTCTGCCTTCACCCTGGCGTGATGCTGGAGTGGCGAAGGAGCACAGCCTGGAGCGGGGACCCCCAGTGCCCAACACAATAGACCCATTGCGGGGGAGACCAGAGAGAGCCACGTCCCCGCTCTGGATGCTTCCCTGCTGCGTGTGGATCTGGGGCCCCACAGCTGCCACGTCTTGGGTCCCTCGGGCGCCCTGCACACCTACCGCCACGGAGTTCTTCATGTCAGCCACGGCCGAGGTGAACTCGCTGAAGTGCAGCTCGGGGCAGTAGACCAGGGGGTGCACCAGGTCCCCGCATCTCCTCCCGGCCTTCACGCAGGCCGCCTCCCACTCGGCGCTGTTGGTGAGCACTGCGGCGTGGTACTTGCCGGTGGCGATGCCCTGGGCGGGAGGCGGGGCCGAATGGAGCACAGGCCAAGGATGGAGCAGCCAGGAGAGGCCGCGAGCAGCATAGGAAGGAAGCAGGAGTGTGAGCGTCCCAGGGAGGACGGTGCCTACGCTGTCTGCGCCGCGCTGGGGGCCCGGGATGACATCCCCGGCCTCCTTGGCCAGGCCCTAACGATTAGGGGACTGCACCTGCCTGGTGTAGGCCCCCCGCCTCCCCCCGGGAGTCAAAGTGGCCCACCTGAGCTCCGGTCAGTGTGGCCATGTCCAGGATGATGTCCGCACCCAGGTCCTTGGAGGCGTAGGACACGCCATCCGCCAGCACCAGCCTGCCCTCCGCGTCAGTGTTGTTGATCTCCACGGTCCTGGGCACAGCAGAGACCCCCGCTCAGGGATGGCACTCCCTGGGGCACTGTGAGCGAGTCCCTTTGGAACTGGGGAGACTCTCTTTAGAGCCCTCTGTCCTCTGGCTCCCCAGTCTCCCAGAGGCAGGGCCGTGCCCATCGCCTAGGACAGCGCAGCACCAGGGCTGGGGGCAGATCCCCACTGCCCTCCAGGGGGAGCCAGGGAAAGCCGCCCCGCCCCTCGCCCCGTCTGTAAGATAGAACAGGGTTGTGTGGGCAGCATACACTGCACTGGGCTAGCCCTTGGCCCACAATGCCAGGCACTGGGTAAGCGCAAAAACGGAAGCACCTCTCTGGGTCGCCCTGGGGGCAGACCCCCTCGCACGGGGAGCCCAGCGGGCCCTCCTGCTGTGGACCTGGGCCACCTGCTCCTCCAGCTTCGATGCGATGACTTCTAGGTATGTCCTTACATAGCTAAGAAGCAGTCCAAGGGCTGACCTTGAGGGGGAAGTGCAGGAAGGGCCCCAAGCAGGGAGCGGAGGAGGGGCAGGGCTTCAGATGCACAAAGAACCTTCACCCTTAACGTTGGGATGAGCTCATCCTACAAAAGCAGGCGGGATCCTACACTGGGAGCCCAGCGCCCTGTCCGGTGATGCGGCTGCCCCTCCCCAGGCTCCTGGGATGGTGCCCTCCCCAGGGGATGCGCCCCAGCTGACCGGCCCAGCCCTGGGAAGGAGATGGGCCCCCTGCCAGCTCCAGCCCGGGGGTAGCCAGGGGGTGAGGGGAGCCAGACGTACTTTCCTGAGTACAGCAGGTGGATGTCGTCTGGCCTCGTAGCGTTGGGACCCACAGAGTTCTCAGCCAAGCAGAACACAGCGTGGAGGTTGTCTTTGAAACCCTGGAGGGAACAAGGTACACGTGGCCGTGCATGGAGGAGGGAAGAGGCCTTCTACCAGAGTCTTCTACCCTCAGGGACAGACGGACAGACAGAGCCCTGGGGAGCAGTCCCGGCAGCCCCCCAGCTGGGCAGTTCTATCTCCTCCATCAGAGCCCACCCAACGCAGAAACGAGCCCACAAGTGTGGCTGGGCTTCCGGCTTTAATCCTGGCTCAACCAATCACCCAGCACAAGGGCCAGGCTGCTGGCTGAGCACCCTGGCCTCTTGTCTACAAACCATGGTCGGTGATCAGTGTCTCTCACTGCACAAGCCCTCTGCGCTCGGCACTGCCGCACAAAAGCAAGCCACACATGTATAGGTGCACGGGGCCTGGGGAGAGTTGTCTCACAGAAACTGAGGTGGGAAGTTAGTTTTCTGATGCCCAGACATGACGTCTCTACATTGAGAGACGTGCATGAAACAGGCTGAGGCGGTTTCCGCCCCACATGGGTCCTAAACCTGCCCCAGAAATCCCCAAGCAGGCCTCGCCCAGTGGCCGTGGTAGGGGGAGTAGAGGTGCCACACCCAGTCCCTGCCTGTCCTCTGCTCCCACACCCGAGCGCATAACCAGGACGCATCTCCTCTGGGCATGGGGCGTGCCAGGCCCCTCCAGCAACAGTGATCCTTCCCCCACCAGTTCAGAGCCCTCGGTAAAGGCACACACAGGCCTGCGGCAAGGGCCGGAGCCATGGCCCCGAGCAGGGATGGCTTTGAGCTTGAGCCCAACACCCAGTGCCCGGGAAGGCACCCCGCCTCGCTTCTCGGGGGCCGCGACACTGGGCAGCCCGTCAGCTCCAAGGTACCCCCAAGAGTGGCTGGGATTAAATGAATTGTGACAACATGTGGTCTTGAAACCATGTTTCAGGTGGTTGACCCCTGGGGCTCTGAAGCTAGAGAGGCAGGTGGGCCTCACCAGGGAAGGAGGGGAGCCTCGTTGGGTCTGGGCTGGGAGGCGAGAGGAGTTTGCAGAGCACAGGAAAGCGCTACATAAAGGTGGGACAGCAGGATGGTGAGGAGAGACCGCGGTCCCCAACCTGATCCTGTTGGGTGCCTTCCCCCAGTTTTGGACTCCGAAGGTCTGGGGGGGCTGCTGTTCTGGTGTGGGGTCCCTCTTGGGAAGGCCAGCTTAGAGGGTGCTATGGGCCTGGGGCAGGGGGTTTCCGAGCTCAGGTTGCAGGTATTGGGGTGCAAGGGCGAAACACACAGGTCTTGGGATCCCCAGGGGGACCACAAAGCTGCAGGCAGCTGAGGTTTTAGGTACGTGAGGCCTGGAGCGTCACGGCCGCCCCAGAACCAGGTGCCCCCTGCTCCCAGCAAGCCCAACGCTGCATCGCACATCCTCTCCTTTTAAAAAATGTTAAAGTATCTAATGTTGAAATAATTTCAAACTCACAGAAAATTTTGCAAAAATGGTACAAATGATTCCTGGATACTCCTGACTGGGACCCCCATTCCCTCCAGGGTGAATGCCTGATGTGCCCCGTGTGCTGGTCTGCACTGCGGAGTCATCACCGACTTGGGGATCGGGTCCAGTCCAGGCACATGGACTCGGCCATCACCTCAGTCTCCTCAATTTGCGACTCCTGGGGTCCACCCTCTGTCTTTGGTGACCTTGAGCTTCACTGCTTCCTGGGGCCTGCGCTCCCCACCCACACTCAGGAGGATGCCCAGAGACCCACCACTTACGGTGCTGTCTGCCCCGCAGCGACTTGCTGTCTCCCTCCTCGGCGCAGGGAGGTTCTCTGGAGAAACAGTGCTCCCCTCCCCCACTTACTATTTAGTCAACGCTTGGTTCCTACTTACAGTTGTGCCGATTCTTAGGAATTAAGAGTGGAGCCTCTAGAGAAAGGACCCAAATAAACAAAATCATGAATGAAAGAGGAGAGAGCACAACCCACACTGAAGACATAAAACTATAACAACATATGACAAGCAGCTATGTGCCAACAAATTAGGCAATCTGGAAGAAACGGATGCATCCCTGGAAATGTATAAACTACCAAAACTAAAATAGGAAGAAATAGAAAATGTGAACAGACCCATGTCCAGCAAGGCGACTGAAGCAGTCATCAAAAAATCTCCCAACAAACAAAAGCCCAGGGCCAGACGGCTTCCCAGGAGAAATCTACCAAACATTTAAATAAGAATTAATATCTATTCTGTTAATTCTGTTAATTAATACCTATTCTGCTGTTTCAAACAGTAGAATGGAAGGAAAACTTCCAAACTCTTTCTATGAGGCCAGCGTGACCTTGATCCCCAAACCAGACAAAGACCCCACCAAAAAGAAAAATTACAGACCAATATCCCTGATGAAAACGGATGCAAAAATTCTCGCCAAAATACTGACCAATAGGATCCAACAGTACATTGAAAGGATTATTCACCACGACCAAGGGGGATTTATTCCTGGGCTGCAAGGATGGTTCAACATCCCAATCACTGTGAAACAATTCATTAGTAAAAAAAAAAAGAAAGAAAGAAAGGACAAGAACCATATGAACCTCTCAACAGATGCAGAAAAATCATTTGGCAAAGTACAGCATCCTTTCTTGATCAAAACTCTTCACAGTGTAGAGATAGAAGGAACAGACCTCAATATCATAAAAGCCATAGATGAAAAGCCCATAGCAAATATTCTCAATGAGAAAAACTGAGAGCTTTTCCCCTAAGGTCAAGAACATGGCAGGGATGTCTACTCTCACCACTGCTGTTCGACATAGTACTAGAAGTCCTGGCCTCAATGATCAGACAACGAAAAGAAATAAAAGGCATCCGGAAGTAAGTAAAGAAGTAAAGTCAAACCCTCACTCTTTGCAGATGATGTGATACTCCATGTGGAAAACCCAAAAGACTCCACCCCAAATTGCTAGAACTCATACAGGAATTCAGCAAAGTGGCAGGATATAAAATCAATGCACAGAAGTCATTTGTATTTTTATACACTAACAATGGGACACAAGAAAGAGAAATTAAGGAGTTGATCCCATTTGCAATTGCCCCCCAAACCATAAGATACCTAGGAATAAACCCGACCAAAGAAGAAAGCAATCTGTACTCAGAAAACTATGGAACACTCATGAAAGAGATTAAGGAAGACACAGAGAAATGGAAAAACGTTACATGCTCGCGGATTAGAACAAATATTGTTAAAATGTCTATGCTACCCAGAGCAATCTACACATTCAATATAATCCCTATCAAAATGCCATCAACTTTTTCACAGGGATGGAACAAATAGTCCTAAAATTTGTAGGGAACCAGAAAAGGCCCCAAATAGCCAGAGGAATGTTCAAAAAGAAAACCAAAGCTGGTGGTTTTGCAATTCCAGACTTCAAGCTCTATCACAAAGGTGTCATCATCAAGACAGTATGGTACTGGCACAAAAACAGACACACAGATCAATGGAATAGAGACCCCAGAAATGGACCCTCAACTCTATGGCCAGCTAATCTTCGACAAAGCAGGAAAGATTATCCAATGGGAAAAAGACAGCCTCTTCAACAAATGATGTTGGGAAAATTGGACAGTCACAAGCAGAAGAATGAAACTGGACCATTTTCTTACACCATCCATAAAAATAGACTCAAAATGGATGAAAGACCTCAATGTGAGACAGGAATCCATCACAATCCTAGAGGAGAACACAGACAGCAACCTCTTTGACCTTGGCCACAGCAACTTCTTGCTAGACATGTCTCTAAAGGCAAGAGAAACAAAAGCAAAAATGAACTGCTGGGGGGCGCCTGGGTGGCTCGGTGGGTTGAGCCTCTGCCTTCGGCTCGGGTCATGATCTCAGGGTCCTGGGATCAAGCCCCGCGTTGGGCTCTCTGCTCAGTGGGGAGCTGCTTCAAACCCCGCCCCCCACGCCGGCCTGCCTCTCTGCCTACTTGTGATCTCTCTGTCAAATAAATAAATAAAATCTTTTTAAAAAATGAACTATTGGGACTTCATTAAGATAAAAAAACTTTTGCACAGCAAAAGGAAATAGTAGATAAAACCAAAAGACAATGGACGGAATGAGAGAAGATACTTGTAAATGTCTTATCTGATAAAGGGCTAGTATCCAAAATCTATAATGAACTTATCAAACTCAACACCCAAAGAACAGATAATCCAATCAAGAAATAGGCAGAGGACATGAACAGACATTTCTCCCAAGAAGACATCCAGATGGCCAATAGACACGTGGAAAACTGCTCCACATCACTCGGCATCAGGGAAATACAAATCAAAACCACAGTGAGATCCCACCTCACACCAGTCAGAACGGCTAAAATTAACAAGTCAGGAAGGGACAGATGCTGGCGAGGAGGTGGAGAAAGGGGAACCTCCTACACTGTTGGTGGGAATGCAAGCTGGTGGGGCCGCTCTGGAAGACAGTGTGGAGGTTCCTCAGAAAGTTGAGAATAGAGCTACCCGACAACCCAGCAAGTGCACACTGAGTATTTACTCCAAAGATACAAATGTAGTGATTCTCAGGGGCCCCTGCCCCGCAGTACGTTAGCCCCCAGAC
Source organism: Mustela nivalis (assembly GCF_964662115.1). Classification (NCBI taxonomy): domain Eukaryota; kingdom Metazoa; phylum Chordata; class Mammalia; order Carnivora; family Mustelidae; genus Mustela; species Mustela nivalis. The sequence continues at coordinate 139,597,203 of NC_139027.1, read as the reverse complement.
TGTGACGGACCCCGGACTGCAGGTGTGCAGAGCACAGAGACGGTGGCCCCGGGTCCCGCTGGCACATACAGCGGTCCCACCACGTGGCCCATAGATAACCCCTGCTCAGGGGTCATGGTGACGCAGAGGAAGACTACTGGGAAAGGGACCCAGGAAGGCCTGTACTCATGAGCGGGGTCCAGGGCCCAGCATGGTGGTCGTGCTCTGCCATATGGTTTTAGTCAGGTTTCTTCACAGAACAAGCACTCATGGGGGGGCCTGATACAGCCAGACCCTGAGTGACCCGCATGGCCAGACACACTCAGGTAGAGGCCATGTATCCAGGCAGAGGGGACAGCCTCATGGGAGGTGACACCCCAGGGAGAGGTGACACTCCTCGGGAAGTGACAGTCTTGGGACGTGACAATCCCAGGAGAGGATACCCTCAGAAGGGTGACAGTCCCAGGAGAGGTGACGCCCCCAGGCAGAGGTGACAGGACGAGCAGCCCTGGCAGAAGGCAGGAAGCTCTGGGAGCCCAGGGGCGCGCAACGTGGCAGTGAGAGGAGGGGAGAGGCATGGAGCTGTGGGGACTCAGGACACCGGGGTCGGGACCTGGGGGAGAAGGGACAGCTCACAGCAGGGGGGCAGGGCTGCACTCACCTGCTTGATGGCAGCTCTGAAGGCCCCCAGGATGGCCGCGGCGCCTCCGCAGTCCCTCTTCATCCCCGGCATGGTGGTCTGGGGGGGCACGGAGGGGACACAAAGTGAGCGTGAGCAGGTGTCGGCCCCGCCGGCCACAGTGCCCCGCCCCTGCCCGGCCCCCAGGGGTGGCTCCCCCAGACCTGTGTGACCCACAGAACCCAAGAAACTCCCACTGGTCGAGTGGCTGGTCTCCAGAAGCCGTGGGACAGAAGGGCCAAAGGCGCTGGGCTCTTTCTGCCGGAGCAGGGCTCTGGGGGGCTACCTGATGAGCCGGAGGTGGGAGGGAAGGGGACCTGGGGAGCTGCCCAGAGCTGCCACATGGGCTGTGGCCTGGCTCCTCCTCTCCGTGGTGTCCGCCTTCCCATTTCCCTGGTTCCCATTCCTCAGCCCTCGGCCGACAAGGACGCTCGGACCCTCACCCTGACAGGAGCCACGGAGACTCCTCCGTGCACGCCCCTCCCTCCTTCCCGCCACCACCAAGGCCACCTTTCTACAGCAGACCACCCTGCCGTGGTCACCGCCTGGCCTCGGTGACACTTTCGGCCGCGGCTCTCTGCTGCTTGACGTCACCATCTCAAACAACCCGCTCAGGTTCATGTGAACTCTTCCCCAATGTCACAGTCACGTCCGATGCCACCCCACCGCGCGCTCTGTTGGTGTCTAACGAGGGCTGTGAGTGCCCAGGGTCCCCTCCCGCCGCAGAGGGAGCTGCGATTTTCTACAAACGGGTTGAGAGTGGTTATGCATTTTTACATTTTATAGGTTCCCAGCTCTAATTGACAAGTTCATACTCTAAATTAACAACAGGTCATCAGATGTAGGATTTGGGCTTGAAATGGACAGAGTGATTTTTTTCGAACCCTTATCGGATGACACAAGCCTCGAGTTTTAATGGAAAGTATTTTTAGACATAAACCGAGCTGCTTTCATAATTAAGCTGAGTGAAAACGACCCAGCTAGCACTATCGAAAATAAGCTGTCTCTTTGACCTAATCGGCGAGAAAGCGCAGGATTGTTTAAATGGGGAAAACGGGGCCTCAGATCTGGAAATCAAACCAGTCGCGAACGGCCCCTGCGGAAGAGCTTGAGTCGGTCACGGCAACTGTGTCTCGCTGCCGCTGGGGCCGGAACAAACGGCAGGCGGCAGGTGTAACTCAATGACTGCACGAGCTTTGCCGTGTTGCTCTGATTTTTACCGAAAGAGATGATTTCCGGAGTCACACGAGGAGGTCCCCTGCCTGGGTCGCGGGGCTGACACTCCCACGATGCAACAGAGCGACAGCGGGTCGCAGCCGCGGCAGGGACGGACCCTGGACTCGCCGCTGACCTCCAGGGAAAGCGAGCACAGCCCACGCGGCTCGGGCCTCCTCGCCGAAGGACTGCAAGGGCAGGTTTTCCCAAAGCTCAACCTCGGAGCGCCGCGGTTTGCAAGATTCCCTGTGACAGACCAGACGGAGCGCGCAGAGCGCCCCCGCTGTCCCCCGGCCGGGCGCTCCGAGTGGAAGCTGGGGACAGTTGCCGGGGCTCCGCTCAGCTGGGCTCTGGGCTCCAGAACACGGTTTCGATTCAAAGCACAACTGACACGGGACGGGTTATTCGGACTCAGGTGTCCCACGGACATTTTCTTAAACAGCAAAGCTAAGGGGTGCCTGGGTGGCTCAGTCAGTGACCTGCCCGCCTTCAGCTCAGGTCACGATCCTGGGGCCCTCGTTTCAAGTCCCGCATCGGACTCCCTGCCCAGCGGGGACCCTGCTTCTCCTTCTCCCCCCACCCTGCTCGTGCCTTCTCTCATGCGTTCTCTCTCGCTTGAATAAGTAAATAAAATCTTTAAAAAGTAAAAAAATAAAATAAAATAAAGAGCAAAGCGAACCTTTCATTTCTAGGAGAATAGCAGACAATACTTGGTGCCGGAGGGAAAATTCGAGATTTCAAGCAAGAGAATCACCATTTTGAAAAACTTGTATTTTCTGCCTCCGTGACAGAAAACTCAGTGATTTTTAAAAGTAAACGGATAGTGGTTCCAACTGTGACTTTTAAAATTACCCTGCGTTGGGCCACAATTTGGAGGCCTGAGTAACTCCAAGAACGAGGTCTTTCGGGTCACCCATGCATGGTATTACGCAATCACGCTGTCATGGTTCAAGGTGGACGGTAGTTACTAAGTAACAGGGTGCAAAGGGTCACTGCCATGGTTTCTGATCCCACACCGTCCCTCGCCCTTCAGAGACTCCCGCTTGTCGAGTTTTGGTGTAATAGCAAAGAAGAATGTCCATAGTTACGTCTAAAGGGCACTAAACTCTTTCTGCCTTTTCCAGCTACAAAGTGAGTGAGAGCAGATTTTCTTTTTGTGTTTCAACTCAGAGAACACATCACAAGAGACGCCATGCAGAGGCAGACACAGGATCTCGGTTGTCTTCTATCGAGGTCGACAGGGAGAGATCAGCAAGACGTAAAACCACGCCACTCTTGGCACGTGTGTTTTCATTTGGGGATATACAGTTGTTTTCATAAAGTTATATTATTTACATGAACATGCAAAGGATTTGCATTGTTATTTTAAAATAGATTATTAAGTATCTTTCCCAGTCTTCATTTCTAGTAGGGTAAACATCACTCTGATTAAAAAAAAAAAAAAATCCCCTTGGGGTCAGTGCTTGTTAAGAAAGAAAGGGGGTCCTGACACTTAACACATTTGAGACCTGCATTCCCACTGATCTTGATTTGCCTTTGAAGTCTTTGGAGACCGAATGGTCTGGTGTCCCCAGCAAAAGGACTCATTCTCAGGAGCCCCTGTTTCTCACTCTGGCCCTCCAGCAAGCCAGCATCTATCTGCTCGCAGAAGGAAGGAGCTGGGACTCCTACCCGCCAGTGCTCTGCTGCCTCAGGGACAAGAGCCGGCATGGTGGGTGAGAGAGGGCTGGCCAGTACCAGGCGCAGCCAGAGGGACGCACCGGCTGTGGGGTCTGAAAACAGTAATTCCTCTGCTAAAAGTCAGTCGGCCTGTTGTCATCAGGGGTGAAATGGTTCTCCCGAAAAATCTAAGTGAGTTCTGATCATATAGACAAGAGGTTCAAACCCAACTATTCTCACCACTTATCCTCTGCCAGGTACAGGGCTGGCCGGACAGGCGGGGGCTACGTGGTGTGCCTCCCAGCCGACAGCTGGGCAGGCCGGCGTCTACACTCCCAGTCTACACAGCCGTCCTGCCTCCGACAGTGACTCCGAGCAAACCCACGGGTGCAGGGAGCTGGGGCCTCCCGGCCTCCCTCCAGCTATGGGAGCCCCTGGACTCCTGGTTAACACATTTTTACTCCACAGACATGTGAAGGCCGCTAGAAACGGAACGCACGGACAGCATCACGATTTCTGGAGCTCCTTGGGCAACAGGGTTTGGGGCTGTCTCTGCCAAGTGATCCTTACATGAAGGACTTTTCCTGGGTACCCTGTACAGGTCGCTTCATGCGATGGCAATGTCCTAATTCACATTAATAGTGTTTTCGGATCAAGCATGAGTGCAGGAAGACCGACCAAGCTCTGTCCGTGTCGTACGCGTAGAGAGGTGCGAAAGACCAATTCTGAGGAAGTCACTGACAAATCTGTGGAAGCCAGGGCTTTCAAACAGAAGCTGAAACCTATGCCCTTGACCACAAGAGACCAAGAGGGAGGCAGAAGTTCTTTCCATCCAAAAAAAATCACATGAATGTGATTTGAAAGTGTTGATCTATTACTGTTTTATGTGTACTATAATATTTAAATATTTATTTACTTCCTTATTTAAGGATTTTATCTTTAAGTCATCTCTGCACTCAACATGGGGCTCGAACTCAAAACCCCGAGATCAAGAGTCATGGACTCCACCAACAGGACTGGTCAGGTGCCCCTGTAATATTTATTTCCCTTTTTTCCCTGGCATGATAATATGTACGGAATTCAATAAAGGTGAATTCACTATTGGTGTTTGTTTTTAACCTTTACTATTGAATCATTTCCTGATCAGGCCTAAAAATCCTGCTGTTTATGGGAGGAGGGATGTTAAAAAAAACCAAACAAACAGACCATCCACTCTAGGTACCAAATGGACCAGACAGGCTAGCGGCGCAAATGGTAGTGGACAATCTCCCCGAAATAGCGACCGATACCAGGGCCAGGTCAGAAAGTGCCTCTTGGCTCCAGCGGGAGGCCTCCAGGCGGAGGTGGACGGCCCACACCACCGGATGGCCTCAGTTTACAAAAGGTCAGATAGCCCATCTTCTGTGAGAATTCTTCCCGTTTTTTACATGTCGGTAACTAATTCAAATTATAGACCAGCCCTTGGGCCAACAGGACACATTTGGGCACCGCCCCAACTGCCAGCTCTCCACGACTACTCTGCATGAGCCTAGCCTGTCCTCTGTCTTCCAGAGCTTTCTCTCTGCGAAGGTTGGCTCTCCTCTTCCCGGTTTCCTGGGGCCCAGATTTCACACGGCCGCTCCTTCCCAGCCCTTCTCGGTCTTGGCGCTGCAGAGCCCGGTCCAGGCCCGGTGCCCAGTGTTGCTCAACCCCAGTGTGTGACCTGAGCAGATGAAGACTGTCCTGCTCCTCTTCCCGGGGCCCTCCCGGCCCCCAGCACACAGCAGGCCCGGACGTGCTAGGGGTGGAGGAGGCAGGCAGGCAGCTCAGAGGCAGAGCTGAGCCCTTTGTGGCCCAGCCTCCTAAGATGACCCTGCATAAGGGCCCCCGGTAGGAGAGACTTCTGCCACCAGGCCTCACGGGAACACCAGCAGGTGGCTTACTTGTGGGGCCAAAGCCCTGTGGCCTTCACCGGGGACCTGTTCTCCGAGTGGGCTCGTGCAGACATGCACGAAGCATTCTGTCTGCGGAAACCCTGATGGTCGTGGGGACGCCACCCCACACCCTTTTCTTCAGACAGAATCAAGATTCCTCGAACCGTGCCTCCTTGGGCTCGTTTTCCAGCCTTTTAATCATTTCTTCTGCTTTTCTCTGGATCCTGTCCAGACTATTAGTTTCCAGATCCCTGTTCGGAGCGCAGACGAGATACTATGGCCCCTGCTGGCGAGGAATTGGCCCCGCCGACTCTTCCTGAGCCCCTTTCGCAGATGTACGCCAAGGCCTCAGAAACCTTGCTCGCTGTCTTCCGCTGGCGCCTCTGAGAGCTGACGAGGCCACCGAGAGCCTTCCCCACCCAGGGGCCCTGCCCAAGCCCTGGCCCCCGGAAGCTCACCTTCCCTTTGATGCTGAGACCCCCGGTGTCATAGACGATCCCTTTGCCCACCCAGGCAATGGTCTGCGTGGCTCCTTCTGGGGTGTGGCTGAGGACGGCCAGCGCGGGGGGGTGGACAGCAGCTTTGCCAACACCATAGATTCCTGCAGAAAGCACAGGGAGAGGGTCAGCTGGGCTCAGGTTGAACTGAGCAGACAACTCCCAGCGGCCCCCCCAAAAACAACAGCTCCCCCCCAGAAATATCTGCTGGCGTGTGACTACTTCTCCTGGAGCGTGTACAGTCCCCGCCCGAGCTCCCTGCCCCCTCTCCTGCCCCCTGGCCAGCGTGGGATCGGGGAATGCAAATTAGTTCCAATGCTCTGGGACTGCAAACGAATTCTGTGTGAAGTATCGTTAGGCAAGAAAACCCGCTGAGGAAAAAAAAAAAAAAAAAAGAAACTGTATCATTCCCAGAAAGAAATGAACAGGACTGCAGAATGAAATGATTTTTGGATAATGCTTCAAGGCCACTCCAGCCCACGCTCGCTCCCCCTCCCTGAGCCCTCTGTGCGCTCGGCGCTGCACCACCCCCTCCGAGCCCCCTCCCACCACTGCCTCACTGCGGGGTGTACGTGCCCCGTCTTCTCAAGAAAGCCTCTTGTGGGCAGAGACCAGGCCTCAGGGTCCCCCAGGAAGCGAACTGAACGATCATTAACGTCAGGATGAGAGCAGATGATGGCCGCCCAACAAACGCTCATGTAATCCTGCAAAACCCGCTGTAAACGCCATCTCCTCGTGAAGATTCCCTGACGTTCGTAACCTCTCCCTCCACTTGTTGGTTTGTGTTGGTTGTGCGGCAGGCCCCTCGAGATCGCCCCCACCGATCCCTGCCCCCGGGGTCCCCTCTCAGCATGGATGGAGCCTTGCGCCTTGCTTCTGGATATGGCGTAAGTGATGAGACACCACTTCCGAGACTAGGTTGCCAAAAAGACCTTGCCTCCTTCTTGCTTGCTCACTTTCCCTCACCCAGAAAACTTGCTTTGAGGGGATCAGGAACAGCCAACAAGGCCCCCAGGCCTGGTGACAGCACCACAAGAGAGACTGGCTGGGACCACATCACCGGCCCCAGTTGAGCCTCCAGATGACAGCAGACCCGGTCAAGGTGCTGGTCTCCGCCTGGGAGAGACCCAGGGCCCAGGACGCAGCCCAGCCATGCCTCATTCCCCACCCACCGGACTGTGTGTTTCCTCTGTCACTTCCTTCTGGGGTACTTTGTTTGGTAGCCATAGATAAGGAATGAGGTGACTCTTCCCCAGCCAGACTGAAAGTGCCTCATCCTACTTGTCACCATGCCTCCAGTGCCTGGGCGGCGGGGGGTTGGGGGGGCAGGGAAGATGGGTCTGGTGATCAGGAAAGGCCCTCTGAAGAGGTGGATTCAACCCAAGACATTCAAGGTACAATGGCCCTGCTGTGAGAGCATCTCGGGGAAGGACTCCAGAGAAAGAGAGCCGCGATACGAGGCCCTGATGTGAACGTGGGCTTGCATGAGCAAGGAGCAGAAGGGTCCTATGAGCTGGCCCAGGCAGCCAGGACGGCAGCCCTCGTGGACAGAGAGTGGGCCGGGGAAGGACTTGGACACCGCAGCTTCCAGAATCTGAATCAGCGCTCCTTTCTCCCCCAGGATGGTCTGCTTCCCGAGGTCTGGCCTTGGGGTCGGACAAAAGCTGGCTCCTTCCATGGGAAGCTGGAGGCCACCCAGGCATGGCCCACGGCCACCCTGCCACCCCCGGCGCCTGGGACCCGTCCTGAGGCCACGGCCCACGAGGCCCAGCCCTGCCCACCTCCAAATCCTCTTGCCTTCAGCTGCTCGTCTCGGATGATCGTCGGGGTGATGCCCAGATCCTTCCCAACTTTCTTAATCTCCTGGACACGTTCATGGAAAAAACAACACGAAGACACATGAAGAGGCTTAAGTCAAGGCGAGGGTGAGGCTCGGGGCCAGGGGGGCCGAGAGGAGCAGGCCCAGAAGCCAGGGCCTCCGCTCGCCGGGCCGTGAGCGCGATTAAAGCCAGGACCGAAGGTTCACCCTCCGAACAGCGACTACTTCCTGCAGACGTGGCTGCGGTCCCACAGAGGGACCTCGAGGAGAAGGCGCAGTCCTCCCTCCACCCGCGGAGGCCTGGGGCCCCTCCCAGCTAGGTGGACAGCAGGACGCCGTCCGCAGCAGCCCCAGGTGTCCCCGGGCAAGGTCGCCTCCAGCCCGGGCTATCACCTGACTTCCTTGGCATCTACCAAGGATTCGTCCACCCTGGTCCCACTCTGGCATGACTCCCCGGGGCCACGAACCTCGAGGAAGGTGTCCGTGTTCATCTCATTGCAGGGAGTGTCCACGATGCGGGCGGCCAGCCGCACCCCTTCCGTGGCATTTGTTAAGCACTGGGAGAGAGAAACCAGAGGCTGTCACTGGGACCTAGGACCCGGTAGGGAGGGCTGTCCCTCCCGGTCTGCTCCCGTGGGATCGTAGCAGTACATGTCACTGGGTGGGGGGGTGGTTTCAGGGCGGCTGACGGGGCGTCGAGGTCAGGCGGAGATAAGACTCACGTGACCTGCTGTTGTCTCCCCCGTGTCTGTGACCCCCCGTTCCAGCCACAGAAAGTTCCACATGGCTCTGCACCTCGCCTCCAGGTGACACCAGAACCCTTCAGCCTGGCGCCTCCAGCCGCTGTCCGTGAGGCCCGCCTTCCTTCCCAGGCCTCTTCTGCTGCTCACTCCCCTCGCCCTGGGGGCAGGTGGCCCGCTGCCTGGCCCTGAGTCCGCGCTGGGCATTCCTACTTGGGGCACCTGCCAGTCCCACATCCTCTCTCGGGGGAAGTGCTGTCCTTTGCTATGAGGGGAATGTCTGCCTCGCCCTGGAACTCCTCTGAAGCCCCCTCCCATGTGACGGCTGCAGGAGGCTTCGAGAGGCTCAGGTTCCGTGAGGTCAGGAGGTGGGGTCCACGAGGAAGCGGGAGGGAGGGCACAGCCAGAAAGCCGCCGCCCGCAAACGCAAACCGGGGAGGGAGTCCTCAGCACAGCCGGCCCGATCTCAGCCCCGGAACCGACCCGGGAGGGACGCCTGATGCTGGAGCCGGTCCGCCCGCGGGGTTTGCCTGCGGCTGCCACAGCCGACCCATCCGCCCTCCCTCCTCCTCTTGTCGGGATCCCAGTCCTCCTCTGTGGTCCTTCTTAAAGGCTGTGCCCTCCAGACGCTTCTCTGGACCCTCCCAAAGGAGGGAATGTGCTCTTCGTCCTGCGTCCCCAGGCCCGCTGGCCCCCTTGTGGCCCTCCAGCCAGGGGGGTGGCATTTTCCTGACGTGAGCCCCATGGAAGCGCATCACAGACTCCCCGCCTTTGTGTTCCCGGCCACCCGATGCCACACGGCTCTGGGCACAGGGTGTGGAGGGAAGAGCGCACATACCCTGCCTCGTGCAGCGGCCCAGAGCCCAGAAGGGAGCAGAGACCCAGCCCCGTACCCGCACTCCACCTGGCACCAGGGAGGCCCTCGAGACGGGCGTCTGTGCTCCAACATGGGGGCCGCCCGAGGCCCTATACTGGCCGCCCTCTACGGCCCCACCCCTACTTTCTGGAAAGAACGTGTGTCCCACATTCGCTTCGGCGCTGATCCTGGGAGGTCTCTGCCTTCTCCTTCATGCCCGCCTCCTCCTGCTTTCGTTGTCCCCTGCCCTGCCCCGGTGCCCACCCCCTGCCAAGCATCCGCCGCGCGGTGTCCAGCCACCCCTCCCGGCGCGCAGGGAAGAGGCAGGACTGAAAGAGCAAAGCTGCATGGGGGGTGGGGGGGGTGCAAACAGCGGGGAGCTCATCGTTGCCGTCCTGGCTCCCCAGGGTCAGCGAGGGCCGGCCCCGGGTCCAGTGCACCAGCCCGGCTGCCTCCCAGGCCCTGCTGATGAGCTCGGAGAGCTTCTGCCCTCCCAAGGTAATTAAAGCCCCGAGCCTCAAAGGCAGAGATGCAGGACTTGACAGTTCAGATATGAAATGGGACGGCGTGGTCCCTGCCGCCTGACAGTGGGCTCTCCTCTGGGACGTCGAGGGCCCCTGTGTGTGGGCGTCACGGAGCCCATCCACCCCTCGTCTCTGACCCAGCGTGTGGCCACTGTCTGGGAAGCGCACCAGGGCCCTAAGACTCGTCTCTAAGGGGGCCGGGCGCTCACCTCGCAGCCCTGCATGGGCTCAGAGGCGTCCGCCGCGCGGGCGAAAGGGCACACGGCCCCTGTGGGGAAGCCCGGGGGAGGCGCCCAGTGCCCCTCCACCACTGCAGAGCCCTGCAATCTGGGGGAAGAGCCCCATGGCCTTAGGAAAGAGCCCCAAAACCTTGGGAAAGAGCACCACGACCTGGGGAAAGAGCCCCGAGACCGTGGGGAAGAGCTCGTGCCTTGTTGTCCCCCAGGATGGGTCATTCGTTCATTCATTCATTCCATCCACATCTCCATGAGCACCTACTGTGTGCCAGGTTCCACACTAGACCCTGGGAATTCAAAGGCGTCCAAGGGACTCCTGTCCAGCAGAGAATTATAACACCTCACTCCATTAACCACCACAGCAGCGGAGGGCGTGAGAGTCCACAGGGGGCAGAGGACTTGTGAGGGGCTGATGCGGTCTCTGCAGTATGGAAAAGGCCACACGGGGTACCTGAGGCTCCCGTGCTCACAAGCCAGGACAGACGGGCAAGAGGGCTGGTAGATGGCGGCAGCGGTGAAGACCTGGCTCTGTCCCTTGCCGGCGTGGCCCCAGTGAGTCACCTAACGGCCCTGAGCTGCCTCGGTCTGCTCAGCCCTATGATGGGGAGCACAACAGGTCCCACCTTTTAGGGCTGTCTATGCGAGCTGCGGGCTGCGAGCAGCGGTGGGAAGGGAGGTGGAGGGGAGGCATCTGGAGGCAAGAGCAGTGAGGGGGCTGCCCCAGTGGCCCAGGAGAGCCGCGGGACGCAGTGGGGAGTTCCGCAAGGCAATGGCAGTGGCAGAGTAGGACACGCTGGATGTGAGGGTCGAGGAGACTCACCCCCCCATTGGCCCTCATCACATACTGGGCCCACACTACAGCAGAGACCAGGTCCCTGCCCTCCCAAGGCTCCCACCCCAGGGCAGGGCACAGAAGCCAAGCCGAGATGCGTCGCGTCCGTGTGGACGGCACTCGGTGGGCAGAGGGCCTGACGCGGGCCGATGGCAGACTGAGACCGCTCAGGCCTGGAGCAGAAGAAGCTGGGGAGGGAAGCCGAGGAGGACAGAAAGTCCACCAGGGTCAGCGGGAAGGGAAGAGAAGGGCTTGGAGAGCGCGGGGGGGGGGGGGGGGGGGCAGTCCCGGGTGTGCTCAGGTCTGGAACTCAGCAAGAAAGCTCTGCAGCTAGAGCGGACAATGGTCGTCGGTGCCCGTCGGTGGGATGGAGCCCACAGGCGCTCCGAGAACGCAGAGAAGACAAAACGAGGGTGGAGTGTGGGAGCACTAGGGACGGGGATGGAGAGGCGGCAGGCTGGAGGGCCAAGGGAAGGACGCAGGACTCTGGGCCGGGCAGACCCTTCCAGAGGGATGACAAGTAGTCAAATCCAGCAGACAAGGCCCTAAAAAACAATGTCAGGATGCGGGGCGGAAACTCGGTTTTGGTGGGCTGAGGGAGAAAGAGAGTTAAGAAAGGCAAAGCAATTAGACCGTGTTTTTTCAAAGTCTGGAGATCAGTGCCAGGAGAGGGGCCGTTGCACGATGGTAGGGCCGGAAGCATGTGCTCTGCTTCCAGAGCGAAGAATCCAGGTGGAGGAGGTGAGGGGTGCCGGCGTGGGACAGCGGTGGGGGGGTGGGGTAGGAAGGACAGCCCGGGTCTGGGTGGGGGTGGAGAGGGTGAGGCCATGGCCATGGGGTCTGGGACACTTGCCACGGGGAAGGAACCTACCAGTCAGCCTAGACCAGGACTCCTAGCCTCGAGTCCCTCCCAGCCTTGCTGGCCTCAAAGGATTATTCTGAAGATCCAACGAAACAACATGTAAAAGTGCACCACAAAGGGGAACGGACACACGCGCGGAGAGGATGCTCAGGCTAAAACAGGAGAGGGCCCAGCACTGGGTCCGTGCCCAGTAAAGACCACCTGAATCCTGACAAGGAGTCCCACCCCGAGGGAGGGGCCGGCTACCTGGGTCGGGAAGGCACAGAGACCGCTGCCCACCCCCCCTTCCAGCGGCCGCAGCGCATGCTGGCCGGGGACACGGGGCGAACATCTGGACACCCACTTGCAAAGTGGACACCTCCACAGGCCCGTTGTCTTGTCCCACCAGGAAAAACTCCACCGTCACCGTCTTCTTCTCCGTGCGCCGCGCAGCCCCGGAGCGGTGGGTGAAGAGCGGGAAGGCCCGGGCCAGGGCGCAGGCAGAGGCGAAGGCATCGGACCGCTCGCAGACCATCTGCAGCACAGAGGGGCAGAGCCCTGAGCAGGGGCAGCCCCGCGGGAGCCGCACCCAGGGAAGAGCTAGGGCCCCAACAGAGCCCACACGGGGACGTTCCCGGAGCCACCTCTCACGGCGGGAGAAAGAAAACGTGTGCTACCTGGTGCAGACGGCCTCCAAGACGGGAAAGCAGGATGTGGAGGGGCACGGGCTCAGGATATCTGGGTCTGGGTCTCAGATCTACCACCAAGACTGACCTGGGGAAAATGGCCTGGTCCCTCGACCTCAGTTTCCCTATCTGTAAGCAGGGCTTATGATGTCATGGGTTGTGGCAGCACGTCCACCTCGGAGGTCCCATGAGCCGGGGTGCTGTGCCGGCACCGGGGCTGAGCGATGGGGACACACGCTCCCCACGATGCGAGGGCGGCCCCGGGCACTCACCAGAATGCACCGCTGGGTTCCAGGTGGCAGGCAGGTGCGCACCAGTCGGGTGACGAAGTGGGCGGCCGAGGGGCTGTTGTGCCGGCTGACCCTGGAGGGCAGGGCGGCCACGGTGGCACAGTTCAGGTACAGGGGACAGCTGTCCGTGGGGTTGGGGTTGAGCGTGCTTAGAGCAGCCTGCCAGAGCTGGACGGGAAGGGGAGAGAGGAGACACAGACGCGGGACTTCACCAGCCCGCACGCCGGCAGCCGGGCCCTGCATGCGCTCGCTGGCCGGGCCGACAGGCCGCGGCTGCAGCGTCCCCGGGGCACCCACGGGCGGTGATTAAGATGTGTGGCCTCTCGCCGCAGCTCAGCGAGTGTGTCTGCGGGCACCGGTCCACCCTTGTGGGATTAAGCCGTGCGGATTTCAAAGGCCAGGCTGGGGGCCGCCGGGCTTCACACGCTGCGACCCCGGGTGCCGCCGGGAGGGCTTCCGGGAGCGGGCGGCCGGCGCCCCCCCCCGCAGGGGCCGCGCGGGCCCTCGAAGGCAGAGCCTGGGGGCGGCTCCCGGGCCCCCCCGCACCGCCCCGGGCTGGCCTCGCGCCCCCACGGGGTCCGGGCGGGGCCTCGGGGCGGCCGCGCGGCCCGCTCACCTCCTCGGTGACCCGGGGCTGCAGCTTCCCGCGGACGTAGCTCCAGGGCACGCGGTGCAGGTGGTGCAGCTGCCCGAGCACCAGCAGCGGCCGGCTCTGCGGGTCCGCGTCCCCGGCGCTGGCCTGGAACTGCAGCCCCACGTTCGCCATCTTCCGCCGGCCCGCCCCCCCCACCCCCCACCGCCCGGCCGCCGCCCCGCTCCGCTCGGGCTCCGCTCCGGCCCGGCCTCGGCGCCGCCCCGGCCCTGCCCGGCCGCCCGGCCCCGCCTCCCCCGCCGCTCCGGGCCGCTCGCGAGACGTGCAGGGCCCGCCCGGGGCGCGAGGGGGCGCCGGGCCGGCGGGGCGGAGCGGGCCGCCCTGACCCCGGCCGAGCCCCGGCCCACCCCCCCCAACCTCCCCGGGGCAGGCCCTGACCCGCAGGCCCGAGCCGGCAGGCTCCCGAGCGGCAGACCAGGCCCAGGCCCCGGGTAGGCCCCAGAGCCGGCAGGCTCCGGGCCCTGGGCAGGCCCCGATCCCTGGGGCAGGCCCCAAACCCGACAGGCCCCAAGCCCTGGGCAGGCCCCAAAGCCTGGCAAGCCCTGGCCAGGCCCAGGCAGGCCCCACGCCCACAGGTTCCTCGGGCGGGCCCTGCCTACAGAGTGAGGAAACAGCTCTCCAGACAGCCTTTGCAGGAAGGGGCCCTGGTCCCCAGCCCCCGCAGACACTGGTGGCCCTGACCTCCAGCAGGTGCTGAGCGGCCCCAGGCCCAACCGGGGTTCCACCCCTGTGGCCCTCACCAGACCACTGTCTGCAGGAGCCCAGTGGGCCCAGCTGCCCGGTGGTCCTCGGTGACCCCCACACTGACAGGCTGTGCCCTCACCACACCCGCAGCCGCCTGTCAGGTTTGGATGGGCTGCCCCGGCACACTGGGCACATCCACAGCCCCTTCCTCTTCATTTAATGGGTTCCCTGCCGCCGATCGGGTCCTCACTACCGTAGGCCTGGACTTGAGTCCCGGCTCAGGATGCGGGTTCCCACCCAGGTTACTGCTCCTGGGATGGCTGATCAGAAACTCGGGCGTCCCCTTGTCCAGTGGCCCTGCCCCCCTCCCGCCCCATTCTAGGAAGGACCATCTGGCCCCAGTGGGTGCGCGCTGCCCCCTGCAGCCTCCCACCCGCCTGGGGAGAGGGGAGGGGACACAGAGCCAGAGGAGAGGGCAGCACCGGAGCCAACTGCCACGGAGGAGGAGGGAAGGCTAGGCAAGGAGGGCGACCGGAGGGTGCTGGGGCATGTGGTGGGTGGTGGGGGGGCCCTGGGTGAGGGCAGAGGGGGCACCGGCGGGTGGCGGGTGTGCCCTTGGCGAGCCATGACCCAGTTGAGGAAGCCCCACCAGGACCCATTTAAAAATAAAGATCCTGCCCACATCCTGATTGCTCAAGGGCCTGTTGGTACCCCCCTCTGTCACCTCTAGCTACTTCCATGCGCCACCGTTCTCCTTTTGAGTTTCTTTTTCATTCTCAGCCTTAAAAAAAACCAGCACTGCCAACTTCTGAGCACGGCATCCAAGGCTTTTCCAAAGGCATGGACTTCCCAGCACACCTCCCCCACTCTGCAGCCCACCCAGGGGCCAGAGCTGTGTCTTCCCCGGCCACACCTGTGTCTCCCCCTCGGTCCTGAACCCGTGTCCCGGCTGCAAGATGGGTGCTCGACAACATGCCCTGGGGCCAGAGAGCTTCAGCATTCTGAAGGCAAGGCTTGCGTCCCCTTTCTTCTGCAGGGTCTAGCATAGAGCAGGTGCCAAAAACCTGGTCGCTGAATGAGGGAGAGGAATCCCTTCGAAAACCCACAGCTTTCCCAACATGAAAGTCAACGCTAATTGGATCTTATTTTCTTCAAAAGATTTTTACAGCAGCTGAATGTTTTCACACATTTGTAAAGGGTACGAAGATCGTGTATGAAGATCTATCACTCTTTCTTCTGTTTGCAAATACGCTGCAGACAAACCCAGGGCACTGCAGCAGTGGGGTGGGGCGCGGGGGATGCCCTCAGAGGGTGAGGGGTGGGAGCGGGGCCCTGAAGGGTGAAACAGGACTTCCACAGACACACAGGGCGGGGGAGGGGCCCGGGAGGAGCGCAGAGACCCGGCGTGTCCACAGGGCTCTGAATCCTGTGGGTAAGAACGCAGGGTCCCAGAGAACAGGCGAGGGGCGGGCTGTGGGGGATTGCAAACTGGGAATTCACTCCACAGACTTGTGCTTGCTGGGGAAGGAGCCGAGACGCATTTTAGCAAGCCAGGTCTGGCGGGTTTGAGCACAGGGAGTTGCAGGAGGGGAGAGAAATGGTTGGTAGAGAGATCATTCTGGAGATTCTTTCCTTTCAGAATTCTTCCCTGTGTGACAACAGACCAACTAACCCCCACGACCCCACGGAGGGATGGAGGAGATGACTCAGCCCAGCCAGCATTTATCGAACACTCATGCTGCACAAAGCAAAGGAAATGTTAGATGCTTGTTAAAAGCAAATAGTTCTGATTTTAGTTCTTAGCATCCCCTCCCCACCCCCCCCCCACCCCCGAGTCAAAGAAATCCAAACCAAACAGAACGCTGAGGAGTTTTCCACTTCGAACGCCTGCCAATTTCCTCAAGATGTAGCTTGTGACAGATACAAATATATTCCAGGAAAGTACTTTCCCCTTTGCACTGCAGACCTCGGAGACTCCAACACAAATAAGACAGGCAGCACTTTGTTTAGATAAGTTTTTATGAAGGTCTTAATCCACAGCTCAGGATGTATTTCACTGTCAATGAAAAATTCACCTCAATATAATTTTCTTTTAAAAAAGAAAAGAAAGAAAGAAAGAAATTTCAAAACAACTTACCAGATCTTTCCTGCAACCCAAGAAGTCACTTCTGATTTTGACGAGGTGCGGTTCATTCCGCATTCAACCGGGCGTTCAGACTTAGCATTTGAGGAACGCGGCTTTAAAAACTGGGAGGAATCCGCACAAAGTCCCCAGGACTTATTAGGAAGCTTCTGGTACAGTTCACATTCTAGAACACACTTTCAAGCTCATGTCGTGCAAGATGGCCCTGGGTGCAGGAAACGTGTCCGTGTCTATTAATTTCCTGCCAGGAGAAACAACTCCTCTACTGTCTGCGCACACCGATCGCCCCGAGATGCTCGGGCCCATGATTCTGATGTGAGAGACACTCATTCCCTTGGAGCACTTGTGGCTGCTTCCTGGTATTTTCACTCGTTCCTTTATTCAGTATCTGTTCGTTGATTATCCGTTTCTAAGAGCTCCAGGCCAGGTCAGGCTCTTGGGGATACAATGGCCGCGGGAGCAAAGACAGCAAAAAACCTCAGCAAGCCAGTCCCGGGGAGAAGAGCTTGGATTGAGCTATCTGAGGACAAGTCCCGGGGTCCAAGACAGTCTGATCCCTGACAAGGGAGTGGCCCACAGTTCTAAAGGGCATCGTGCGTTTGGACCAGTCACACGCTCACGTGCACACATGAAGTGTGCATGGGAAGGACGCCGAGCCGCAGAGTTCGAACTTGACCTTGTGGGCAACAAAGCCAGTGGAGGTGCCTCTGTCGCAACTAACGGGAGATCACGGTAGGGTTCATTCCCAGTGGACAGTGATCTGCCACTGCACCTGCCCGGAGGGGGAGGAGGCAGGCTCCGCTCCCCGAGCTCCCGCTGTCCCCCTCCGTGGAGCAGCTGGCCTGGAGGTGAGCCCCCAGGGGACAGGCAGGCGAGACCCCTGCACGAGCTCCCGGGACAAGGCCTGTGCAGGGGAGGTCGGAGCCTTCCCTCGCCACATCAGGGGGTGCACCTCGGCTATAATTTGTGAATTGCGTCTGGCCTGCCACCCAGAAGAGTCATGCTAAATGCTCCCTGGACGGTTGGAAAGGAACCCATTGCCGTGAGAAGCACATTTCTCTAGAAACTTTTTTGAAAAATGCATTAACTTATGGAAACGCTGAAAAATGACTACAACAAAGTCTTGTATACCCTTTACCGAGATCAGATGTGGGTGTGTCTGTGTGTGTGTGTACATATATTTTTTTCCTGCAGTTTAAACTTAGTTGCATACACTCTAACCTTAAATACCTCAGCGTGTATCTATCTCTTAGGAACACGGACACCATCCCACACATAATCACATACCCCGATCATACCCAAAGAAAATTAACATCCAAACAATATGATTATCGAATACACAGTCCACATTGCAATTTGTTTGACTGTCCCCAAAGTGTCCTTCATGGCCTTTTGAAAACCCAGAATCTAAATAAGGACCAGGCGTTCCGCTTGGCTGTCAAGTCTCTTTGGTCTCCTTGAATCCAGAACAATCCCTGCCTTTGTCCTTCCTGACATTGACGGGTGGCGTAGAAAGTCCCGCAGTCTGGATTCGTTGGGATTGTTTCCTTGTGATTAGATTCAGGTTAAACACGTCGTGTTTGCCACCGTATCTCACCAGGAGCCACGGCACCCACGTGTCTCCCGTGACTGGCTTTTTGGTTCAAGTGGGATTGGCCTGATCTCAAACGGCAAAGGGCCGTCACCCCCTCATAGTTAATGGTGTTCAGCTCAGTTACCTCTTCAAAACCCATGCAGACTCAGGCCCTTCCTTCTCCTGACCTCTCCCTGGAAGCTTTTGCAGCTGCTAAGGACGGCTGCCCAGGTCTAGTACTGCTTGCAAGAGGCTGACTTTCTAGCTGATCAACCCTTCCAGACCTCCTGCCTCCCCTCACCCCCTGGAAGGACTCACATCATCTGTGGGGTCCCGGGCAAGAAGGAAGGCGCAGAGCTTCATTTCTAAGAGAGAATTTCACGACGGTGGGCACGCAGGATGAACCTGAAGACGGGTGGGTGTCACAGTGGGCGGTGGCTGTGGGCTCCCCAGTTCTTTCCCTGCGTTTGGCTCTTTCGTGGTCCCTGGCCTCACTCGGGCCAGCCAGGGCCTTACCAGGCCGGCACCCGTGTCCTTCTCACATGTTCCTATCGGCCTCTGAGGACCACGATCCTCCCTGGAACAGTAAGATGGTCCCCGGGCTCACTCTGCCCCTTCCTGGCCCTGTAGCGAGAGTCGGGCAGGCCTCACAGGAGCCCTGGTCTCCTTGCGGTCGGGTGGGGATGGGGCACGGCTGCTTAGACCTCCATCTGGAAATCCAGTTCTGCCTGTGCAGCGCGCGCTCTGCACTCCTGGGCGGTCGCTGTCTCTGATGCTTTCCGAGGAGTGTCATGTGTGCGTGTGGTTCCTTAGAGTCGACGCCTGTGTTGCTGGGCTCTTCCTCACGGGTCCTACCCCATGTGGGTTCTTCCTTCTCCCACGCTGAGAACCTGAGTTCCCCATCACCCTCCTGTGGATCCTCGGCTGGTCTCTCCTGACAGCTTCCACCCGCAACCCCAAACCCACCGCCTTGCAGTCCAGAGTCTGCTCGTTCTGCTTGTTCGGGGAATGATCCCACCGGGATACTCAACACTTACTTCGCCTTTGTACGGTCTGATACCTACCTAGAGTCCCATGTTTCTGTTTGTCCTGAACTGAGCGGCTTGCTGGCTCTTTTCCTTTTCTTTCTTTCTTTTTTTTTTTTCTTTAAACATTTTCTTTTTTAGAAGACATACACTTCTGTGGCTCAACAGTTGAAACCGCAGGAAGGAATGCTCAAAGGGGTCCCCTGTCCCTTCTAATCCTTTCCCATTCATTCTCTTGGAGGTCACCGTTTTTCTCAGGTTTGGGTTTATCTTTCCTGTTTTGTTTTTTTTTTTTTTTTGAAAAACCGCGTTTTATGCGCACTCGGTACAAAAGACGGCACACTGCATGTAATCTTTCGCACTTGGCTTGAAAAGCACATTCTGTGATTTCATCTAGAGCGCTTTTTACCTTCTGATATCAGCGCGATGAGAGAACACTGTTAATAAAAATGTGCTGCAGAAACCACTTATTAACAACAAAAAGCGTTTCTTCCCACATCAGTTTTTGGACTTTTCCATAAAATGAGGGGCTGAGCTAGTTGCCCTGGGCAGTCCCCCGCCGTTCTAGCAGCCTAAATTATCTTCCCAGGAAGCCCACCTTGTCGGACGGGAATAACCCTCCTTGTCTTGGGGACCAAATTCTTGTTGACTTCTGAGCACCAGCAAAATCACTCCTGTAGCTGCAGAAGTTTTCAAGGGCAGTGTGGAAAATCGGAGCCTCGGCATGGGGGTGGCTGTGGGAAGGGGGGAGGGAGAGAGGTAATTAACCGACCCAAGGTGGTTCCGTGTTCCTTGCGGCGACTCAGTGTACGGAAATGAAGGTGTACAGAAAAGCAGAAGGAGGGGGCAAATCTGAACGAGGATCAAGAATCTTTTCTTTAGGAAATCCTGCCCTTACAGGATCCTCCTGAATAGCCTGTCTCTCCAGAGCTTTGAAAATGAGTCCATCTTCAAAAACCCGAGTCACATTCTTTTCTCCAGAAACACCCTCTTTTTAAAGCCACACATCTGTTGGCATTATCTAAACGCGGATCTTTTAAAAAGTAAAAAAGAATCACAAATCTGTTGCAGAGGCTTTTGGCAGCTGAGCTGCATGAGGTAAGGGGGGGGGGGGAACGAAACATTAAGCAGGAATTGTTGGTTTTTCTTAAGGACCCTGAGAGGGAAATTCAATACACACACACATACACACACACACAGAAATATACATACATATTTTCTTCTCACTAAATCTGGAAGGTTCCATCTTCCAGGTTGGTTCAGAGTTACAGACGGAAAGTACTGAATTGGAGTGACCTTCCTTACATTACAATGCAGGTTAAAATGCTAGATTTGAAATAAGATCACTTATCCCCACTCAGCGATTTACAAAACTGAAGTGACATTATAACCCAAACAGAGTAAAAAGCCTTCCAATCGGGGTCCCGGGTCTCCTAACATCTTCATCAACTCAAACGCTTAAACATCACCTGGGAGAACCATAAAAAGTCTTTTTGGAGTCTTTTTCTTAACACGTGGGAAACACCGAGTCAATTCGCACCATAAAGGGCTATTTTTAAAACATGATTTGCTTGCCATGGTATAAACTCGGCAGCACGCGAGACCGAAGAGTTCCGGGCATACGCCAAGGGTACACACACACCAGGAGCCCCCTCTTTTTTTTCCTCTTTAGACGAGGTTACTTTCTGTGTCCCGAGGCTCCAGGGGCGGAAGGAAGGGCAGGGTGGGAGGCCAGCTGGGGACCAGGGCTCTCCAGGGCGGGCTGTGGGAACCCGAGGGAAGGAGGGCCAGGGCCGGCGGCCAGGCGGTGGGCTGTCCCGGGCCGGGGTCCCGGGCAGGGGTCCCGGTTGGCTGGCGAGTGGGCACCACCACTGGGGGCTTTTGCGGCGCGTTTTTGTGCAACACACACGACACCCGCCTCCGCGAGGCACAATGCAAGTGCCCGAGTTCTGTGTAAATTTAATTATTAGCATGAACTGAAGGTACTGTCATTGTTTAACTCAGCCGACCTTTTAAATGGATAACCAACCTTGAGGCTTAATTGGATTTAAAAAAAAAAAAATCAATTTCTAGCCATTGCATAGTGTGGAAATGAAGTACCACATTCTCAGGCAATTGTACCATCAGTTTTGCTCCAGCCTATTTTTTATTGTTTACAACTTGAAAATGACATTCTCCATGTCGGGGAGCGCGCCGGGCACACACACATGCACACACACGCCTTCCGTCAGCAGCCACCCTGCACACGTCCGCGTGCCACGTCATGTCACCCAAGAGTCGCCGCTTTCGGACCGGCGGTGGGATTAGTCAGCAGCAATCTCTTCAGAGCAGTCACGCGGACAACTGAGCTAGGGATAATGACGGGCCACCGTTCGCGACTCTCTCCCGGCCTCGGTCTGCTCTACTCTTCGTAATAAGGAACAAAGTCCTTGAGGAGCCTTTAGCACATCCCATCTTGACCATTAAATCTCTCTGGAAGAAGGTCATTTAATTTTACGGAAAGAAATGAACAACTAAAGTGGCCTAAGCGGTGACAGTACTGGTCTGGAAATGAGAAGCTCGAAGGTTCTAGCTCCAGCCCTGGGTGGTCCTGGTCCTGTGGCCTCGAGAGTGAGCCCGGGGGCGGGTCTCGGGTTTCCCGTCTGGGGCAGCCGCGGTGGGGAGTGGGGGCGGGGGGGTCGGGGGAGCGGCGATGGAAAGGGGGGGCTGTCGTGGGGTCCCGAGTCGGCACACCAAGTCAGAAAAACGGGCTTCCCTCAGCACTGCCTCCGAGGGACGTCGAATGACGCGAACCAGAGCCATCTTCGCCTCCATTACATCCACGAAACGGGAGAAATAGTGATTACTAACGGCAGAATCGGGATGATTAGCTAAAAGCAATTTTAGAATAATAGTTGACAAACAGAAAACACTAAACCCAATGGTCTACTTTGACGAAGTCTAATTTAAATGTACATTGTACTGAACGGAGTCTCGTTTCCATGATCCGTTTTAGCCAGTTCACAGAGCTGAGCGCGAGGCCCGCGCAATTATCCTGAGCATTCAGGACAGTCCAGAGAGCTAATTGGGACAATTGGACAAATGATTATTTTCTTTTGCCTCAACTGACCAGATAATTGTGCTCAAGTTTCTGCCATACGACTCTGTGGAATGTCCGCCGGAGGGAGGTGCGGGGAAGGTCTGGCCAGAGACGGTAGAATGATGGGGAGGGTGGTGTGCGGTTGGGCAAGGAGCACAGGAGACCCAGCGGATGTCCCCTAACTCCGAGTCCCAAGTCCGGGACGCTTTTAGGCGAGCCGCAGTCTCTGCGTGTGCCCGCCCGCAGTCCATGTGAGTTCACCCCCACCCCCGCCCCTGCCCTCCATTTCAAAACAAATGAAACGGAGACATCAGGGAACAGGTCAGAGGTGGCATCTGGGTGGTCAAGGGAATCTGGAGAGGAGATGCTAAGGGCTCACACACACACACACACACACACACGTACAGATAGACAATTTGAATCCCACGTTTGTACATACGCACGCCGCTGTTTCACTTGCAGCCAAGATCAAACGAAGAAGTTTGCCTCCCCAAATCCTAGGAGACAATGGAAACTCTCAATAACTGATCGGTCCGGTGGTTCCCCTGCAGCCCTGTCCTGTCCCCTGTGCTCCCGACTACCAGACATCCCTCCTGTGAAGACATTACCCAGACCTCTCCATCTGGCCCCCACAGGTTTTGACTAGACTAAGGGAGCCTGATGGCCAAAGTTAAGCCAGCATGTTAGAATAACTCGCCATTCCACCGAGTTTACCCACAAATTATACCAGGCAATTGAGTTGTTTTGTGGCAGCGAGGAGAGACCAGGAGGAACCTCAGGTCGCTCCCACCTTGGGTGCCGATCAGAGGTCTTCGAGGAGGTGCACTGGATTCAGCAGGACACGTCTCTACCAGCCCGCCTCCTCCGTCAGTGCGGGCCTTCGGGAGGAACCACCCCACGGCCCACGCTCCTGCGCCTCTGGGCCGGTCGCACGTGAGGGCCAGGACCGAGCCTTCGTCGTGCGCTGCTATCTGCACACACCTGCAGTGCCATTTCCAGAGGGAGCCACCAAACATTCATCTGGAAACCTGACGCCCTAGGTGACTGCTCAGGAGGCGCCCCGCCCACCCCCACCCCCCCCAGAGCCCACAGTGCGCTCACACGCATCGCCACTTACACGGCTGTGCCATCCAGGGTGGAGGGCTCCTTCAAGGTCATCACTGGTCAGAATGTTCTTGAAGCCTGTGGCAAGTGTCTATCCTTTGAGGGGCGGGTTCGATACTTGGACAGAGCCAGTGGGCTTTGAACAAATTGGGGAGATAGAATTTCTAGCCAAAAAAGCAAGGAGCGAGCACGACAGAAGGCCGCCCGCTCCGTGTAGTTCACCAACAGGAAGGTCAATGACCTCCTTGGGCAGCAGGTGCCTCACAAGACAGAATGCCTGGCTTGTCACAGTGAATCCCAGGCAAGTCCGCTCCCACGGAGCAGACGCTAGGGTTTAAGGACACGAAGACAGATGCCATCACACCTGGATGACGTGAACGGCGATGCTTAGGTGACAAAGACCCACCCTGGTCCCTGAGGAGGAGCCCAGAGGCGGGCACGTTCCCGGTGAAAGTGTGGGCCTGGCTCTGGGTTTAGCTGGCAAAGACCATCCCTGAAGTGTTCGGTGTAACGGAACAGGAAACATCTAAAGTCACTTAGAAATTCCAGTCTCCTGGAGCCTGGCTGTAGTATTTCTCAGCAAGGCACACGGACTACATTTTACTTGAAGATCTCCCAAGTGTTTCTGGGTAGGTATAGGAAGCATACATTTTCATAAGAAAAGTAGTT
The DNA here is from genome assembly GCF_964662115.1 of Mustela nivalis. NCBI lineage: Eukaryota > Metazoa > Chordata > Mammalia > Carnivora > Mustelidae > Mustela > Mustela nivalis. The sequence goes on along the minus strand of NC_139027.1, from coordinate 139,573,508 downwards.
GTCTGCCTTTTCGGCAGACGGTTTCCCTTTTGTATGCTGGAAAGCAGACAGATCGGTCCGTCCACAAGCGTCCATCAGGCAGATGGACGGACTTTCAGACACAGGCAAGGCCTCAGACACCAGACAAAGAGTCATTGGCCCAAACGATCCCAGAATGGACCCGGCCCTCCTGTAACACAGACGCATGGGAAGAAACACAAGCCCCGTCGTTAAAATTAATACGAGGACTGCAGCATGTTCTTTAATCCGCACGACTGCTTTATTGTACAAAAAGTTTCCAGGAACAGTAAATTAGTTTTAAAAAAGGACCAAAAAAAGTCATTTTGGATAGAAGCGCTTCACTAATTGCTTTATTTAAGCACACAAGAAGAAAAGTCTTATCTGACCAATTAGGTTGGAAGGGTTTTATTACCTTTAAGAAGCCATTAGCTAGGATAAAACACTGAAAGCACTTGTGTCAAAACAAATAAATAATGCTCTCTCAATTAGCAGAGAAAGCGGTAAATCCGTTAAATTAGAGACATACACTGCTTCACGTCCATGGCGAAGACAGCACCCCCCACCCCCAAATTAATACGAGAAGAGATAGTAGATTTCAGTTACAATCTCGGGAAAGATCTGGAGCTTTGGAGACCCCATGGTCAACACTGACTTCTCTCCTCTCCGGTGCCGTCCAAGGAACCACCCCAGGACATGCCGGAGGGCGCAGGCGTCGGGGGCGGAGTCCAGGAGTGCCCGGAAGGAGCTTTCCCTGCCGACCCTCTCCTCTGCTCGCACCGCAGGCGGGGAAGAGGCGGCCGGCGCTCACCGCGACCAGAGCTTGACAGAGGGACGCCTCAGCCTTTTTGCAGGCAAGGGCTGTCTGCAGGAGCCCGTCTCCTTAGAGGGGAAGAATGACCCTGAGGGACCAGGACTCCATGACCAGTTTTCTCTTACTTGCCCCAAGGCTGCTGATCTTTCCCTGATAAAGGCTCACAAGAAAAATACAGTGTTTAGAGCAGCTGGGCCTGCTGGCGCCAGGTTCTGGGGCGGCCTCCCGCCGTGGGGCGAGGCTACGGCAGCAGACAGTGGCCCCACGCTGGCTTCACACCACTCGAGATCCTGGACACCACGTCTGTTTAGCTCTATTATTTAACCCAAATGGGGTGAGGGGGTCGGGAGCAAAAACCAACCCCGATCGCCCCTATTAGCTGAAAATAAACATAAATAAATGGCGATCCCTTCTTTCTTGTGGGATCCTTTCTTAAAGGGTCACTTTCCTTCAAGGGGAAGACTGAGCATGTTCAAAGCTCCACCAGTCATCCAGTAGTGCCGCTGCAGGCCGACAGGCAGCAGAGCCCTGCCCGGCGCAGCCCTGCTCCTTGGGGAAGCTGGTCTCCGGGACACCCAGACTCTGCCACCAGATTCGAGTCAGCCGAGTGGGGAGTGCCTAGAGCTCCTCACGAGGTCTGGAGAAGCCCCACGTGTCGGGGGTGATCCAGGAGGTGGGGGTTCATATTTCCCGACCCTTTTCCCAATAAATAACTGTTTGTCAGGGAATACCACGTGATTTCCTGAAATGCCAGGGGCGTCTCTAGATCATTCTACAGTCACGGCAGTAATATGAAAACCAGTGGCCTCCTGGAGTCACAGAGGACTTGTAAGGCTGGGACGTGGGTTTGGGTATTAAGACCATGATCTGTTTGGATGACTTGAACCTCTGGACTTGAGTTTAAGTTTCCAGAAACCTACTTTAAAGTCAATTCTAAAGAGATATTTTATGTGACTGATCCAAATAAAGGACGGCACATTTAATGAAGTCATGCTCTTCTCAAACTTTTTAGGAGAGGTAAAAAAACAATGGAGGAGCCATTGGAAATTATACAAAGACCATTAAAAAGATACTGGTGTCTCAAGACCCAATAAAACATGAACAACTTCAGCTTTCAAAGTCGCCATCACTTTCCACATTATTCTACAGTTCAAGAAATATATTCGAGCACCATATTGATAATAGGTAAGTAAACGGCAAAGTCCTGCTTTGGCGATCTGATTCATGCTCACGCAAAGGAGGGATTTCCTAATCCAGATTGTCACAATCTGCAGGAACGTGCCCACTCTCTTGGGCACGTTAGCAGCAGGGAAGGAGCTGATAGATCATACCACTGGTGGAGTATTTGACTTTGAAATGGAGCGATGTTTGGTTAATAATTTGAGATCCACTAATCCTAAATGGGGCGGCCCGTTCAGAAGGGCCTGTGTGTAAATTCACAGTTCATTAAATGGTGTCTGGTTTGAACAGGCCATTATGTGGTTAGTGTAGAAGTAATGGATTGAGTGAGGACGGCTGGGGACGAGCACAGGGACGCACTGGCTGATTCTGGTGACTTCCACGACGCTGCTCATCTTCCACTGCATGTTTTCTGGTGAGGTCGGGTTTAATCACCCACTTCTAAGTTTAGGTGGTTTTGTTTAGTAACCCCTTTTGGTTTACAGTAGAAGATGCAGGGCACGGATTCTGGATGAGGAACAGCCCATTTATGGTGAACTCAAACTCATGAGGCCGTTGCAACCGGCCCATCTAAATGTGTTAATTACCATCAATGATGGTTTCTTCTTTTTCACACTTTGTTACTCTGATCATTAACAGTGATGGAAAAGCTAAATTAAGTTAATGGGGAATGGATTATAAATTCTTAAAGGACTTCTCAGTTTGTTTTCAACTGGAAAACATACAAAGAAAGATGAAGAGGCATTTTTGCCTCTACTCACAAATTTTTGGTACCAAATTTCTTAAAAACCAGATGGTTTTTAAAAAATGTTTCCAAAAATTATTTTAACATGTTGCTCCGACATGACAGCTAAAAAAATGACATATGCACATACAGTATCGACCAACTTGTGGAGTGCCTGTAAACATTCAACTCATTTTTCTCTTTCTAAAAAAATATATATATTATCACTGATGACACAGCTCAATCTCTATTCTGCAGCAGTAGCAAAGGTCCTTAAATTCTTGACAACGAAGGAAAACCAGAAGCCCGTCCCTCTGCTTGAGCACGACCGTGACGAGGAGTCCCGGCCGGCGTTCGCGGCCCCCACATGGTCCACAGCCTGCACCTCTGCTGTGCCCGCGGGGTGGCCACGCCCCTCGCGCCTGGGAGGCCATGCGGGTGGCACACGCAGCCCCACGGACGCCTAGCGAGACTTCACGCCGATGAGGACAACAATGAGGACAATGATGATGACAAATAATATTAAAATCACAAGCATCTTCCGATTCTTCCTTTGATATTGCTCTGCCTATAGAGAGAGGGAAAAAGGCTGTCATTTTCCCAAAAATCCAAAATCAAGTCTCGTTGTTTCCAGTCCTGGGCCTGCGGCTCTGTCTGCATCACTGGCCTCTCTGCCACAGGCTACGTCACGTCACTACAAGCCCTGCCATCAGTTCTAGCACGTTCCTCAATGCGGGGCAGACAGCCTGCAGGAGGCCGGAGCTACCGAGCTACCCCGGGTGCACGGGAGCACAAAGGACACAGGCTGGCGGCAGGAGCCCCAAATTCCACCCCAGGGCTGGGTGGACCTGCTTCTCCTCCACCTTCCACTGACCCCAAGGAGCCACTCTTTTGAGGAGAGCCTCCTGTTTCTGGACACAGCTTTTGGGATGAACGTATACCTCCTTCGTGACGACCTTCAACAACGGGCTGAGGTCACCCCAGCCAGTGTGCATGAACTGACGGCCCCCAAGAGGGGCGTTTTCTGCCTCCCCTGATGCTGGAAACAGGAACACTCCTCTGCTGCAACAGGAGTGCGAAAAGTATGCCCTACGGATCTCAAGTGCACAAAGAGCCTCCCTGAGATAACTGCTCGCCCGCAGTGCTTCCGCCGGCACGACAGACAGGAGCTTCCCGAGCTCAGCTCCCGCTGCACCCCTCCCCTGCCCACAGCAGCCTGGAGGCCCTGGGCAGGGCTGGGCAGCGGGGGCGGGGAGGGGGACGCCCTCACTCACACCACGCCTGTTGTGCTCACACAAAAACGCCCCACCTGGGTTCCTAGGGACTGACCCGGGAGAGGAGTGTGGCCGAGGAGGGAGCTGCGAGGTTGCCCTCCCCAGGTGATGCTCCTTCACAGGGGAGGACACGAAGGAGACAGCCTGATGGAGACGTATGAGAATGTCCAATCTCTTCTGCTTTACCTCTGCGGTCCCCATCAACCTTCTGATTGGTGGTTTTGTTTCCTAAGGGAGCCTACACACCCACAGGGAGCCACTCAACAACCAGGAGGGAACATCGGGGCAGGCAGATTAACCCGTCTGCAGAGTCCGGCCCGTGCGGAGCCACCCCCAGCTCCATCCTCCTCGGGGACCGCCAGGGGACCGGCCAGCCACGCCACTGACAGCAGTGTGACCGGAGGGGGAAGCCGGAGCACGTCTGCTGCTCTAACACGGAACCTAGAACACCAGGGAAACTGATATGAAACGATATACTTTAAAGCTTCTCAAAGCAATTTATAAAGTAGAACCCAAAACAAAATTTCTAGTTCCCACTGGATTTGTACACTCCTGCGGAGAAAGCTCTGCCCTTTATCTGTGCCTTATTACAAAACATGTCTCACTAGCTTTTATTTAAGAACTTCAAAACCAATGCATAATTCAACAGCGTATCAGAAAGTGGGTATTTCAGAGAAGAAAACTCAAGCTAGTCATCAGTCTTTCATACGCAGGTTCGGCAGCTCAAGCAGCTCTCTGCTTGCCCGGGGCAGGGCCTTCCCTTCCATCGTGCGCTGGCGTCACCCCGCGCCCCGCCGCAGCCGCGGGCACACGGGAGGTGCAGGGATCCCTTTCTGTAAAGCTGGGGTCATCGTCAGACGGGGCCACCCCTGCCATGGAGAGCAACCAGCTCCCCAACGGCGGCAGAGCCGTCCACGCGCGGCCCGGAGAAAGGCTCATTAGCTGGCTGCGGCCTCACACGGTCTCAACGGCCGCACGGAGATGGGCGGGACTTAATGGACTGCCGAAGGACCAGCGTCCGTGCCTTTTCAAGAAAAGACGCTCCCAATCACGTGGGGGGCCGCTCGGCCGCCTCCGGGTGTTTCTCGATACTGGTGACAAGATTCCTAAGACGCTTCCTGGTTATTTTTCAATAAAGATCATGAAAGGTAGGCCAGAGATAGCTACCTTATTAGCGAAGACTAAGAGAGCTACTCTCACTTCAACGAACTATGCTTTTCTCAAGGTGGCACACAGACATACTGCGGTAATTAAAAGGGAAAATGAGATTTTTATCTGCTCCAGAGCAATCCTCTGCCAGCAACGCATCAGAAATGCGTCACAGCAAGAGAGACCTGAGTCGGCAGCAACAAGTGGACAGAATGTTCGACCTAGCAAACGCCCATTCCCTTGATTTCCTACACAAGAGGAGCCAAAGAATGAAATAATTTCTGAAAGGAAGAAACGCCCCATTCCTTTATAATCTCCTGTCACTTCTCAGCAACTTTCAAATCCAGGTGCAAGGTGCCCGTGGAGTGGCTCCCTGCAGCAGGATGACTGGTCCCCCGCGGTCGGCGCCGCCTACACAGACACGGGGCGTTCCTGCACGCCCCGCCGCTGCGCCCCCCCGTGCCCCGGGTACTTGAGAATGGCTCCCCGAACTCTCGGCTGCGGAAACGCACGGCATTACCTTGTGAAGCTGTTTCAGGCCATCTTCGGTCTTGACACAGGACTGCTCAACGTTGTAGTCAATTCTGTCAAGGACTGTACCCTGAGTGAGAGATGACAGTTACAGACAACCGACAACGGCCACTGGGAACCTGCAGCTGCAGCCGCCATGACTCAAGCACTATCTGTTTTACTCAACCGCTGCTAGAAAGGGGCACACGGAAAGCTCTGGAACCCGTCATCAAGCAGTATGAGCCACTCAGAGGCAGAGTGCCGTGTTAGTTACATGAAGTCTAACTCGTGAGAAAGAAATACTGACAAACTAAGCTTTCTTTTTCGGATTTAGCCGCTCTAACATATGCCACACTCAGCCTTACTGCCTTACTGGGGCTTTAAGAGATACACGGCTGAGCGGAAACAGGCTCTGCGAGGCTAGGGCCTGACTTCTGTGCCCATGGGCTGCTTAAATGCTTGGATTCCAGTGAGCAGAGCGCGCTGGTTAAGCTAGGCGCAGTCACGATTAGGCCTGGAAACCGACCAGCACGCCTGTCAACGTCGACACGGGTGTCCACAGGTCAGAGCAGAGACAGTGAGCTCTGACCCACCATGTAAAATTACACGTTTGCCTCAAGGGGAATTTTGTTTTTAATTGTTTAATCTGTCGGTTCAAACGGAAAGAAGGGAACACCAGGCTATGTGGAGACCAGAGCTCTTAATGGAACCCGCTGCATCAGACGAGGTGGCAAGCGCAGTTCCTCGGGAACCGCGGGAGTAATTACTGTAACTAGATCTTCCACGGCCTCAACACTCCACTGTGCAGCTGGTTGCAGGGGGATCAGGACCCAAATCCCTGCTGGCAAGATAATAAAATACCCTAATCAGATTGTAACACTGAACAAACAATTTAATTCTACTTGAAAGCTAGTGGTTCCAGTTGCCCTTACACAGTAACCTGCCAAAATTAGAAGGGAAACCTTATCTATTGCCAGAATCACTGCTGAGTGGGGGCAGAACTCACCAGACCCCCCGGTAGGGTGGTCTCATCAGCATCCTTGAAGTATGGGCAGAGAACACAAGACCGTCTACCCATATTTATCTTTCACTTAAAAAAATAAATGTTATCAGTAGCTTTATAGGAAATGAACATTAGTACATGCCTATCATTTGCACATACGCAGACCCATGTAAGTGTGTAAGCACACACACACACACATACACACATACACGGGGGGAGGAGAGTCAAATTTTGTTTCCCGACACGAATGCAGACTCAAGAGTCTCCAGAAGGACCAGATGTCCCGGCAGGAAGACTCGGCGATGAGGAAGGTAAAGCACACACCTGCTCTACGATCATCGCTCCCAAGTCCCGGAATATCTCGTTCAGGTCGGAGATGGACTGCACGATCTGGCGGATCTCCCGCTCCCGCTCCTCCACCATCAGCGTGTTCTGCTCCACCAGCACCAACTGGTCGTCCGTAAAACCCTAGCGAGACAAGAAGCACCGGATTTGTAGCTTTAGATTCTCCTCTTCCCCCACCAGATGGTACACTGTACAGCTGCAGATACCATCTAAAGACCGAATTCTGAAAATATTTCTATAAAGCACATAAACACAACACATAAGCACTTATTTTTCTCTGACAGGAAAGATCCGAATTCCTAAACAAGCAGGACGGTGTAAAGCACTAGGGGCCAAAGCAGGGGACGCGAAGAGAACCCGTCTGCGGCTATGCAGGGCCGAGCAGCGAAACCACCGGGGGTGACCCTGCACTTCTCTGGGTTCTTCCCAACGTGCGGTGTGCAGACTGCTTTCCCGAAGGTTCTGGAAGGCAGATGGCAAGGCCTCCTTGCAGCCTACAGAAAGGAAGGAACAGTATGGCCCCCATGACCGTTCTTCCACCTGCCGCAAAAACAACCTGACGGATGTACAGGTCAAGCAGCGCGGCCCCATCGGCATTGCACGGAAGCTACAGGTCTATGAGGAGAAGGAACAGAACGGAGCGCAGATGCACAGCAGCCCGTCTTGCAGCCCCTTCACGTACCCGGTCATAAAGAGTATTATCGTCTCCATCATCCATTAGTGGTACTGATGTATCAAAAAAATGCTGGGATCTTTCCTCTCGATTCTTCATGCCTATCACAGATAGGAATTCACTTTACTCGAGTACGTAAACCATCCTGGTTACTGTTCCACCATTAAAAAGGGGAAATCTAGAGTAAAACTCAACAGTCAAAATGGAGATATTCTTAGCTTTAAAAGGAGCCTATCTCCAACAGAGGCGGGGGGAGAGTCAAGGGTTATCAACAGGTAACGAGATGCACGCACTGAGGGTGATTCAAGACAAAAACCACACTGTACACATGTACAACTCACTTGATGCCAAGTGAGTGACAACGGGACACTTAAAGCCACCTGAGAGACTCTAAGTGAGGCAGAAATATTTAATCTAACTGCTGCTACAAAGCATTTTTTTAAAAAAATCAGTATTTCTCTCTAGAAGCATCTCTAGCAACAATTCCAAATGGCCCTAATCAAATTTCAGAAGTATTGAAATTAAAATACAAATATGCCAGTTGTTAAAGGGAGGGGGAACTAGGTTTTGGTTTTTGTTTTTTCGGTATGTGGGGAGACTACTGATTATAGTGGCATCAAGAAAAACCGTTTATGAGGTAATTCGAATGCGGCTGTGGCCAACCAGACTTCCCACTGTCTGGAAGCAAAGGTGGGCTGAGTGGGTCACTAGTGCCAAGCAGCCAGCAGCCAGGGGTTCGACTGCTCCCAGAAAGGGTTTCCAGGCGCTTGCATGCTTCAGTCGTTATGGAAATAGAAAGCTTTCACGTCATCACAGCGGATTTCACCTCTTTGTTGGCAGCTTCCCCCAACCCAACATCTGGAGAGCTACAGGCTTCACAAACGTGCTGGAATGATTCTCCCACGATTCTTGAAGCCGGACGCTTCGCTGCTTGTGGGCTGTCCTGACAGCCTGTGCCCAGCCTCCCGTGGGGGCCGCTGGGGGCGGGGGCTCCCGCGGGCACCGGAAGGTGTGAAGCTCCCCCAGGGGTCATCATGGAGGGTGGAGGAGGAAAGGGAAAATGAGCAGCGAAAGAGAAGGATGAAGACGGAAGCGGTCCGCGGTCCCCACGCCGGGATTCTCGCGACCCCCAAGCCCTCAGAGCAGCCGGTGACACTCACGTTTGAGGTAGCCCGACTGCGCGCGCCGGAAGCCGGTGGACAGCTCCTGCAGAGCCTGCGCCAGCGAGGCCACCACGTTGCGAAGGAGCCGCTCCTCCTGCTCGGAGCAGGCCCTGCGCGCCCGGCTGGGCAGAGCCTGCACGGCTCGCTGGCACCTGTGGAAGAGCTGGGAGGACAAGCCCACGGCTCGCAGCGGGCCGGGAAGGGGCCCCGAGCGCCAGCGCCTCCGCACGCCCGTCCCAGGGACGGCAACCGCGCTGCTCACGCACGCGGACCTCGGGCAAGGAGACCAGATCAAAGTTGCCGGAGGCCTCATCTACATCCTCAGAAAGACCCAGCCAGACGGGAACGGATGCGGGGGGGCACCTTCTAATGCGTCGTCACGTGTTGCCCTGCTGTTGCGATCTTCTCACTTAACCCCCATGCCCACCCTGGGGCAGGCATTAATATGACTGTTCCCATTTTATAGATGAGAACACCAGAGTCAGAGGGACGAGAACCATGGCGTTGTTACCTTGCCAAGAGCTGGAATTCCAACATTCCACCACCCAGGGCTCTCCCAGAGCACCCAGCCCCTCCACTGAGGATCACAACCAGGAAACGCACACAAGTAAAAAATGTAAAACACTAGAGCTCCCACACCAGTCAGATTACTTAAAAATTACTCAAGTTGAGCATTTTACAAGGAATTCTTCTAGGGTACTAAGTTCCTCGAGGTACTAATACACTCGAGTCTTGGGCAACAGCTCCCGATCTTTTCCGATTACGAGGACCATTTTCTAACATGAATAATTTGTAATCACTAGTACACAATTAAAGGCACACACTTCTAAATCCGTCCACGGTGGTATCTACTGACAACTGAGAAACCCAGCCCCATTCCTCTACAACACATGCTGATTCTTGGGGGGGAACTCAGGGCCTCACGTCCCTTTGTGAACTTGGGGTTGGGAAGTGTGATCTGATTTAGAGTCTGCACCACGTAATGGCTTTTGAGAGGGTCATGAGAAGGCTGGGAAATGCCCGTCCCCCCTGGGGTCCATCTCCATCCTCACCTGAGTGATCTCTTGGGTGGTGATTTCAATGGCGTGTTCCTGCTCGCTGCTGTCATCCAGGGTAGGTCTGTTCAAATGCTGGTCGTGAAGGCTGGCTAATTCCTTCATCTTCTGTTTGATCCGGCCGACATCATACTGTATCTAAACAAATGAAACCACCAGGACCCCACTGATGCCCGCCAGGCGTCGTGGGCCTCCCAGACCATCAGCTGCACTCAAGTACAGAGCGCAGGCTTCGGCCGCCGACCTGTAGGCTCACTGACGCGTGAGCAACTTTTCATTCAAACACCCCCCTCATCACACGGTTCTTCAGTTTCTCTCTATAATCTAGGTAGTCACTCCTAACGCCAAGATCGCGCGCGCACACACACACACCTCTTCTTGGGGTGTGTGAACTGAATAAACCTAAAGCAAAGTATTTCCAGGGACGCGCACTCAAGCGTAACGGGGTCAGTCTTTGCGGCAGAGAGCGTAGCAGACGTCGGCATCGTAATGACTTAAAGAAATAAGAAAGTTATGAAACTAACATTCAACTTACTTCATCCACTCCGTCCACCCATTTCGGAGGTGACCGTTTTGTCACGCCAATTGCTGCTTCTGGATCTAAGCTAATGCCTGACACCAGAGCCATACGGTCATCAGCGAGCTACGGGGAAATAAAGGGACATGAAAAAACATCATTCAGATTCCACTCCGATAGGCAAACTCTTACACCCTCTTAAATGTCGCTCCCTAAGAAGACAAAAAAATGGAGGAGTAAGTGCACTTGCCTGATCATAAGCTTGCTCTGAAACTGCTAGGATTTGGGACTGTTTTCCTATCTTTTCATGCACCAGTTCTTAATTTTCTTGGACATACTTGTGAACATGAATTTGACTTGATCTGGCTATAGAAATGTAATAAAAAAAATCAACAAAAGATCCTTAACAGAAAGAGCTCTTAGTACTAGTACTGTGTAACAGACGACGGCATGAACCTCAAAAGTGAATGCGATCAGATACAAGTTAAAAAAAAAACACTAGGTTACAAATGGACTCAAACAAAACGTTCAACAGGAGTGAGGTTCACTCTCACACATTTAGCTTATTTTGGAAATGGGGCTGATCCAGTTATCTTGGTCACAAGATCATTAACTGTGTGTTAAAATCTGTGAAAGAACTGCCTAAAACGATTAGCAAATTACCCACCATTTGGCAAAAGCCACCCTGAACAATCTGCCCGCGATCCTGCCTGCCGCGTCCTTTCTTCAGCTCAATGTCCACAGGCAACGTTTTCACTTATTTTGAAATGATACCAAGAGCTCCTGTTGATTTTCCCTGCATAAGACACTGCCTTAGAAAGCCTTGAAGATGGGGAGGGTGATCATGGGTCTGGCTTGGTTAAGCTGTTCTCTTGCCTAGAGGCAGTGAACAGGTTCAAAGAAAACCGAGGTGCCTCCAGAGCTCAGAATTTAGAACTGCCAGTTTCCAAAGATCCAAATGATGATCAAAAAATAATGGAAAACAATATATAAAAGTCTTGTACAGGTAATACTTTGTAAATTTTCTAAATCATACTGCAGAATTGGGTGAAGAATTTATATTGCTTTTCTTCCCCCTTCCTTGCATTTATCTAAATTTATTTTTTCATTCATTTAGCAAATACTTGTTTGCTTTTCTAATAAAGGAACAAGGCAAAAGTTAAAAATCCACAGATAAAGAGGAAAAACAGAAAGTAAGGAAAAACCTACATTAAAAAAATTCTTCAAGTAATAAGCCCTAAATCCTGAACAGTTTATAGCAAAATTCTTACAAGCAAACTGGGGTCTTGCATCTGCCCCTGCCCCCCCACCCCTCACCCAGTTCTGCCCCCAGGGGCTTAGGGCCTTCTGCGCATTCGCAGATCACACAGTGTGCAACGACCACACCGAAGGGACCAGAATCCTCGTAACTGCTCCTGGAGCGTCTGTGAGTCGTGATTAAGGCACCAGCATTCCACCGCCGTGTGGACCCTACAGGACCACGGTGTCATCTGCGGTTGTAAACAAACCGTGCATCATCCAACCTGTGCGATCCAACCTGCGCGATCCGGGGCTGAGTCCACGAAGCTGTAGCCCTCAGGCACGGCTCATTTTTCAGAGCTCCCTAATAGGGATCTTACGTTCTTTGTATTGTTTTAGTCCTCACAGAAACTAGGTGAGCTAGGAACTATTATTCCAATCTGTAAATGAGGAAACTGAAACTCAGAAAAGTTAAGGAGCTTGCCCAAGGTCACAAAGCCATCCGGGGACAGACGACCACCCGGCGGGCGGACTCCAGAAGCCCCATCTACTGCACAAGCTGCCCGGCACTTTGGCAGGCCCGGGAAACAGAACTGCAATTTGTTAAGAAAACAAATCAGGACAACAAGCCTCCAGATTGAAACACAACCAGGAAACACAGTCCTCAGCCCCAGTCCCCCCACTACAGGGCAGGCTCCCAGGGAGCGCACAAGCGAAAGCGGCCTCCCTCCCTGACCCTCTGTGGACGCGGCGATGAGGGTCAGACTCATCCTAGGCAGAGCAGGACAGACAGCAAACAGCGGAGCTGTCTGTTCCTCCAACTCCTGCTCCGAAGTCCCCAGGAGGTGCGCAACCTCGTGCAGGGCAGGGGGACCGGCCATGCACATAGCGGTGCTGGACACAGAGCCGTGGGCCCGCGGGAGCAGAACGGGAACCTCCACCTTCAGCTCTTAAAACTCAGCAAGGCCCAGAGCTGCTGCGGTGCCTCCTCACGGGCAACACTGCTCTCCCGATCCTGGCTTATCACCCAGCCCGCTATGTTTTATTATTGTATCATTTTCAATGGCGTAATAATTTGTTTTATTTATGGCTTTTAAACTCAGGGTCTCACTTTGTACTGTTTTTACAAACATACTGAACTAAAAAGATACAGAGATGGTATTTATCTAAATTTATCTGGATAGTAATTAGTATCACTTTAGCTGAAACTAATGAGAAACTGTCAGATGAGAAAAGTCAGTTGAAGTGGATTCACCTCTTTTCAGCAATCCTTAATTTTACTCAAGAGCTGTGTTCCTCCCAAAAATGCATGTAAGTTAAAACCGGGGCAAACACATTTCTCTTTAAATGTTCTAAGGAAGCCTGCTAATGAAGAGACCCCCGCCCAGAGGGGACAGAGGCCAGCAGGCCAAGCTGGCCCTAGCATCCCCTACACTGCATCAGGGTTTTGCCAACTTGAAAAATGGGAAAACCTGTCCCCTCTCTAACATAGTCTATAGCCATGCTTACCGTGAAAAAGAAATTCAGCAGTACTTGGACGAAATGTGTCGTTTATTTTATCAGTACAAACTTAAAATTTAAATAACCACATTGTTTTGAGAAGAAGAAACACAACTGAAGATAAATGTCAATTATTTGAAACAGGAACAAAGATGAACATTAAAAAAATATATTTTAAGTGCAAAACAATCACCCTTTCAGTTTCAGAAACCTCACTTCACATTTGAGAACATGTTTTCTTATTTTTTTAAGACCAGGACATATCAGTTTTCAAGCTGCCATTCTAGTCAACACAGGCTTTAAAAATGGCCAGATTTTTAATTCTCTTTACTCATCCTTGCTGAATTTCAACTTAGTTACCTTTCTGAATATAGGACATCGGTCTTTAAAGCTTTTCTTAAATGAACCTGTGCTTCTCAAGTAAAATATCTTCCCCTATTTTTTGAATTAAAAAAAAAAAATTTAGTAAAAATTATACTCATAAGAATTTCAGAATTCCTGTCTCTGATTTGTGGCTCTGTCCTCCGAGAACTGTGGGGGTGTGTGACCCTAACCCAGGGTTGCCAACACGGGAAAATTCCAAGAGAAGCTCAAAACAGCACACCCAAAAAGCTTCTTTCCCTCCCCACCAAAAACGCTTCTTACTAGTCTCACTCAAGTCATCTTTCGCCCTTGATGAACTCTGGACGTTGACATTCACCCCTAAAAGAGCACCAGACGGTATGGACAAGCTCTTGATCTATGGAAGGAATGCACACACACACACACAGACTCTTATAAATCTGGCTGCTCCGAATACAGAGCCTCCCTACTCTTAGAAAACCCTGAGTTAGTAAGATTAAGGACAAGGCAAAGCCTCTGTTGAGATTAGCATGGTCAGACACACTCCTCCTCCCACTCCCCCCCCACACGACCCTACGTCTAAAAATAAAATAAATAAATTACGTTCAGTCATAATACATTCGCAACAAGAAACAATACCCACAATTCTGGATTGCTTGTGGCAATGAACAGTTAAAAAGTCCAGAAGGGACATTGAAAATTACAGCCCGGCCACCCTCGCTTCCACGTGAGATAATTAGGAGCGCACATGATGAAGTCAGGCCACAGGCATAACTCAATCAAGGGATGTCAGCACTACCGTGTGTTTTTTAAAATCTGTGAAAGTCTTAAAATAGTGATTACTTTTTCTGGTTATGAAACAATAAATGTTCAAAACAGACACCTTTTTAAATATACAAAAAAATACAGAAATAAAAAATAAGAGAATCACACCATCCAGACAGATATAAATGCTGCTCGTTTCACTGATTTTCCTTTCTTCTCAAATTATTACACACGTCCTTAAAAACAATCAGTAGGGAGCAATGATGGCCTGAGTTGTCGGTGCTGCCCTTCCACTAAATTGATCTCTGTACCCCAACAAGTCTTTGGAGGGGACTGTCCCCTGTGGTACAAATATGGACAATGAGCCCCTGCCTCCTCCCTACCACCGCCGGCTCCCCCATGACAGACATTCTCAGCAAGTGACCAGTGGGCCCAGTCTGGGGCCCCCATGTCCCCACTGTATCACTCCCCGCTGCCCAGGCTAGGTGGTTTGAGAGCTCGACATTTACTTCTTGTAATTTTTTATTATGTCCTATTATGAATTTTAAAAACCAAACAGCTTGGGAGATGACTTTGTTATAGAAGAGGAAGTAGATGAGAGCAGGGAGCAAAGGAGAGGGCCGGATACTGCTCTGGGTTAAGAGAGTAGGGACGCCGCACCTGGTACTTCTGGAGAAGAAAGAAGAGCGGCCCCCCAGGCCGCAGACTTTCAAGCTGATCTAAGTAGGAGAATGACAGTCTAATGCGGACACACGACGGAGCGCCACCGGCTAGGATGGCTTTACTCCGGGAGACCCAAGGGATGTAGTCAGCAAAGTCTGCTTAGACCTCAACTCCAAAGGGGTGTGCTTCCACCTACCTCACGCCCAGGACCAGGGGGTCACTCTCACCACTCCCAGAAGGCACGGATTTGCAGCCCTCCCGCAGCTCCAGTGAGGCAGGGCTCTGGACCTCCTTCCCAAACATCCCCAGCCCCTACCTCAGCCCCCGGGAATTTAGCTATAACAAGTGTACAATTATAACTAGCCGGGTCAACAGTACGTGGACGGAACGAAGTAAATAAAATGCAATTCTGGAAGCTACACTCCATACAAGATGGACTGGGTCTGGACAAAGGACACGAAGGGCCAAGTGAAGCACTTGAGAACACCAGGCGGCCCCGTGCACAGGGAGGGGACTGGGCTTCCAGTCCCGAGAATTCCGACAGCACGTGAGCTGTGTGTGGCGAAGGGGCTCTCCACGCAGGGTCTCTGGTGACAATGTGGAGAGCCCCTTTAAACGCCCAGAAGCTAAGAAGAAAAGCAGAAGGGCCTGCTAGCTCCAACAGTGGAAGGAGGAAGACTGGAAATCGGCTCAGAGGGCCAACCCTGAGTGCCCCGACTTTAGATGTGCTCCCCATGTGGACAGTGGTCAACGCTTCTTCAACCCAAGTTGTCCTGTTGTTATTGTCCCCCATCGCACACTTCCCTTTGGGGGTCATAAGACCCGTATCTCTGAACTGTTCAACAAGGGGGAATACCTGTCCTACAAGGCCTCCTCCCTAAGCCCCAGACCTTCACGCCGCTCGAGCTGGTCAGCAAAGCCAAGGGCATCCTGCCGGCCACGCCCCAGAGAGGCTTCCCCTGACTGTGTGCGCTGCAGCCGCTTCTCTCGCCCGGGCCCAGGCCGAGCGCTGGCAGGGAGGCCATGGCACGTGGCTCAATGAGCTACCCGCTTCAGGGTGGCTGCTTTTACATCCTGTTTTTTAATGACAAAAGTAATACATGCACATGTTTTAAAAACAGATATCCAACCTAAGAAAAAGGTAAGCAATGAAAGGAAGTTTCTCCTCCATCCCAGACTTTTCCTGGATGGTGTCCACTGCAAACTGTTTATGGTGTCTCTTCAGAAACCTTCTAAGTACACACAAGCACCAACGTGAGTCCTGCTTCTCTAAATCAGAAACGAGAGAGCGGGAATCCCATTGTGGGTGCTCTCTGGCCCTGGGCTCCTTTGCTCTCAGCCACGGTCTGGAAGCTCAGGGGGCTGTGGCCCGCGGGGAAGGGCTATGCTCAGTACGAGGGACGGAGCGTCAGGACACGGTCTACCTCACTTATTTCAGCAGTGAATACTGAGGTTGTTCCCTGTCTGTTGCTATTATCAATGAGTTAAAAAGGATTTTAAAGCCTACAGGTAGATAGTTATCTTCTAGTTAGGAGCCCCAACGGTTTTGAAGATAGTCAACCTAATCCCAGCTCACTGGTCAGACTTCTAATTTAAAAAAAAAAAATGAAACCAAAAAACACCCTCCTCCATTACTCTTTCTAAAAGGTCTACCCTCGGGAAAAATATTTTTACCCCTTTGCTGCTGAAACGAGTGATGGAGACACAAAATGGACAGCCACAGTTCAATCTCCTTTCTCCTCGACCCTTCCATTAGCGCTTCTAGAATAAAGTGCTAGGAATATGCACCCTCTTCATCTTCTGGGTGAACTGTCAGTAAGTCAGGAAAAGGCCAAAAGTGTGCTGCTGGGAAGGGGGCAGAAAGCAGACCCTGCACCCCCCAGCTCAGTGAGCACACACGGAGGCTCACCGGCCTCTCCCCAAACACAGGGCTGTGAAGCCTCCTGGGCAGGTCCACGGGGCCTGAGCCCTCCTTCCTGTGGGCTCTCCCCAGACGTCACGTCCTTCTGTACTCCGTGTGAGCTACACACGTAATCCTAAAAACAATCTAGTTTTTGGAAGTTCAAGAAAAGGATCCATCTTTACTGCTGCCAAAGTTGAGACACTTTCCTAAGAGCAGTAAATAATAGTTCCTTAAGCCCTTCCCTAAACCACCAATTTACCTGGTGTGAAAGCATATTAAATAAATCCTGAGGATTAAATTGTTAAGCACAACAATTATAAGTAATCAAAATAAATGCTAAAATATATGTAAGCTCTGTTAGCGTTCTGTATATGACCAAAGACTTCAGGAAAAATCCGACATAATTTTATTAACTAACATACAAAAATATTCAAAACACAATACCTCATCCAGCTCCTGAAGAGACATGTCGTTCCCATCGGTCCCATCCAGTTAGGGATCGCAGAGAAAAAGAAGGATGGGGACAGACAGACAAGGTATGGTCAGTTGAGAGAACACTGATCTTAAGCAACTCTAAAGCAAACTAAAAATAAAGATCCACTAACCCAGGCATTTAAAAAATCTTCCCCTGTTGATTGTTCCTTTAAAAAAAAAAAAGCTACATCAATATATATTTTTCTTTATTTACTGTGATTGTTGTTTCGGTGCATGATATAGGAAACAAACAATAAACAGCTGTAAATTAAAATACAATAGACAAATAAAATACACTTGCTTTAGTTTCACTAAAATATAATGCCAATCTGTTTCATAAATATAAACTATCATACACAATATTCTAAATTTCCCTTAGGAAGATTAAAAAAAAAAAAAGAAAGCAAAGCTAAAATGCAATTTCACTGTGTCAAATACATGTACATTCAGCATGTAAATGAGCCCTGCAAATGCAGCAAAATTAGAAAATGAACACCCCACAAAAATCATCTATGGCTGTATTCAGATAATATTTGAGTGACCACACATGTAAGGTCTCTACAAATTCAATCCCGCAGACACGGCTTTATCCGTGGTAATAAGCAAGCCGAGAAACCATTCTTCCCCGGAGAGAGACACAGGTGGTAAAAGAAAAGAAAAACTCTTCCCATTTGCTTGCCATATAGTATTACTAGTCTAGAAAGCACATAGTTATTTATAAGCTATTAGAAAAGCAACTAAACAAAACAAAACAAAAAGATAAGGAGAGATTTTTTTTTTCCTAAGGGGGTAGGAAGGAAGCAGCACCGGCAGCCAGAGGATTAAGTTTCAATTTAAAACTAAAGGTCCTTTTTCAGATCAACATGGAACTTTATCTTCTGAACAGATATTTACTAATGATGGATAATCTACACAACTGGGTCTTTTTTTCTTTTGTGTAGTATTGATCAGTGAAATAATTAGTGGTACATTTCAATAATCAACTGTGTTGTTTTTTTTTAATGCTTAGCAGTAAATTTAGAAAATTAAAAACACAACTTCCTTATTTAAAAATTAATAGTGCAAATGAAACTGGTCTATCAGGGCCAAAATATTATTAAACAATGACAGTAATAAAAGTGTAATCAAGCAATATTCCTCCATGTAAAAATTCAATTAGCTGACATTCTAGAAAGCTGAAAGTCCTCTTCATTCCTTCCACAATTTGCTTTGAGAGCAAAGTGAACTATATTTACATATACACCCTGCCGTAACAGGAGTACTAGAACATTTTAACAGAGAAGATAGTGTCAAATGGAAATCTGATTTAATTACCTTTTACTTTAAAAAGAAAAAAAGAAAATGTTTTTATTTTTTAAAAGCTTTAACATTTTCATCAAGAAAGCACTGAAATGTTTGTATTAATAAAACAAGGCACAGGGCAAACCCCTAACTTTGGGGTCTCCGTCTGTCCATCTGCCTGTTCTGCAGCAGCTCCTTGGCATCTGATCTTTGAACAAAGTGTCACTGCAAACCACGGTTAAGATCTCTGCCACTCGGGAGCCTGTCCTCGATTATTAACCAAGCACACACACCCTGATCTTTTGGTTTCTACAATTATTAGTTGATAAGAGGTGAAATCAGAATCACCGGCTAGGTAAAACTCTCTCTATGGCAAGTAAGAAAACTAAGCTTCAAAATCTATAAATCCATTTCCCCAATCTCCGAGCTTAATGGCCGAGATGAGGACAGACCCAGGTGTTTGGGCCGCCTTCCACCCCACCTTCCAGCATCTCTAATTTTATTAACAATTCAGGGAATTACTAGCCATAGGCAGCTACTACATACCACATCTGGAATTAAATTCAGAAGGTCATCTTTTCAAAGAGCACCCCCCTACCCCGCCCCACCAATCCCATTTTGCTATTCAAAAAGAGAAGGCCTTCAAACCCCCCCCCCCCCCCCGCCAGCCACCAAATTACCAGAAAATTCTGTCAGGACCCAAATTAAAACATTTAGAATTACCATCAGGAAAAACCAAAACACAGCCAAATGAAAACACGTTACTACACATCATCACCTTCTAAATTTTACAATGTCTAAATCTAGGTTTCTGACCTGCTCATGGCATATAATCAAGCAAATATTGAAACTCCAAGCAGCATGTGGAATTTATAGTCTAAAGAACTTTCTACATAAAACTGAAAAGTAAGTGGAAACCCATCTGTGTTTACTCAGGAAGTCTGGGAAAGTTGAGCAAACGGAGTTGGAAGCACAGGTCCATGCTCGAGTGCTGTGCACTTTATTTCCGTTACTGCACAAATAAAAGTTTGCTTCACTTTTATCCAACAAAGTGCCCTTATTCTCAAATAAGCCTCACTGCTCAAAGGGAATCTTTAGAGGCAGGAAAGCAAATGAATCTAAAGAGAAATATACAATGATTTCATACTTGGATCCTAAAGACAGAGAATTAATTTTCCAACAGACTCAGTGTGGACGAGAACCTTCAATACGCTGGTAAAAATGGACTCTGTGTGGTTGCTAACTGACATACAGAAGATGCTAGCCTAGTGCAAGAAAAAGAAAAAAAAAAAAGATTTAAACAATGGGTTCTTCCATTTCCCAGGACCTGCGCCTCGAGTCCTGGAAAGGCAGCCAGCACTGCTGTGGCCCAGTGGGTTAGCACGGGCCTCTGGAGCCAGGCTCACCCGAGGACCCAACCCAGCACCCTGACTCGCCAGGCGGCTGGCACTGGGCGAGCTCCCTGACTCCTGCAAACCTCAGTTCCCTCATCTGTCTCATGAGAAAAACAACAGCACCTGTGTAACAGGCCTCTGTGAGGATGAAATGAGGCCACACACGGAAAGTGCCCGCGTGCACACAGCCCCGGTGCCAGGCACACAGTCAGCTCCCAGTAAGCCTTGGCCAATATTACCGTCAAGACTGAAGAAGGATTTCAGATTTCCTACAACCTTAGTTAATCCTGAGTATCATTTTTTCCCCTAAAGCATACCATGTTTCATTAAAAATAATGTGCTAGTTCCAAACTAATCTAAGACCAATTAACCCCAGCTTCCATTTACAGATTGGGCGTTATTTTCAAGCAGAGGGCAGGTCAAGCAGCCAACGCTAACCTGTCGCTCCAATCCCTCAATCAGACCAGTCTCAGATCAAAGCAATCACGCACCTCATTAGACGGAACAACAACTCAACAACTACGTTTCATTCATTTAAGACTTGACACGTTTTTTGGAATGATGGTTTTACTTTGTAAATTCATTTCAGCTACTTAAAGCCAAGCTGCCTGAAACTGCTTGAATTGGGGGGGGGGGTGCCTTAAAACCTCCCCCTGGCCAAAACAATGTCAGAGTTATTTCTGCAAAGCACTGGAGCTGCTTCCCGGGATTTCTGCATGAACCGGGCTGATGGGCACGGGGACGCTGTGGACTATGTCTCCTTTTTAAATGAAAGCTAGGGCTGTGTGCTGGGCCAGGAGAAACTGTACTGAAACCCTAGAAATCACCTAACTTAAGCCCCTCAACTTATAAATAAGGCAAAGACGTCGGAAGGGTTTAAAAAGCTTGCCTACAGACACATTCTGGGTCAGCCGCAGAGTGCAACGACTAACCCTACATTCCCAGACTTCAAGTCCTGCGCCTGCCTTTATTTCACACCTGCCCTGGAGGCACAGCGGCAACCGGGGGAGCCCACACTGAGGCCCAAACACAATGAATGAGAAATGCCAACCACTGCATTTTGCTCCACATCTAAAAATCAAACCCCAGTCTGTTTCTAACAATTTGTTTTACCAGTATCAGTACAAGCAAAAACACAATGAAGTGGAATTTTGTTCAGTTCTGGGTGGTAAACTTGAAAAAGCACACAGAAACACTAGGTTTCATTCACAGGCAAGAAACTTAACCAGGCTGTCTGAGCAGGGACTGCTGAGCTAGACGGAGAAAGCTCTCGGCAACGCGAAGGCTGCAGGGTTATCGTGCAGAAGGAAGAGACTTCCCGTGTCAGAGACCCCGAGGGCCAGCACCCGAGCTAGGACCACAGGACACAAGGTACAGAGTTGGGGTTCATATGGGCAAAGACTTTTTTTGGTAGCACAAGAGGTGGGATGACTGGCTGCTGGAATTTCCTACAGCCGCCACGGAATGTGGTCAAGGAAGAGAGGCACAGGGGTTATCACAGAGGGGATGTCGGGTCAAGGACCTTTAGGTCTCTGCTGGCCCCGGGGACTTCGTTTTGTTGCTGTACATCCTCCTTAAATTCCTGCTTAGCTGTGACATATTTGCCTGAACGCTGCAAAAACCTCTTTCAGTACGCATGCATGTAGGTACGCACAATAAGCCCCCTATCACCACCACCCAACTTCTGGGGGTTTTTCCCCCTCCAAGTAGGATGCAAAAAAAAAAAAAAAAAAAAGCATGTTTAAGTTTCTTGAATGATACGGCTTTAGGTGTACTTGGTTTTGAGGTGTGAGATACACACATGCATACAACTTGACAATTTCCACAGCTTTTTCCTTAAATAAGGATGTGAATGTTCAGATTTAAAACTTGAAAAAAAAAAAAAAACCCAAAACCCCCAAACTATCAGTTCAATGTGATTTACTGATTTCTTTTGGGTTGTGTGTAAGGTAACACATACACACTAAAATCAACTTCTACAGCTTTTTCTAACTAGGAACTAGAAAATTCAGGTTATGATTTTTTAAATTAAGTTAAACTCTAAAATTTAGTTGCTTCCTTTTTAATTACCCAAGTTTTACATATTTGCAAATTGCCTCCTTTTAATTATTTTTCTCATGATTTTAGTGAACTGTATATATCTTTTAAGTTTTTATTTATAATTTTTCAAACATATAGAAAAGTATGTAAAATGGTATAATGTCACCCCACAGAGTCCTCAACAGGCTTAAAAATCAGTAATACTTTCTCTTATTTGTTTCATCTGGGGGGGTTAAGTATATAAAAAAGTGGCATTTTAACATTTTACTACTGAACATTTCAGTAGGTATCTCTGATAAAATTAACAGACTTAATTGTAATTAACTCATCATTACTAATATCACCTAAAACCCAGTCTATTTTCAAATTTAACAACTATGATTTTCTTTGATTTGCTACTCGGTTATGAAATTTCCAATTCAGAAATGAGGTGTTAACATTTCTATGAGCTAGATATGCAGAGAAAACACTGCCTAAGTTATTTGATCAAGTTTTAAAAAATTGTGTTAGACATGGCTTTCTTCCCAAATGTTTACAGCACTTTTCCAACTTCCAGAAAAGTCGAAAGAATTATACCCTGTACTTAGTCATGTTAACACTTGCCATGTTTGATTTTGTGTGTGTGTGTGTGAACCGTTTCTGTTAAATCAATTGTAAGCAAACTGAAGATATAATACTTTGCCCCGGAACGCTTCAAAAAATCTGACATGCCATGTGTTTTTTTAATGTGCACAAAAATATGAATGTGTATTTTCTTTTTAAATTCTAACTTAAGCAAGCCATTTTTGTTTAATTGCAAATTCTGTTTTTTTTAGATCCTCTGAACTGACTACAAGGATATTTTACATGATCTGATTGCTTACAATCTGAGAAAAATTCCAAATAGACAAATCGAGGTATGTAGTATTTTAAATGGTAATACACAGAACATATCTTTGAATGTTCTGAGATGTGTGTATTTAGTCTGATCCTGAAATCTATTTTCAAGAAATTGTCTGAGTTTGCTATACATATCTGCACCTTTTGTTGACATGTCTATTTTTCCAAACTGTATACTCCAGCCATCCATATTTAATTATCTGCCTTAGCTTTTATATATATATATATATACATATATATATATGTATATATATATATATATATATACATGTGTATATATATATTTTTTTAATTGCCCAACGTAGAAAACCATTTTTAAAGATGCAGTTTAAAAAAGCTGCCCGGCTTAGACACCAGGTTTTTAAAATGTCTGATTTAATAATTAATAAAAATAAAAGTCTCATGTTACCCAATGGTTCAGGGCATTTTGAACCTTATATACGATTAAAAGTTTAAAAGCAAACAACGTTTTTCAATAAATTAAAACTGATACCTTAGAAACATTAATGTGAGTTTTAGTTCTGTGGGGTTTTTCTCCCCCAACAGTAGCATAAAATCAAGCCATGTAAGGAATATGTAATTTTGACATCTTATTTGATAAAACTAAAGTTCCATTGAGGAGTTTTATTCATTTGGTTTGTACTCTCTAATTCTTGGCTTATTTCAGAACCTTCTTTCCAAAATCTGCACTGGAATTAGCCTGCCTCCATTTACACTTATTACAGTAGAATAAGATTTCTTTAGTTAGCATGCAGGGGAAAAAAAAAAAAAAAAACCCACATTCACATTCTTAAGTAAATAAAAATCTAAACACACCCCACCCCTGTTTTCTACGCTTTTAGACCCGACTACACTATTTTATTCCTCCAAGTGTTCACAGGGCTTGGAACAGTTTTTCTATAGGAGCAATATGGCCAAAGACATTTTCTACTTGTGATTTACAAAAAGGAAAAACTGTCTTTGTGGACGCAGGACACATGGCACGATTTTCCGAAGCATCCAGTAAAGTCACAAAGGGAAAAAATGAAGCAGCAACATGGTCCCCAAGGGGAGAGAGAACTGCGAGACGCCCCAAGCTGCGCGTCTGCGGCGCGACGCCGGGAGTCGGGTTTGGGGGTCGCCGCCCCCTCCCGCCGGCCTGCAGCAGGAGCCCCCGCTCCCAGCGACTTCTGTCCCCTCACTTTCCCCGGTCAGGCGCGCCCGGCTCGCGGCCTCGGGCAGGGCGTGCGGACCCCTCGCCTCGTCGGTCAGCGCCGGGCGCGCGAGGCGCCGAGGCCCGGGGGGAAGGCGGGCTTCTCGGAGAACCGACCCGACCACCGCCGGCCTCTCGCCCGGCCTCCGCGGCCCAGGGCACCGGGTCGGAAAACACGGGCGCTTCGGAAGGTCAGTTTTCACAGACACGCCGTGGGTCTCGGTGGTGGCGGTTTGGTTTGAAAGTTCGGACGGAGGGAAAAGCGTCCCGTCCCGTGTGGGCCACGGGAGAGGCCGGTCCCGGCGCGTCGGGGTCGCACGCGCCGGCCCCGGGACCAGCGAGGCGGCCGTTGGCCGGGGACGCGGCCCACCGCGGCGGCGAGGCCCGCAGGAGAAGCGGGTGGGAAAAGCCGACGAGAAACAAAACCAACCACACGCACCCGCACCCGCACACACACACGCACCCGCACCCGCACACACACACGCACCCGCACCCGCACACACACACGCACCCGCACACCCGCACACGCACCCGCACACCCGCACCCGCACACACACGCCCGCACTGCCTCCCCGTTTGGGGGGCGGGGGGGGCCGTGCACTTGCGAGGGTGGCGGTGCCGCGAGCCCGCGACCGGCCGCCGGGACCCGCGCGAGGCCCCGTGTGGGGGCGGGAGGCGGGGGGAGGACGGGGGGGGCTGAAACAAAACGAGACAAAAAAGGCTTCGGAAAGGCCCCCAGTTCCCCCCCAGCTTCGTGTTAAAACATATGTAAATTGGAGGCGGCCCGTGGTGCGGGGCCGGCCGCGGCGGGGGCGGGTGGGGGAGGGGCGCGGAAGTGAGCGGGCGCGGGCCGGGCGGGCCGGGCCGGGCCGGGCCGGGGGGGCGGGGGGAGAGGCGGGCCGGGCCGGGCCCGCGCCGGGGGGCCTGGCGCTTCCGACCTCGCTCAGCCTCCTGACTCCCATCTTGTTTTTTCCAACAGAGAGACAGACAGACAGACAGACAGGCAGAGCCGCGGGGCGCGCGGCGCGTGTGGGAGGCCGCCGGGAGACTCACCGCAGCAATGCTACGTGAATGCAGAGGGCTGGAGGTGGTGTGACTACTCACTTGCTCGGCTAACAGCTGCCGGGTTTGGATGGAATTATTCCGCAACAACAAGAAAGCGTCGGTTAAACGCCTGGTGGCCATGGCTCACCCTCGGGGACCCCCCGCTCGGGCCCCCCGCCCACCGAGCGTCCTGGTTTTGTCACTTTCTCTCTCTTGGCCTGGCCCAGGCGGCCCGCCCTGCGCGGAGACCCCTCTGGACAAGGCCCCGAGCCCAACAGGCGCAGCTTTGCGCCTCGCCAAAGCGCGGAGACCCCTCCCCAAATAACCAGCTAGGCTTTCCAATTGTCTGACTCCCCCTACTCAGGCCTGCCTTCGATCTCTAAGCACTTGAATCCCCCCAATCCTTGCCGGGCTGGCCAACGTCCCAGAGACCCCACCCCAATCCGACCTTGGATCTACAAGCGTCGAACTCGCCAATCCGGCTCTGGGCTGGGAGGCCCTGAAGCCCCCTACCCCCCTTTAGTCTCGGAGACCCCCAAGGGTCTGTGCCCCCTGCCCCTAACTGGGCTCGCAGGCGTCGAGGCCCGGCCCCCGAGGCCTGCCTCGGACTCAGTTTCCCCCCCCAGAGGCCTGGCCCAGGCCTCCTTTGGACAACCGCGGGGCAGGCCTGGGCCCTGAACTCCAGGGCGCCTGGCCCTCCCTTCCTGGGCCTGGTGCGAGCCGGCTAAGGCCCGGGCCCGACCTCCTGACCCCTTCCCTTTCTGGGCGGCCTGGTCCTCCACTGCCACAGCGGCCTGCCGGCCTGCAGGAGGGCAGCAGGGCCTGCCTCCCCAGCCTCCTCACTCCTCTTCTCCGGCTCCCTCCATCCCCGGATCTGACTGCAGCTCAGCCCCGGGCCGTTTCCGTGCTGTGGTCCCGGGTTCTGGCGTCCCCCCGGCCCTCTTCCTGTCCGTCCCTCGCGAGTGCCCCCCTGCGACGTTCACAAGGCTTGCTCGCAACGTTCCGGGCGCGGGAGCTCCCTGCTCCCCTGCCCCAGGGCGCGGGAGCGCTCCGCCCTCTGCCCGGGCCGCTCCCGGGGCGCCCGCTTTCCCTTTCCCACACTGGGCCCGGGCCGGGGGAAGCGCACGAGCGGGTCGGCCTGAGCCTCAGAAGCGTGGCCCCCGGCCGCACACGGTCGCCAGGGGCCTTGGCGCGCACATTAGAGTGGAGCCGAGCGGCAGGCAAATTCGCGCCCCAGCAGAGGCGAAGTTTGCGGCGCGCGCGGAGCCGGGGCGGGAGCGGAAAAGTTGGCGGCGACTGCCTCTGGAGGCCGAGCACGCTCCACTGCAGGCGGCGGCTCGCGCTCGCCGGGTTGTTATTTTTTTATTTTTTTTATTTTTCCAATTCTGAGAAAAGATGTATCCGAAAAACAACCAGGAGAGGAAAAAAAAAAAAAAAAGTCGGAGCCGGAGCTCCAGGCCGCCCGGGGCCACGCCGCCGCGGGCAGTCGGGGGTCGCGGGGGGCGCCGGCCCTCCCCGGCGGCCGCCTTCTGTAGGGGGCACTGCAGGGTCGTAGAATTTCAAGTGGAAAAGTTCCCCGAAACTTGGACAGCCCCCACCCTGCCCCTGCCCAACTTCTTCCTTCGCAGCGAGCCCGGGGCCGCGTGCTGGGCCTGCCGCCGTCCCCGCTCCACGACGAGCCCCGCGGCGCCCCGACGTCCCGCGGGCCGGCCGGGCCGCCCGGGGTCCGCACCCCCGAGGACCCAGCGGGCAGGGGCTCCGCGGGGCTCGCGCCTCCCGGGCCCCAGCGCGGCGAGCCGGGGTCAGCTGGGCGGCCGAGGCCCGAGCCCCGCCGACCGTCTGACCCGGGGCCACCCCGAGGCCGAGGCCCGAGCCGGGCGCGGCGTGGGCCCGAGCGGGCCGGGGTCGCGCAGCCGTGCGGCCGCGCCTCCCCGGGGCCCGAGGGGTCTGGCTCCGGGGCCGGGCGAGCCGGGACCCCCACCGCGGGAGTGCTCGGCGGGGCTCGGCCGTGGGGTCCCCGCGGCGGGAGGTCGCCCGAGCCTGGGAGTGAGCCCTCGCGCCTCCGTGGCTCCTGCGTTCACGCAGCTTTGCACACGCGCGTGTCTGCCGGGTTCCCGCGTGCCGAGCGCGGCGCTCGCGGCGAGAACCGGCGGCCGCGACCCGCTCCCCCGGCAGCGGCGCCGAGCCAGCCGCGGCCCACACTGCCCGCCCGCCCTTCGGGGAGCCCTCGGGGTCCCGGGCCGGGGCGACCCGCGCGCCCCTTTGCTTTTCTGCGGGAGAGTGTGCCTATGGGCGCCTGTGACACTAAAACGAACGTTAAAAACCCCGCTGGGGAACACAGCAATGCACCGAGCGAAGGACGCGAGCGCGCCGGGGAGCCGGGCCGGCGAGCTCGCGGCGGGGAAGGGGCTGCGCTTGCGGCGCCGGGCGGCGGGGGGCGCGGACCCGGGGCTGCCGCGCGGCGACACCCAGCCTCGCGGCCCGCCCCTCCGGATGCCGCGGCCTCGGCCGGAGCAAGGCGGCCGCTCCGGGGGCGCCGACCCCGGCTCGTCTCCTGCGCGGGAATTCGGGGAGCCGGGGTGTGCGCCCCCGGGCTTCGCGCCGCACCCCGGGAACACTGGCGCGTCCGCCGAACGCCGGAGCGTGCTGTCCCCGCACGCGGTGATGTGACCCCAGGCCGGGCGCACGGCCAGGCCCCCACTGCCCCCTCGGAGAGCGCGTATTGTGCAAATCACAGCTGAGCCGGCCTTTCGGCAGGAACATCGGATTAGACTCGTGGTCCGCGCTCCGTTCCGGACTTGTTTACTTCAGCTCGGTCTCTCCCGGGCTGGACCGCGAGCCTCCTCGCAGGGGCCCAGTTTTATTCATCTGTGTTCCCACCGCCTTCTCACCAGGCTTGGAACAGGCATGTTTTTCAAACATGCTCATGAATGAATGAGAGACGTGCGCTTTAGTCCCCAAGCTCTGCGACCTCCCTGGACTGACTTTGAGCCTTTAGAGCCCTTATCTGTTAAGAAAGGAAAAAAATAAAAATAAAAATGGAGGGTTTTAATAATCCTTGTAATCTGTGCCCTGTCTGCCTCTCTGGGGCTGTCGTGAAGATCAAGTGGGACGGGTGACAACGTTTGTAAACCATCAGATGCCGAGCAAATAGCACATAGGATGCTGATTCATTTCGCCCCCTTCGCTGGGAAAGCTTTTAACGAAGTAATTCTTGGGCTTGTTTTTCAGCCGATGGTGGTCGCCCTTCGTGGTCAGTCTTAAATATTTATCGAGGGACAATCCCGTTCTTACATTTAGGAAATCAATCAGGCTTCCATTTCTTTGAGAGAAATGAACAGTGCTTGCACACATAAATAATGGAAGAAAAATCCTCGTATTCCCAAAGCAGCCACCCAAGCAACCCAAGGGCCCAAGAGCAGGGAAATCACAAAGCATCCATGAGATCGGCATAGCAACTCAAAGGCAGCCTTGCACAGCTCTAAGCCAGCCGCATCCAGGCATGGGACTGTGTGCGTGAAATAGTGTTAAGTGAGAAGCAGAGAGGCACGCTGGAAAAGATGGTGTCCGTGTACGCCCTGACCCACGTTGGAAGGGGGAGGAGGATGTAAATCATTACATTTGAATGTTCCTTGGCTGCTTTATTTTCCTGTCAAGTGGCTTAAGCCTGATTTTTTTTTTTTTTAAGCATTCCCTCATGGCCAAGTATGTGTTTCCTTGGAATTGAAATCTAGGTTGATGGTTTTATATTTTAAAAGCTTTCATTGTGACTCATTCTTGGCCTGGGATAGGATTCTGTAATACTCCCCAAGCTCAAGGAGCCTGGGTGTCCTGTTTCTTGGGCCTCGTTCGTACCCACTTTCTAACGTTTTGCCAGGGGATCCAAGAAGTCACTTTTGGAGACAAGTGTTTCATTGTCTTCCTGTCGTCTTAATCGGTACGGAAGGGAACCATAAACATGGAATTTCCCGGCTGAAGCCAGACGACGCAGGGACAGAAGGTTTTCAAGTGCTGACAAGTTAGTGGTTAGACAATATCGGTCAGCAGTGCGAGACTCACATCCTCTGGAGAAGAAGCCGAGATGAGACAGGGCTGGGGAAGGCCTGATTCGGGCCCAGCATGTAGTAAGTTCTACCCACATGGGCAACGGGGTTTGTTACTAGAGCTGTCTTGCCAACACACAAAGGCTCTGCTCTCCCTGGAAGGGAGCAGCTCCAAAGAGCAGGGCATCGTGGCGGGCACTCATACTCTCCCAGCACATCTTCAAGATTCCTGTTCTGTGGTCTGGGAATCCAGATGTGCCCACAACCCTGCACTCACGTGGAAGAGGGGTTCAGCAGTCTCAAATACACACCTTTTAACTTTGACCTTCTTAGTGCCTCTTAAAAGACAGATGGTCATTCTTTTATCAAGACGAACAGCAAAAACCTCATAAATATCTCCTTTGCACAGATCTGACACAACAAGCAGATTCTGGCCAGAATTAGGAAACAAGAGCTTTCACGTTCTGTCTCCCGGAATAGATCTCGAGACCTTGAGTGTCTCCAGCCTCAGACTAGCTCTGACCTCAGCCACCACGCCCCTCCCCAGCGGAACGACGCTGGGCAGAGGCAGCAGACTCCATTATATCAGGTTGTAACACCAACATTTCAGTTCAATGGGCATTTCTCCCAACCTAGCAGTGGCCGCATCCGGCTTTTCCTGGGCGCTTCTGAAACGGGCAAAACCCTTGCCTTCAAGGAATTTGCAATCTCCACCGACCCCGCCCGCACCGCACCTCTAACCCTCTCTCCACCGCTGGCCTCTCTTCCCCTCCATCCACCCCCCACGCTGCAGACGTGGTGACCTTTCCAAGGCGCAAACCTCATCATGTCACTGCCTGATTGAGGCCCTGAAACAGCTCCCTCCGGCCCACGCCGGCGACGCTCAGCAGAAAACAGGTGCTCTCTAAGCCGGGCCCTCACTAATAGTAACTAATGACGGTCTTTTCATGGTTGGCAGAAAAAAATTAAGTTAATTGATGGAATAGTCTCCGTTTTAAGTGTTTCTCCCCTCACTTTTCTTAAGCCTTTGGTCCCTTCGACCACTTGGCTATATTGGATTACACTATAAGACTATATCTGATTTGTCCCAGAACCATGAATTTCATTAATTTTTCTTTTTTTTGCACATAGCAACATTTCCTGGTGTTCTGCCTGTGGCTGTTTTGTTTTCTCAACATGGTGGAGTGTCCGCGGGGACAGGGACTTGGCATTCAAGGCCCTTCCCCACAGGGCCACCTAAGTGGTGAGCTTTTAAGTGCCTGGATTTCGAGTCTTGCCCATCGGCTTAGTTAAGCTTCTTCGAGACTTAGTGCCCCTGTCGTGTGGTGTAGTAAATGTCTGTGGCATGGACAAATACATGGATTTCTAGAAAGGTGAGATTAAATATAGCAAGTGCCCGAGAGTACCAGATGGTTAGTGTCCTAAGTGGGTGACTCTGTCTTCCCCCCATCGCTTGCTGTCCCCACTCACCTAGGCTCCTTCTTGTGACTCAGGCCTCAGACCACCCCAGATGAAGTAGCATCCACCCTCTGACCTTGCCCGTGCCATTGGGAAAGGACTGTCTCCTCTCCCAGGGCCCAAGGCCCACCACCCCATGGGCCCATGTTCAGTCAGCTTCAAGTCTCCATCAATATCTAACCTCAGGGATTTTGGTCTTTGAGGCCAAGAAAGAGACCTCTTTGGTAATAGTTCATGCCAGCAAAGCAAATCTTCTTCACTCTTTTTTTTTTTTTTTCCCCTTCCAGGATGATGTTGACACACGTGTACTAAAATAAATCAACCTTTCCATCTTAACCATCTCCCTTGGCAGGAACAATAAGTTGATGTGCCAAGCCAGGGCTGACCTTTGTGACTCAACCCTCGAAAGCTATGAAGGAAATCATTGTGTTTTCATGGTAACAGGTTGTAAGACCCAGCGAGCTCGTCCACCTCCTTTCTTCCCATGGCTGTAGCCGCTGACCTGTTTGTGGGTTTCTGTGTGTTGTGTGAACCCAGAGCTGGAATCTGGTTCTTGCCCGATGCCACCTTTGTAACCGGCCTTTTCTCATTAGCCAGGTAACTTTGTATGCATCAGGAGTCCCTTGATCGCAAGTGACAGAACCCAAATCAGACTGTCTTAAGCTTAAAACCAAATGTGTCAGCCCAAGTGACATTAAAAAAAAAAAGAAAATCAACCTAAAAAACAAAACAACAACTCAGCAAAGCTAGATCTGGAGGGTACATGAGATCAACAACACTCCCTCCCTCTCTCAGCCTTGCCTTCCTCTGCGTTAGTCCAGGCTCAGGCTCGCTCTCCCCGGGAGGTAGCAAACTGAGATCTGGAAGCTCTGCCCTATGTTTCACAGCAGAGCAACCCCAGAGGAAGGACCCTTCTCTTCCCTAATGAGCCCAACAGAAGTTCTAGAATTAACTCACATTGACCCGCCCTGAGTCACCTCCTTATCTCTAGACCCTGAAGCCTCAACTGAGGCTAGAAAGTAGCGATCATCTCATCAGTCAGGCCTGGGTCACGAGACCACCTCTGGACTCGTGAAGGTGAGGGCGGCAGGCTCAGGGCCGCCCAGACGGAATGCACGACAGGTTTGCCTTTTTGGAAATCAGGGGGTTGGACCCAAGGAAAGGGATGCTGGGCTCTCCGATGCAACAGATTTCTGCCTCAGGCCAGTTTTCAATCCACACTCTGGGCCCTTTCCACACGGCCATCTGCCCTTCCTGGAACTGATTCCCTGGGCTTTGGAAGCTTTGGTCGGGACTGGTTGTCCTTCCCAGCCTGTCCGTCGCCCAGCCTACGAGTGCTGATTCGGCCCCAGTCTTGCGTCGCTGCTTTTCCCGTCTTACCCTTCACCCTCCTGCGGTTTCAGGTCCTACCTGCCCTTGGGCTCTCTCCACCAACGCCACTGTCTGTGCTCTCCCGTCTCACTCTGAGCACTCCTTCCCAGCTGCACAAAAGTGCCTGGGTGTCCCCCAGGGAACCTCAGCTTGCCTTCGAGGGACACTGCTCCTCCTCTATTCCAGACCTGCCGCAGTGGCAACGCCTGGCATCCAGGCCCCAGAAGCACAGCCTTTGGCCTCGTCTGCCATCCCAGCTCCTCCTTGCCTGAGCCACCATACTGCTCCTGACCAGAGTGCGGGGATGTCCGCAGCCCGTCCTCCTCCCCGCTCCACCCCCGGCTACTCCGCTGGTCTTGTCTCTTTCGCCTGGAAAATCACAACAACGGCCGGTCTACCTGGTCTGCCTGCTTCCAGTGCTGGGCCTGCTATAGGATAAACCCCCACTTCACTGAAAAGATGGATCTGTTCGTGCTCCTCTCCTGACCAGACCCTTGCTTTGTCATCCCGCTGCCTATGGGAGAAAAGGAACTCCTTGACTTCGCCTCTAAAAGCCTGAAGTGCCCCTGTGGTCTCTCAAGCCACACCTGCCGCGCTTCCTATGCCTTCTGGAACATTCTCTGCCCACTCCATGCTTGTGCTTTCCGTCCCCTCTGACACGTGCTCTCCTCTGCCTTGAATAGTTTGCTCGACTCCCACCCTCTTCGCCTTGAAAATTCTCACTCACCTTCCAAGATCGTCATGATGATCTCATTGCCGAGGCCTTCCCATCCCCCCCCAGGGAACATCAGTCCCTTTTGCTTTGTGGAGCGCAAAGCACCGTGTTCATTCCTGGCCTGCAGGATACGCCACCACCTTGTCTTGGGTTTTCACATCTGTGGGCCCCAGGAGCCGGGGACTTCGGGGGGTGGGGGGCAGACACTGGACTGTCCTCTTCTGAGTCTGGTGCCTGGCCGCGGGGGCTCTCGTTCATCCTGCACGACCTAACGAATGTCATGTGAGCACCTCTTGTGGGGCCGGTGGAGTGAGGGGGACCCACCAGGATCGGAGGGGGCCGGGAGGCATTGCGGGCATCGTGGTGGGAAGATGGCTGGATCCTGCTTTACACCCACAACCCTGGGGTCAGGACTCGTGGCTGGTGAGGCCAGGCCAGGCCAGGCAGAGAGTCCAGGTAGATGTCAGGGCCTGCTCCCTGTAATCGGAAGCCATCCATAAGCCCAAAGGCCTCCGGGGTACTGGGGCTAATGAGAAGGTTGTGATGAAGAGGACAGAGGAGGAAAAATCTGGCTGAACTTTGAGTCTCCCACTGGCACACCCCCTCCCTGCTGTGCAAGGCCCACCCGACCGCAGCCAGCGGTCTAAACCAATTTGAGTCTTAAGGTTGGATTGTCGGTGATAAACACATGTCCCTGGTACCCTCTTTCTCTTTTTTTCCTTCCAAAGTTCAGTAGCAAACCTAGTTAAATGTTTTGTTTGGCTCTATTAGATGTGACTTCACTATTCTCCCCTGATGGGATCCGCAGCCTGCTTCATGTCTTTCTGATGGAAATAAAGGCTGATTGAGTCGGACTCGTGTCAAATTATCTCTGGAAATATGACTGGACGTGGGGTCTGGGTGAAGCTCATTCGATTCTCTCTGGGTGCTCCATTTCTCAGGGGGAGCCAGGGAAAGTAGGACGCGTGTTCCGAGCACCTCCCAAGGGAGAGAGGTTTTTGGGCCCATGGGGACTAGAGTGTGGTACACCTTGACGTAACCGGGGGTCACTCGTGCAGAAGGCCCAATGCAAGTAGGGCGGGGAAGGGTAGGCTAGGTCTAGAGAGAAGCCAGGCACCCACGGACTCCCCTGCATCGGTGGTATTTCCTGCTAAGGCGGTTACCGTGATCGCGACGTCCCGTGCTTCCTTGTTGCCTCAAGGACCCTTCCCAGCAATCGGTATTAAGACCTGAGTCAATCAATGGAGGGACCAATTGCTTTACCAATACCGAAGAACTGAAGGGCCACAATGAGGCCAGCATTCCGGGACATGCCAGAGCTGGGGGAGACACTGCTCTCAAAGAACTCAAGCCTGGCTGGGGACACAAAGCCAACAGACGGGAGACAATTAGCGAGCAATGGAGCTTGAAAAAATATGCCAGACTGACTATAAAGGCAGCCGTGGCTCAGCAAGGGAGAGACTGATCATCTCTGCGGAAGCCTCCTTCATGGAGGGAGGTAGAGGCAGGCCCGCGCCTGGAAGGAAGGATGGGGAAAGCTTCAGGAGCAGAAGGGCGTGGCAGGGGTGAGGGGTGGCTGTGCAGGCGCAGCGCTCGGGGACAGGCAGGCGGGGGACGAGGAGGGAGTTGCTGAGCTGGGGGAACACGGGCAGTGAGAGGGGAGCATGCAAACCCCGATTACACCCAGATCTGGGGGCCGCCCGGGAGTCAGGGTTTTCCTTCTGATGCTTATTCAGCTCATAAGCGTTTACGTCACGCCCATTTTTATGGTGCACCATACGTTTATGCTGGCCACTGTGAAAGGTGCTGGGGATTCAAGGATGAGCAAGACACAAAAGGCGAGTCAGACACAGGAAGATCTTCTAGCAGGTGCTACCGCAGAAAAACGCACCAGGGGCAGGCAAAGAGGTGCAGCCCGCTGAGCTCAGCAAAGAGTTAAGCAGGCTTCATGGAGGGAGTCTCCTAGGGCCCTAGGAACTGGTGGGCCATGGAAAAGACAGAGGCATAATCTGGGCGGAACAAAGATGTTCGCTACAATGTTGCTTACTGGAGCAAAGAAGTGGACAATCTAAATATGCAACAAAAAGTGGCCAGTTAGATACATCATGACCCTCCGCAGGAATCCCACGGAGCATTTAGAAAGAATAAAGCAGTCCAGTATGTGCGGATTGGGAAAGGTCTGCAAGATAGAGTGTTAAGAAAAAAAAATTGCAAGACCCCAAAAATAATATATTGTTTGCCCTCTGTCACGTGAGAAATATATATAATATATATAAAAGTATATATAGAGAGATTATCTCTGGAAAGAGACACAAGAAACATGGAATGTTGGTTGTTCCCAGACAGAGGAAGTGGGAAGAGGACAGAGGGGAAGGCTGTCCCTTGGACTTGGCGTGAAACGACTCCATCAGGAGACAGTGCCTGAAGCTTGACTCTTCCAACGTGCTGGAGACCACCCAGGTGGGCGGGTGAGGATAGCATTCTGGGCAGAGGGGACAGCCCAGATGAGCCCTGGGGAAGGTTTGGAGGAAGGTTCTCTTGCAACAGGCAGAGGGCCAGTCAGCAAAGCCTGGCCCACGGAGAGAATGAGGTGCTGGGCTGAGCTGACACTTGGGTCAGAAACCACTCACACTGTCCTGCTGCGGTCGCGGACCTCGCGTGATGGTTTTCAGAGGTGTGGACTTGCAGTCTCATTCTGGCTGTGATGCTGTAGCAGAATACACAGACTGGGGGGCTTATAAATGACAAAAGTCTCTTTCTCAACATCCTGGAGGCTGGAATTCCAAGAGCAAGGCACAGGCCCACTCAGGTTCTCGGGGCTGGAGCTCAGAAGCCCGGAGCCATCTCTTTCCTAAGGAGGGGCACTGATCACATTGGTGAGGACTGCACCCTCATGACCTGGTCTTCCCCCAAAGTTCCCACCTCTCACATCATCACCTTGGGGTGCTTTGATTTCAACAAGTGAATCTGGGGGGGGGGGGGACAACGCAATGTTCAGACCACCCGTGTGACCATGTTGAGTTGCATTTCCTAGAAATTCCTTCTTCATGTGTTGACAGCGAGGACAGGCTACAAGGAGATTTCTGCAAGATTCAGAAGGCGCTTTCCCCAGCGTGAGGTACAACGATCAACACACCAATGTGAGGCTTTTCCTTCCCACCGTTCACTTTCTAGGAGGAGGAAGCAGAAAATAGCCGAAGAGAAGTAATGCAAGTCCAGAGATTGAGAAGTGCCAGGCAAAAACTAAGAGGCAGGATGGGGGTTGCTCTAGACAGGGGATATTTCGGGGGAGGGGGAGCTTCTTGGAACAAGTAACGTAGCAAAGGAGGGGGAACATGCGGGGTGAGAGCAGAGCCAAAGATCTTGTGGGCCTTGGAAGCCAAAGTCAGGAGTTTGGGTTTTATTCTAAGAGCATCTTGGAGTCAAGGCATCTTTTGAAGTTGGCTGCGTGAAAGCCCCCATGTAGCTTTTCCTCTCCAGGTGTATGTGTGTATGTCTGGGCTGGGGGAGAACTTCGTGTCTCGGTCTTTGCCTGAGGTTGACCCACAGTCCTCTCCATCCTGCATCGGTGTGAGGGGGGCCCGACTCCCTGCGGGGCTCACCAGAATGCTGTCTTTCCAAGGAAATCAGACTTCTTCTCACTAAGGAGTTCTTTTCAGGGTCCCTGATAAAAGCATCATGTGGATGCTGAATTACTCGTGTGGTTTCACGCTTCATTTCCCTAAGATGTCATTAGCAACATCAGACACTTCTGTCTTCATTCGACAGAATTTCCTACCCTGTTCTGCCTGGAACTGGGGGAAAAACAAAAGGGAAGGCATGGTGTTGGGAAGTTGGCTTGGGAGCAGCAGAGGGGCCCTTTCAGGGTGGCGGGAAAGTCCAGCAGAGGGAGAGAACCTCACAACAGGACAGATGGCTGTCATCGTCCCAAGGGGTCACTGGTCAGCCCCACGTCCTCTGGCTCCTGTTCTGAGCCTCCCGGCTGTAGCGTTTCTAATTGATTTAGAAATAACGATTGTATTGGCTGGATGCCCAGAGACCACGCAGGCCAGAGAAGCAAGGCTATTTGTCCGAGGCCACATAGCTGCCCAGTGCCAGCGTTGGCCTTGAACCCAGTTTGACTCCCTCCAAGAAGAATGAGTGCCTTCCCAGAGTCCTCTGTGAAGAACCCCGTGTGTGGTTCTCTGGGACGACAGGTGTCATTTCTCACTCCGACCATGATCTGGTTTGGAAGCAAGGCCTAGGGGGCAGGTGTACAGGTCAGAGGGAGCAGAAGCAGGGAACTATTTCCACACTGGTAAAAGGACTCAGACCCTCTTGCCAAGCAACACACACTTAGACCACACCAAGTTTTTCTTGGAACCATCTGGTACCTTGACTATCTTCACCCAGTATTGGGTGGATGGCTCAGGATGTGGTGGACCGCTTCCTGGGAGTGCTGGCTGCGCTACTGGTCTCCTGTCATTTAAAGACCCAAACCTCCACCTTCGGGAAGCCTTCCTGGATTGATGGAAGAAGGAATAGCTTCTCAGATGCTGACTAGTGTTTCCGGGCTCACTGGCCTTCCCAGCAAAGGTCCAGAGCTGAGTCTCATTGGCCTGACCTAGATCACACAGTTCAATGAGTTGCTCTCACCCAGGGAGTGAGGCTCCCTCTGGCCCAGCCTCGATCTCCTACTCCTGAGACAGCCAGAGGTGGCCCAGCTCTCCGGACCACACAGACGGAGGCGGGCGGGGGAAGCTTTCCCGAGGAAAATCAGTCTGCTTCCAGAGGAAGGAAAAGCAGACGCTGGGCAGGTAAGGGGCAGCAGCCCCCAAGGACTGAACACAAGCATTTCCTTATTTCCCTCTCAGAGCCGGAGAGCCGTGGGACTATGCATACCCAACCCACTTCTATACCACGCTCAAGCAGAGTGGGGGCTTGTCAACGTTTGTGGAGTGAATGAAGGAATAAATGAATGGCAGACGAGGGAAGGAACTCCCCAGAGCAAAGGCGGGGCTCACAGGTGGGAAGAAAGCAGGCCCCAGCAGACCCGAGGCAGGGACGGCCCAGGCCCCA
Organism: Mustela nivalis; assembly: GCF_964662115.1. NCBI lineage: Eukaryota > Metazoa > Chordata > Mammalia > Carnivora > Mustelidae > Mustela > Mustela nivalis. Next base: position 139,535,744 of record NC_139027.1, on the reverse strand, counting down.
CGCGCAGCGGGCCCGGCCCGAGAGACCGTCGGGAAGCCCTGGGCGGTGTGGACAGGGCTCCAGCAGCCGGATGGCCTCCCTGCCCAGGGTGCTTGGGCCTGCGTTTCGGCGGGAGGCCGCAGGAGCTGGCGAGCCAGTGGCAGGTCTGGGGGCTTAGGGTGCAGCGTGGTGTGAAATGAGGGGCTCTCTCCTCAAATGGAACTGCCTTGGCCAGTGGCCCTGGTCCTGGAGCAAGCTTCACGGCAGCAGATGGACGCGGAGCGATAGGAGAGAGCCCCCGGGCGTGATAATTTCCTTGCTCCTTGAAAGCTGAGCGGCTGCCAGCCCAGAATGGAGAATCACTCATAGGTATTTTTCTTGAGTTGGGGGATGGGCGGCTGGAGTCCTGCACCGTATCCCGGTGGGGGAGGGGGGTATGTTGGGGCCGCGTGGCCTCCCCAGAGGCGGGCCTGCCCGGCGCGGGGCTCTCGGGGCCCCTGACAGCATTGCCGGGCAGATGGAACCGCAACTGGGCCCGTCATTCTTCGGTTTGCAGGAAAGGAAGCCGCGCGCATCTGAAGACGAAACAAGGCCGCTTGGGGTTGCTTTTCATGCGAATCCCATGCCTGAGTTTCCCATGTGGAGGGAGAGGCTTTTTCACAGCTCCTTGATCTTTTAAAATGAGCGGGACGTGGAAGCAGGAACCATCTGCTGGGCCCCATGGGGCCTGCGGGAGGAGGAACGTCCCAGGCTCTCGGCTCCTGCTGGTGGTTGAAAAACTGCTTAACCGTATCCCTTGCCGTGTATGTGTGCGTGTTTGCACGTGCAGGTGTGCACACATGTGTGTGCCTGTGTACGGGCACGTGTGCATATGCGTGCAAGTGTGTGCACACGGCGTATATATGCGTGTGTGCACACGTGTGTATATATGCATGCATGTGTGTGCACGTGCGCACACGTGTGTATGTGTGCGCATGCATGTGCATACGTGTGTGTATGCATGCATGTGTGTGCGCGCGCGCGTGCGTGCGTGTGTGTGTGTGTTGGGGGCACTGCTGTAGCTACAGCTAAGCTCAGCATCCGGAATGAGTCGCCGCCCACAACTGGGAAACCAGGGCTCCTGCCCCCCTCTCTTTACACACAAAGAAGCAGGGGCGTGTGCTGACCTGAGGTCACCGAGGGGCAGAGCCAGGATGGGACTCAGGTCCAACAGGCTCCAGAGCCCACGCCCAGTCCGTCAGTCATAGTGTTAACTGGGCCAGGGGGCGGTGGGGAGATGGGGTCACGGCACCCATGATGATTTGAGTTAAGCCACCTCAGCTGAGAGCACCTCCTAAGGAAGCCGTCGAGGACTAACCTCACAGAGTCCCCAGCAGTGGCAGGGGACTGGGTCGTCAACAGGTGCTGACAGAGCGGTCACCACATGCCAGCACAGAGCTGGCTGTCCGGGATGCCATGGCCGTCCTGGCACAGAGACCCGGCCTCAGGGCAAACAGGAGGCTCCCAGGAAGGGTGATCAGGGAAGGCCTCCAGGAGGAGGTAACATGGGAGCAGAGAGACTATCTTGGAAGAGCACCACAGGGAGAGGGACCAGCAGGAGGGTAGGAGCTTGGCTGACGCTTTCACAGAACGGGGTGGGGGGGGCGGAGGGGTGCATGGGACAAGAAGGGGCCCACCAGGGACCAGAGGATGCAGAGCCTAAGAGGCTGTGTGGGAGGGGCCCTGGATTTGGCTGAATCTAATCAGGCCGCTGGAGACTCCTGGGGTCTTTCCATGTGGGTTGCCAAGAGGTGGGAGTCTCAGTCCCCTAAGGGCGGAGGTCCCCTGGCCCCATCGGCATCTGGTGGCTCTCTTTCAGGCCTTCCAAGCTACACTGCGGAGAAGGTTCTGAGCGGGGCCGGGGAGGTCTCGGTCCTCTATCCCTGTGTCGCCTGCCCTTGCTACCACCTGGAACAGAAAGTTTCCAGGGCCCTTCTCCGGGAAGTCTTGTGGACCCACTATGTGACCGTCCGTACAGGGCTGGCCGGCGCGTTCAGCTCCGCGCTGGAAGGGTCGCCGCCCTGAACATGTCCTTCTTTCCGAAGCCTTCTTTCTGGGCTTCTCAACCACCTTGGCTCTCCAGCAGGCTTGACTCCCTTTCCTCCGGTGGAGAAACGTTTTTGGCACTCTGTCTCATCGCTCTTTGGAAAGGTGTCCCGGGCCGCCCATCTGAAACCAGAGTCGGAAAGAAAACTGGGGGGTGGGGGTGACCCCCTCTGGTGAGTCTTCCTGCCAACGTGACACCTCTGTTTGCTCCTGTCTCGACTGGGTGTGGCCTCCTTGACCCACACACAGTCCTGGGAGACAGAGGAGAGGGGTCACGGCAGCTGCAGGCATCCCGCCAAAGAGAGGGGGCAGAGGACCCTCCCCACCAGTTCCCCAACTTGGCGCCGTGGGGCCGGGTAGCCCACTTGTGGGTGTTTAGCAGCAGCCCTGTTCTGCACCCATAAGATGCCAGTGCCAACCCCCGCAGGACCAGATGTCCCCTGGGGGGCAAACACTGCCCACCTCCCCCCGACCCACAACCCGGGTCCAGACCCACTGCTCTTCACAGCCGGGGCTCTGGATGGAGGCCCCGTGGCTGGCGACTGTCTAGACTTGAGCTCCTCACACAGGCTCTCGGTGACTCTGGGGCTGGAGCACACAGGCTGACTCCGTGAGGGACCCAGGGGAGACCGCGGCCCGAGGCTGGCATGCGGCAGCCGCCCACCTTCACCTGAGTGCGCCATCCACTGGGACGACTCTCCCTTGGTGTCTGGAACGGGGGTCCCCTCCTCTGAATGCAGAGATGGCCACCAAAGCCTCTGTGTCCTAGAGGAGCATCGCGAGTGCGGGTGCGTGCCCGAGCTGTGGGGACAGAAAGAAGCTCGTGTGTTGGAAGCACCGGGCCCTGCCTGGGGCCTGGCGGGTCTTTGACCAGAGATGCCCTACCTGGATCCCCAGACTGGTGGGTATGGCCTGACCTTTACTTTTCATGCACTCGCATTTTTCATTTTTTCCCCTGGTTCTTGGCTCCGGACAAAGTGGAAAACCGTATACAGTGGCCATACTGTTGATGTCTTGCTCAGAGAGGAGGAAAGATTTCACAGTTACTGAGCAAAAACACAGGTTGACAGGTAGGCTAATAAATCACGCCCACATTTCTGCATCTGCCGGTGCGGGTCTATATGGTATTTTTCCTTTCTCAAGAAGAGAATTTGAGCTCTGGACTCTCTGACAAGGCCCCATTAAATAGGGCCTTTCTCCCGCCCGCTGACGGCTGCTTTTATAAGAGTGTTTATCAAACAGAACCCGAGGCCCCTTTTTCCCTCCACTGGGAGGGTGGGGAGCCCTGCAGGCCAGCGCCTCCGGGGGAGGTGAGTGGGTTTTCTTGCATGAAGTTCATGAAATTAGAGAGGGCAAAGGTGCCTTCCTGGGCAGGGGTCTAGGACAGGCGCGGGTGTCCATAGGCATCCGGCCAGCATTGGAAGAATGACTCCTTGTGTCCACGTTGGCCAGATGGTCGACCTTTGCCTCCGGAGCCTTGCCCATCTCCTCTCTGCCGGCCAGATCCTTCTCCCGCCTCACTCTCTCGCCCCTTCCCTTCACCCAGCCTGTAGTCACTAGGCTATAAAATGACTGTGGAATAACTATCGATCAAATAACAAATATTTTTAACATCTATCATGTATATGCCACTGGGTTAAGACCTAGAAAATGTATGGGGCTTTGGGGAAGGGGATGAGGTCCTCCGTTATGAATGATGGCAAAATCATGGCACGCCTGCGCCCACTCTCCCCTCCCACGCTCGGGGCAGACATCGCTAATCACTCACCGGGCGTGTAGCTCCAGGATTCTGTTTGACATCATGCTGCTCTAGTCTGCGTATCTTGGGAGGATTAAAAACCCACCCCTCGTGATACCAAGAACCGTAAGAGGCAAAACCACAGGGGATGAAGCCTAGATGAGGCCGTGGCAAGAGGCCTAGGCTTTCTGTGACATGGCCTCTCACCTCCACCAAGGTCACCCTGGAAGACTTCCTGGAGGAGGTGACATGCCAGTGCATTAGCTGTCTCAGCTCTCCTAGGGCATTTGTCTTTGATGAAATGGCAGGCCTGCATCCCTGCTCCTCACTGGGACCCACGGCTATCCTGCCACCATGGTGTTTGTTGCTCCTTCTGCCTGAAATGCGCTTGCCCTAGCTCATCCCATGGCTGGCTCTTTCCCGTCCTCCAGATCCCAGTTCGAATGGCTCCTTCCAGAGAAGTCCCCAGGCTGTCCTCTACCAGCAGGTGTGCTCACAGCCTCTCTCTCTCAGCCCCCTGCAGCTTCCACTAGCCGGGAGCTGGCCCCACCACTGCCCACCACTGCGGCCCGCCCACGGAGGGGCAGGCACATCGTAGGTCTGCAATAAATACGTGTCCGAAGACTGAAGAAGAAATAAAGCCCAGAAGGTTCTGCAGAAGGCTCTGGGGACAACCGGGCCTTTGCAAAGCCTCTCCACAGAGCGGCTAATTCCATGACAGTCCCCAGAGCCCTAGCCCCTCTTCGGAAGCTGCCAGAGCTCCCACGCAGCCAGCCGTGTCCCCTGCAGTGAGTCTCCAGTCCTGGGCGTGCGCCCTCCCACCTGGATGGAGGGCGGGGCTCAGCCCATCCCAGGTGAGCTTTGGAAGCAAGCACGGGGATGGCCAAACAATGGACGGCAGCCGGCTGCCGCGGGGAGATCTGGCCCCCTGAGTGCGAGGTCACGCGCCAGCACCTGCTGTCCCACGGCTGTCTGGCATGTCACGACAGCACCACTATCCTCTCCAGTTTACAGGCGGGGAAACAGACTCAGCAAGCTCAGCCATCGTTGCATAGAGGGGGAAACGGAGCTCAGAGAGGTGAAGTCATTCGTTCTAGGACACACAGCAGCTAAGAGAGAGCCAGGACTCAAACCCAGACTGCCCGACCCTCTTAGGGCCTGGCACGCTTCATCTGGTCCCTCTAGCAGAGGGTCTCGGAGGGGGAGGCAGGTGAGAGCTGGCCCGAAGCAAGGTGACTGTCTCACCCAGGGGCTCAGAACTAAGGGCTCTCCTTTGGTCAGGAGGGCCACTCAGGAAGGTCGGCTGCCGGCCACCACTATTCTCTGGCCTCCAGTCCCCAGTAGGAAGCAAGAGCAGAAAGGCTAGAAGCCCAGCCCGCATGGCGACAAGCTTCTGGGACCCTCGTCTGCCCTTGGGTGTTCTCTTAGACCACCTATTTGTCCCAGCCCCCCGGAGCCTGGAACAGCTGCTCCACAGCCCCGTCCACCCTCCTAGCAGGGCCCAGAGACAGACTCCGGGGCCCCTGATTTCTGTAACTTTCTCCCAGTGAGGCCCAAATTCAAACTCTTCTGGGTTCTGTGGGGCAGCCGTTGTAAGAGACTGCCAGAAACGGGTGCTTCAGACAACGGGGATTTGTTCTCTCCCAGGGCTGGAGGTCAGGCACCTGAAATCGAGGTGCAGATGGGACCAGTTGCCTCTGTGGGTCCCTTCTGGACTCTGGTGGCTCCTGCTCATCCTTGGCTTGTGGTCCCGTCTTCACAAGGGCCTCGTTCCTCTGCGGTTCCATGTCTTCTCCTCTTTGCATGGGGACAACAGTCACTGCATTTAGGACCCACCCGAAACCAGGATAATATCATCCCAAGACCCTTAACTAAGTATATGCGCTAGGACGCCATTCCCAAATAAGGTCACCGAGGTTCTGGGTGGATGTGGAATCGGGAGGCAGGGGAGGCACCGCTCAGTCCACCCCAAGGGTCAGCGGCCAGCTGTGGGCAGAGATCCCGAGTATCCAGGGCTGCCCACAGACCCAGACGCCCCGGAAGAGAAGGCAACATTAGCAGCTGGGGCTCCCTGCGCCCGTCATCCCTGTGGGTGTCACACCTCCCAGAGGGGCGCTGTCTCTCGGTGGGGGAAGGGGGGTTGCACATACCCCATCCTCCGCCCTCCATCTCCCGTGGCTTCAGAACGGGCCTGCATGGCCACCTTCGGGGGCCAGATGGAGTCAAGGTCACCTTGGATTTCATCATCATCATCACCAATTTGAACTTTGCTTTCATTGTGTGTGTGTAACTTGTTTTGTTTTGTTTTGTTTTAAAGGCTCACCAGGGCTAGGAAAGAGTCTTTAGGTCCTGGTAATGTTCGCCACCGGCTGACAGAGGATCCATTGTCCGCAGGACCAGGGGCCCTCTGGGGAGATGTAGGTCTCTCTCCTGCTGGAGCCTGGGGCTGGTCTCAGCTGTCCCCGAATCCGGATTTGCTGGGAAGTGGGCTGCAGAATGGACCCCAGGAGAGTCATAAACCCCAGGCAGGAATGAAGCACAGTTTAGAATGTGAGGATTTGAATGGAATAATATACAGCCTGGGAGATAAGCCTCTTCTCAGTCTGGGCCTGCATTCCTGGGACAAAGCCCACAGATAGGATTACTGCAAAGAACTGAACCAGGAAAGCCGCATAATGACCTGTTTGCCAGCCTGTCTTCCAGCCTCAGAGACAGTCCGCCAGGGTCTCGGCCCTCATGGAGCCCCTCACCGGCAGGGGACACCAGCAGGCAAATGGGAAGTCCCATACAGGTGCCGGGGGTAAGGTGTGTGGAGGGAATGGGGAAGGGCGCAGGGAGCCCTGGGGCTGGGGAGGGGAGGAGGTTGGACGAAGGCTTTGCAATACGCCTGCTTCTCTCCATCTCTTCTACTTTGCCCCCATACACTGAGCTCCCGGCATCCGCCCTGCACCCCTAAGCATTCTCTACCCAAGAACCAGAGGAAGCGTTTAAAAACTGGGTAAGGGTGCACCGGTATCAGACGGTCCAGTAATAACTGCTTTATGGAAAATGACAAGGATGGCATATCTTTTAAAATATGTTTATACATTTCACATATAATATACGCTATATAAAGATTTATATTCTATAGCTATAACCCTCGGGATCTATCTGGATCTCCCTCTCACCTTGGCTAGGGGGAATTGCCACAGGCACAGGGAATGAAGGTCTTCCCCCAACCTGGCCGTGAGCAGGTGGTCCCCCCCCGCGAGTGCCCAGGTACCTCTCTGAGCTACCCTAGACCAGCGAACCTCCACTCTGGCACCTCCTCCCTGTTGGCGGTTTCTGACCTCTTAGTGGGGAGGGAGAGTTGACACACATCTCTGCCTACAGGCCCTCTCTTCTCCGAAAGTTGCGCACAGCTCTTGAGTCTGAAACAACCAACTTTGCTCAGGTTTGAAGGGTCCTTGACACGGCGCAGGCCTTAGGGGAAAGACAAGTTCTTGCCAGGGTATAAACACAACCCTCAGCAGGAAAGAGCCCCTGGATTCCAGAACACTCCAAGCAAGTCCTCTCCACGCCCCCCACTGGCCCCTGGGTCAGGTGGCTTCTGACGCACCTGGCAGAGCCCGGTCCCAGGAAGGTGCTTGATACGTAACCGAGAGGGCCAAACGGCTAAAAGAGGGATCATAAGGCTCATATCTCTGTGCAGACCGCTTTCTTCTTCACAGGGAGATACACCCTAAGCCAGATGGCAGCAAGACCTGGCACCTTTAGGACTAGGGACAGGGGAGAGAGATGGGGGGCACCCCCGCCAGGCCCTCTGGAAGCTCATGTCTACTTAGGAAGACAAGATATTGAAAACCTCACCGCTGATAAAGCTAAGCGGCTGGTCAGTACAACAGCAGAACAGACAGTCAAGGCATCACTTGATTAATCACCCGGAGAATGGTAGGGATGATCGATGTTTTAGGAACTCGGGGGAGGGAGACATTTGTTTTTTTAAGCTGGGCAGAGCGGATACCATGGGGGTGATTGTGCCCTTTCAGAGAGGGCTGGTGGGGCTGTGGTCTCAGGGGGCCCTTGTCTGGGGGACTCATGCTGGTGGGAACTTGGGGGGAGAGTCTTGTTTTTAAGGAGTGGGTCGGACAATCAGTCGCCCGCCTGCTACAGCCTAGCCACACTGGGGGCTTCAGAAAAGCAGCAAGTTCAAGGAAAGGGGGAGCCCGTGAGAGCTGGAATCCGCTCCCAGCTGTCCGAGCTTCTCCAGGACGAGCCGCCCAGCTGAAACCTCCCCTCTGGAGAAGGCATCGGAATTCGGTGCTTGCATTGCGGGAAACAAGAGTGAAGACACCGGCGTTGAGCCCCCAAAGCAGCTGGGGCCTCTCTCCCCGGCAAACGGATCCCACCTAATATAACAAAAACACATCATTTTCCATGGTTGTGATAAGACTGACGAGCGTTTGCATTTTGCTTGAAATTTCAAGAGGCGAGAGCCGAGAAGTTTCTCTGAAGCTCTCAGAGCTCTGGATTGTGTTCAGTTTGGGTATCTATTAAGAAAACAGCCATTTCATCACGGCTAGTACCGTAAATTGGTTCGTGGATGCCCAAGGCTCTATATCATTAAATCGTGTCGCTATCTATAAATGGCATTCAGCCTGTTTCTCTGGGAGCAAGGTTATCTGCCTGTTGAGAAACTCCCACCCAGGATGGGGAGGTGCTGCTATGTGCAGACTTGGGTGAGACAGGCAGCAGGAACAATCCAGAAAGGCCTGCCGCCCTCCCAGGGCTGATGGTGCAGCTGCCCCCCCGACCCACCCCCCCACCCCACCCCAGGCCTGCTGGGCCCCCGCTCTGGGCAGTGACAAAGCAGATGGCTGACCGTGAATCACAGACTGCCATCCGCCGGGGCTGGCTGGCCACGTCACAGCTGGGGAGGGGGCTTCTGCTGCAGGGAGAGACCCTGAGACAAATGTGCCCGGCACTGAATGAGCCTCAACGCCCGCCTCTCTCTCTCTCCCTCCCCCCTCTCTTTTTGTCTCGCCCCTCGAACCCAGCTGACTTGGCTCCCCCGGGAAAAAGCTCGTGTCTGCACAGGCGCATCCCCGCCATGGCGTGAAGCCGTCGGCGCGCCCCTCCCCCAGCCGGTCTCACGAGGTGGCTGTGATGGAAATGTGGCCCCGTGGAGGCTGCAGGGCCAGGGCCGGGGTGGAGACCCCATGCTGCCGCTTGGGCCTGGCCTCTCAGCCTCCGGGCCTCACTTCCTTGCCTGGAACACAGGATTGCAGGGGGGAGGACCTCACACAACGCATCCCAGTGGAGAGCCGGTCCGGAGGGGGGTGGTGCTGGCAGCACGGGGTCTCGCCAGGGACGTCCTGTCCACGAGAAAGCAAGTCCCTTCGGGCTCCGGCTACCACTTGTTTTCTCAGAACGCTGGCAACGGTGGGAAAGGGGACATGCTTGGGAGAGAGGGACGTGCTGTGTTTGCCCAGAAGCCAGAAGCATGAAGAAGGAGGCGACGGGAAGGGCCAGTGCGTCTGTGGGGCCTTCCTAGTCCGGCCAAGGCCTCGCCACAGCCCCCAAGGCAGGGGAAAGTTTGGCCAAGCCTGCAGGGGTTGGGGGGGAAGACTTTCCAGACTGGACACGGCAACAAAGCCCCAGAGGTAGCAACAGCCCCGTGTTTACGGGACAGCCAGGAGCGGTGGCCGGAGGCAGGGGGAGGGCGAGGAAGGAGGGAGCCTGCTGTTCTCTTAAATTAAAAATAAGTTCCATCCGCTGATGGTCCCCCAAGGAAGGTGGCCTCGGCACCAAAGGCCTTGGCAGTCTCTTGAAGACAGGCTTTCGGAGGGACAGGTCTGAACGGAGAGCAGGTCGCCAAATAGGTCATCAGCCGTGTGAGCCGCTGGAGGAAAACAAGGTTCTGGGAGCCCCCGGCACACGATGCTGTCGGGATGTTAAGCGGGAAGGAAGTGCGCGCGGGGGAGCCTCCCAGGGACCCCGGACCGGATGCTCCGCAGCGACAAGGCTGGGGACAGAGAAGTTCCCGGAACCAGGGAGCAACAGCTGCTGCTCTGCGGCCCTGGGGACCTTCACCGCGCCGGGCAGCGGCGGCGGGACGGAGGCTCTACAGTGCACTGCAGGCACTTTCGGGGGCCGCCGTCCGCCCTCCCAGCCTGCCAGGGAGAGTCCACGCCCGTGGCCTGGTTCTGCGGCCGCTCACCCGGCAGGTGGAAAACGTGGCAGAGGGCGTGGCTCTGGAACCCAGAGGGACACGGGCTCCGCCGCCATGCGCGGTGGCACGGTCCGTAGCGCTCGTCTGAAGGACTGAACACTCCAATGCCGCTTCCCCCCAGCTCCGCCTGGGTTCCCCACCTGGCTCCGGGCTTCCTTTGCACTGGCCATGCCACCCGCTGCCTCACACCTAGGCCACCTGGGACGGAGTCTGGCTTCCCCCCCAGGAGAGTGAACCCCTGGAAGGTAGCTGGTCCCCAACCCACGTGCAGTAAGTGGAACCGGGCACCACATCGGTCCCGTGACCTTGGGTGGGCACCACCGTGCCAACATCCGTGTGTATCCCACAGACCCTTCTAGAAAACCAGTTTCAGCAGATGCAACAGGTCTTCTGAAGGAATGTAATTCCCAACCTGGGGGCAATCAAGGCAGGGGCCCGCCGAGTCCACTCTTGTTATGTCCATAGAGTTCCTGGATCCGATGCAGAGAGAGGAAGGAAAAGAGCAGAGGTGGGAGAGGGAGCAGAAGTCAGAGAGAGAAGAAAGGGGCGTGAGGGCAGACGGAGCAGAGACACCAGAAGGGGGAGGAGCCAGAACAAGATGGGGGGCGGGAAAGGTTTGAGGCCACCCGGAGAGACGACCAGCCTTCAGGGCTTTGAACTCCGCCATCTTGCAGGTTCACCCAAGGAACCTGGATCTAATCCCAAACTTGGGCCATCCCCGAGCGGGGCACTCAGCAGGCCAGGGCCCGGCCACAGAGGGGGAAATCGCTGAGGCCCTCCGCCAGGTGCGGCGCCCGGCCCAGGGAAGGGCAGGGGGCGGGAAGGCCCACAGCCACGCTGTGGCTCTAGCCCACACCCCCTCGAGGACAGGCACGGACATTTATTCCCAGCATAGCGTCCTGACCAGAACTATCCAACACCCAAACCTTTTAAAGCTTTTGCTGCTAATAGCATGATTTCTTTCTCTGTCATCAGTGGTAACAAACTGATCTATAAAAGGTTTTAAAAGTGCTACAAATAGCTCCCCCAGTCCCCCGAAGTCAAGCTCACTGGGAAAATGGCTGATTGTCTTTCTCCCTGCCGGTCTAGGTGTTGGGACGCGGGTGACAGACGGCTCACCTCTGCCGGCTCCGAGTCCGGTGCGCACCTCCGGGAGGGGGGTGGGCAGAGAGCCGGGTGCGGGCCTCCAACCCCTCTCCCTCTGCCCCCTGCCTCCTGCTCCCCACCGGGGAGACAGGCCAGGCTTGACACGTCAGACTCCTACAGGGGCAGGGTCTGGCCCTGGCCAGAGGGGGTCGCGTTCATAAACGCAGGTGGACAGTGTTTCCCGTGGTCCCAACAGCTAGGAAGGAACATGGGGCCACGCCTCTCACCCTCTGCCTGTCCTTTCTTATGTGTCTGTCTGTTTGCCCTCTGCCCCCCGCCCCCCACCCCCCAACACACCGGCCCTGGGCTCCCGTGTGCTCGGTTCCCCCACTGTCCCCTCCGGGCACGACGCGACACCTCCACAGGGCTTCCGAGGGGGCCTGGCTGGCCTGCGTGTCCCCATCCCCCCTGCCAGGGAGCACATCGCGTTGTCTTGGAGCCTGTCACTCTCTCCCTCAAGAAGTGCCACTTCCAACACAGCAGGGAGCGCAGGCGTGGGTGTGGGCGGCCGGCGGGGGCTGGGGCGGAGGAGGGAGGCCAGCGGGGATTCGGTGCCCGCTCGGCCCCCACGTCTGCGCTCAGACGGTGAGTGACTCACCCGGCAAGCGGTGTGACTCAGCTGGGCCCCACACTGATGAGACCGGCATTCAAAATGCACCTTGATAATGGGTGAGCCAGCAGATAGCCCCGAACGCGGCCACACACACACACACACACACGCTCACACCCACCTGTGCACACTCAGAACAAACAGATCCACCCCCCCATGCACTCACACACTACACGCACACATGCACACGTACACACAGCCTCCCTCTTTCCTTCTTTGCTTCCCACAGTTCTCCCTCCCTCCCCCCTCCAACCTCCTTCCTGTTAAGAATCCGGGCTTCGGAACCAGGGACATCACCCCCCAGCCCAGCCGTCCATGGCCATGGACACGTCACTCCAGGGCCTGGTCCCTCATGCCCTCGTCTACCAGACATGCTATTAATGCCTCCTCCTTAATTAAGCTCCATGCGAAGTACTTGGAGTGTGGCCGGACACGGCGCCAGTGCTCCGTGCTGGTCTGGGGCTCCCCAGCTAGGATCATTCACGGAGCCCTGCATCCAGCAAGCATCTACTGGGTGCCCAGTCTAGGCCCACAATCCTCCCCAGGCCCCAGATCCCGGAGCAGAGGCAGCTGGTAAACAAGTAAATTATATGCAAGGCAGCAAGGCAATTACAGGGCTTCCTGACTAAGTGGGGTGGGGGTGGGGCACTGCAGGCTTAGGCTCTCAGGAAGAAACCCCAGCAGAGATCTGGAGGCAGGACTGAAGGCAGGGGGACAACTCTCCCACCAGTGCTCTTGGTCTGGTTACTCCTGCAAACAGTGGAAGGAGAAGGTCAGTAGGGACTCAAAAGCAGGGAAGTGGCCTGTGGCCAGAGGATCCTTAAGGATGACTGAGGCTGGGTGGGAAGAACACACACTCCCTGTGCCCTCAATTTTTGTTACTTTCCGGGGGGAGGTGCAGGATGTCTTCTATCAACAAGTCTCCTTTGGTTGACAAGAGAAGAAACCCAGTTCAGTGTAGCTCAAGGAAAAACATGGGACTTCACTGATTCATAGAAGTGAGTATCTAGATAGGGTGGATTTCAGGCATGGCAAGATCCAGGGACATTAAAGCTTTATCAGCATCTTGCTCCATTCTGAGCTCTGGTTTCCTCTACATGGGTGTTATTCCTAGAAGGTTCTAGGCCTGCATCACCTGTATGGTGGCTCTTGGTGGGTCCTGTTTTATAGCTTCTCAGATTGGCGAACCCAAGGAAAGACTTCCTTCATTACAGCTCCCCCCAGAGCCCCATGACTCCATCTCTTGAACTCACTGAGTTAAGTGCCCATCTCTAAGTGAGTCATAGTGGCCAGAGGAATCAATCCTCTGACTGAGCAGCCTTGGGTCATGGGTCATGGGTTCCACGCAGACCTCAGGGGTTGGAAACTGGGGAAGGGTAGTGCCCCCCGCCCCCGGAAAACCAAGGCACCACAACCAGAGGAAGGGACCATTGGAAGCAACACAGCTTCAGGGCAACACAGCCTGCTCTCTAAGGGGCCACAGAAATCAAAGAGAGGGCAGCTGAGAGCAACAGAGTCGTAAGAGAAGGGAACCAGGGAGAGGGGGGCAGGCTGCATCCCCAGTGAGAGACTGGATTTCAAGGTGGATTGGGGGGGGGGGCTGTAGTGAGTTGATGGCGTTCTTGGGGGTGGGGTATGAGATCCCGTAAGAAGGACTGGTTTCCAAGGGCTGCCAGACAGCCATCAGTTGGAAGGCTTTAAGCAATGGAAATGTATTCTCCCACGGTCTGGAGGTCAGAAGTCTGAAGTCGAGGTGTTGTTGGCAGGGCCACGCTCCTCTGAGGTCTGTTCCAGGTTTCTCTCCCAGCTGCCAGCAATCCTGGGCTAGCCTCCGTGTAGGGTGCATTGTGTCCTCCTGCCACCACCAGCCCAGGGCGGCCTTCCTGCGTCTGTGTGTCCCCTCGTTTCTCTCTCTTCTGGGGACTCATGACATTAGATGGATGTAGCTCCTCCCTCTCCCAGGAGCGTCTCGTCTCTGGACCCTCACCTTAGCCGCATCTGCAAAGATGCTTCGGCCAGATAAGGTCACTTTCCAAGGATCCGGGTGGACAGCTCTTTTGGGGGAACAATGTAGCCCACTCCAGGGGGCTCGAGTTTTCAGAGGGAATTTACACGGTTTTATGTTACTAGGAGAGGAAGAGCGCTATGAGTGCATTCGTTTCTTTGCTGACCCGTCCAATGTCACAAGCATCAGCCAAGCGCACACGAGTTGAGGCTCCGTGATGGCTGTGGCAGCAGACGTGCTGACACCCCCCCCCCCCCTTGCCGGGCTCACCCTCCAGCCGCGGGTGTGGGCGCTGCAACAGATCCTGTTCCAGGCACCTTCACGCCACCTTGGCAAGGTCTGCAAAGTTCCTGGAGCAGGCAGCGTGGCCAGGGTCGGCCTTGGAGCGAGGAAGAAAGCGTGTAGGAACAGACTGAACTCGCTTGACCACGGCGAGATGGGGGTGGTGTTCCCGGAGAACGGGCCGTGCAAGAGTCCCTCGGCAGGTGGGCTCCAGTTCGCTGATGGGGACCCCGTACTCAGACGGTCACGGGGGGCTCCTGGAGGAGGTGGAGTGATAACCGTGAGTGGGGTGGGGAGGCTGGGGTCCAGGGCTGTGATTTTCACGGCAGCTCTGAGTGCTGGCCTTGTAGTTCCAGCCCACGGCGGGAGCCCCCAGAGTTTTAGGAAGTGTTTACCATGGCGCGCGGGCCAACTGAATGAAACTCGACACTGAGGTCAGACCCTCGTGGGGACCCAGTCTTCATTTTCTTGGGCTCCAACCTGGTGGGTCTCGTCAGCAGTCCAAGACCACCTTGTGAAACCAGAAGGCGTGACAAAGGCTTCCCGCAGGGTTCTGGGAAGCCCTGGGTCGCTGGCCCAGGCACTACCCATCTGGCCTCCCCAGGACCAGGGAGGGAGGGAGGAAGAGGACCCTGATGAGGAGGAGAGGCCCTCAGCGGGGAGGTGGCTTGGTTTCCGTGAGGCGGCTCGTCGAAGGAGCCTCCCCGTTGCTCGGGATTGTTCTTGCTCGTGGATGCTAAGAGGTTTGGGGGGGATCATCTCTGGGACCACCCAGGAGTGGGCCAGTTTTGGATGCCAGATTTACCGAATAGAACCACACACACATACACACACACACACACATGCACACACACACACACACACACACACGCTCTCACACTCACACACACACACGCTCTCACACTCACACATAAGCACACACACATTCACGACACAATTCCTACCCCCGGAGGAAAGCCCGTGATAGAGGAGGCGGAGGGAGACGGGAAAGGAGGGCGAGGAGGAGGGGACACAGGTCGCCAAACCTCGAGACGCAAAGACCCTCCCCCTGTGAGCGGGGTCCCTGCAGATCTTGGATTCCCACATGCTGATCAGGGTCCCCTGACCCGTCTCCCTGCCCTCCAGTCCCGAGGAGAGGTGCCTCCTGGCCCGTGTGTGCCCATACCCACGCAAACAGAGCAACCACATGGCCCAGGGTCACTTCTGTCTTTCTCCCCGAGGCTCCGAGGACAGACGCCCACCTACCACTCCCACCTCCATAGCAAAACCAAAGGAGAGCAGGCTTCTCAGCAAGCCCCACTGTGGCAGGGACCAGGGGCCCGTCATGCCGGTCATAACCCCGCACTGAGTCCCTCCCCATGTGAGATACGGGACACAGACGGGCCTGCACCTCGGCTGCAACCCCAGAAATAGGACAGGAATGAATGAACCACCTTACAAGGTAGTCCGTGTTCACGGAGGAGGCTGCTGCGGTGTGCGAGATACTTGTCCGGGGTCCCATCTGTCCCCCACACGGGAGCCAGGCACAGACCCAGGTCCATTAAATCTGCAACCAGTCGTGTGAGTTCCCTGTTGCTGCTGTAACAAACTCCCACCCCCTTAGTGGCTGAAAACAACACGCATCTAAAACCTTACAGTCCTGGAGGTCAGGGGTCCGGCATGGCTCTCGCCGGGAAAGGCAGCCAAGCCGGCTTCCTCCTGGACCTCCTGGGCCACAGTCCATGTCTCTGCCTCTTGCAGATTCCAGCAGCTTCCCACATTCCTTGTCTGTGGCCCCCTTTCCCTGCCTTCAAAGCTGCAAACCTGACTCTCCGTCTGCCTCTGCTGTCACATTTCTGTTTGACTCCAGTCTGGAAATGTTCTCTGATTTTGAGGATCTGTGTGATTAGATAGGACCCAGTGTTTTAATCCAGAGGACTCTCCCCATATCAAGGCCCATAATTTAATCACATCTGCAAACACCTTTCTACAGCTTCCGGGGGTGAAGACGTGGGCCTCTTCGGGGGGTCAGGCGTTTGCTCGGGCCTCTATGCCAGTGCCTGGAGCTGCTCCCCAATCAGCCAGCACCTCCAGGAAGCTCCTGACAGAGCCCAGCTCTATCTGTAGGTTGCTCTGCCTAAAATCCAGGTGGAATCTTCATGAACAGGACATGCTGTGCCACTGGAACCCTCCCAACAGGGCCCTGGGGGTGCGAGGCAAGGTGTAGGCCATGAGGCTGGTGAAGCGGAGAGCAGGTGTGCTGTGTGGGAGGCAGAGGGCCTAGGGGAGTGCAGGGAGGTCATTGTGGTCCGGAGAGTGGGACGCAGGGCCTGGGGCTGGTTGAGAGGTGGGAAGGTGGGGCTGGCAAGGTCGGTAGAGGCCGGACCACAAGGAGCCTGTGTTTTATTCCAGCAGCCCTGCTAAGGTGGTGGCCGGAAAGGGCAAGACTAGAAATGAGGAGTGTTTCTCACGGGAGGCTTCGGGGCGGTTGGCAGGTGATGGCAGCTTCCGGCAGGCTGGTGGTGGAGGAGGCATAGAAGGATGCCGTCCAGAGCATTCGGGGCAGGGAGAACTGACGAGTCTCGGTGACGCATTGAGGGAGAAGAGGGTCTGGGAGAGGGAGGTCGAGGACTCAGGCCGGGGCTGCCAAACAGAGCCTGATTTCGGGGTAGATCGACTGCCGCTCCCGTTTATGTCAATGAGGTGCTGCTCTGCTTGATTTGGTCCTTTGGACAAGACAAACCAGGCCCTCAGGTCCAAAAACTAGGCCTGGGGAACGTGCCCCCCCCTTCCTTGGGTCCCCTCCTCTTACAGCTGTCCAGGCTGCCCACCCTGGACTGCTATGGAGATACATCCATAATGATAGTCTTAAAACTCACTTGAATTAGTGTTTGGCTGGGTGAAAAAGCCCCTCTGGTCTTGGCTCTGAATGTCACTCCATGACCCAGTCATGCCCAGAATGGAAACCTCTTCCATTCCCAGGAAGGCGTGAGAGAGGATGGGGAAAGGGGGCAATAGGTATTTTCTTCCCTAAACCAACCCTAAGTCAGTCTGAACCCTGAACCAACATTAACCTTGATCCCAACCCCACTGGAAACCTAACTCTGACTGCAACCACAATTCAACCCAGCTCAGCTTGCAATCTCAACTTTAATCCCAGCCCTAAACCCAGCCCAACCCAATTCAACCTCAGCCCCAACTCTAGGCCCAGTTCCATCCAACCCAACCCAACCCAACCCAATCCAACCCAACCCAACTCTGATCTCTAAACCCAGTCTTAAACCCAACACAACTTCAACTCTAGCTCAACCCAACCCAACCCAATTCTTATCTAAATTACTCCCCGCACTAAATCTAACTGCCCTTCAACGACCACAACTCAAAGCCAACATAATTTGAACTCTAAGAGCCTTTCCATTGGTGCCTTCTCAGAAAGCAGCTCCTTATGCATTGAGGGGAAGCACTTGAGAGCTGTTGGTCCCACTGTCCCAGGAGGTGAAATGGAAAAAGAGGTAGCGAGCCCCAGGTGCCCCAGGTGCCCCAGGAGCCCCAGGACTGAGGTTCTGACCGCTGGGACCGACACTGCAGCCGCAGCCAGGACTTTGTGGACAGGGCTGGGTGTGGGAGTCCACCCTGGGTGGGGCCCCAGAGCACCTGTGCTTCGCCCGGATTGCCCGTGGGACCCAGCTCTGTGCTTACTCCCTGGCAAACGCTCCCCGGCCAGCACACTCTGAATAGCACATCGCCAGGCCGGCTGAGGTCACGGGATGACCTTAGGCCTGCTTTCATGTTTTGGACAAGCTTAAGGAAGCTGGGAAGGGGGGGCTCAGGGAGGGGCAGATCCCTTCCCGAAGGAAAGAAAATTGGGTTGGCACCAAGGCGCAATTAGCCTGCTTCCTCCAATCTGCTGGATCCTCTGAGTGGGGAACTGGCGGGGACGGGGAAGCATCCACAGGGGACGCCCGAACCAGCGTCCTTCCCCAGTGGAAGAGGCAGACGGGGCTTCCGGACACAGGCGGCAGCTGCCCGTCCTCACTGCCTCCTGGCCCGCGGCGTTTATCTATTCTTGGGGGCCAAGCACACGCTGGTACCCGCCGACCCAATCATCCCTCCCTGCCAGGTCAGGAGCCCTGAGCACCTGCTCGGGGGCAAGATCTCCCTCCAGGGTGGGAAGCGATGGGCCTGGGCTCCAGGGTCTGACGCATTTGCATCTGCTTGCAGGCAGTGGCCCGGACGGACTCGGCTGTCCTCGACCCGAGGGGAAGGTACAGGAGGCCACCTGTCATCCACGGTCACCCACCAGGGCTAGGGAGCACAGCTCTGGCTGCACACGGCTCAGCTTCGACGTGGAGCCGGGGCTGGGAGGGGCCCACCCAGCCTGCCACTGCCGGAGGGGACGGAGGCCAGGCCCGAGCGGAGGATCTGCCTCCACCGCCAAGTCAGGAGCGCGTGAGGCTGCAGGCGAGCTAGATCTCTCCCGTCCTCACCCCCATCCCGGCCAGCAGCATGGTATGAACAGGGTTGGAACTGAGGCACCTTTGGAGGGTCCCACAGGCCAGGAGGGGCCCGAGCCTGCGTCTCTGCCCTCGGGGAAGCACTGGCATCTCTGAGCTTCATTTGCCCGTCTGACAAGCATCGGCTCGGGACACGGCCTCGGCTTCAGAAACCGCTGTCCTGCCTCCGGCGCCCCCCTGGCTCAGCGCACCCCCAGCAGGAGACGCGGGGGCGGGGGGATGAGCTCAGGGTCGCACTTGCTCAGCCCCTGCTCCCTACGTCAGACGCGTGGGCACACACGCCATGCAGACACACCCGGCGCTCGCCACACCACCTATTAAGCACTCAAGAGATTACTGATGATCACTACTATCGCTGCTTCCGGCCCTGTTGCTCCTCGCCCTTCGGGGCGTGGAGAGCTCGGCGGTCCGGGCCACCGTGCCTGAGAGAGGCAGGCGTCCGCTATCACCCCTCATCACGTTCTTTTCTTCTCCTTCATGGCACGTCGCACATTTGTAATTACATGTTGCTGAGGCTGCTTCTCTGATTTTCCCCGTTTCCTCCACCAGACCGGGGGACCGGAGGGGACGGGCGGGGTTTCGCTCCCCGCTACAGGGCAGGGCCCCGGTGCAGCTTTTCTGAGAGCAGCATCAGTGGTAAACACTGAACAAAACTATTATTGACGTGATCGAATGGCCGATCTGATTTAGTAAGTGAGGGGGCAGGAGGCTAAGCCGGCCGGGCCTCCCCGCCCGGGGATGGCCCCAGGCGGCCACCTTCCCCGGGCTGATGAGCCCTGAGGCCGCTCTGGCCATGGCTCCAGCCCTTGTGGAGGCCTGAATTTAGAGCAGCTGGTGGACTCCCCAGTTAGGGCCCGTGGGGAACTTATTGCTCAGGCAATACCCCAGCAACCAAGGGCAGAGGAAACTGTGCCTTGGCTCCGGAACACCGTGAGTCGTCTTAAGCAGCACAGCCAACATGTCGAAGCTAGGGCAGATCTTGAAATATAATTAGTGGGCTGAACCCAGCGCTTTTCCCCTCTCGAGGCCTTCTGAGCCCCAAAGGCGGCCATCATTTTCACAGACCGCCCCCCCGCCCCCAAAGGCACAACTGTTTTCTTGGCCGACTTGCTCAAGGCACCAATCTCTGAAGCACACCCATTGCCAATTCAGGGAAACAGGAAAGAGCCCCTTGCATCCCAACACAAAACAAGCAGACTGGCTTTTCGTGGAAAAGTCCTCACGGAGCAGGGTATGCTGAACATCCAGGATGCATAAATCAAGAGAGAAAGCCCGAAAGACGGCAAGCAGATGGCTGGAGATGTTTGTGCCGTTATTGTAGCGAGACTTCTGTAAAGCTCTAGCCCTTGGCAGGAAGCCAGAGGGTGACCTCGGCTGGAGGACATGCTTTGCCCAAATCCCTGAGTCTCCCAGGGAAGGGGATCGTCCTCCAAAGCCCTTTGCGAGGGCCCTAAATTGCACTGAAGAATTGAGACCCTGAACACAATAATCAGCACATAAGAGCGTTTGTTTTAAGGAATCTGGAAGCCCCATCAAATAAGAACCTAACCCCAAGGGAGGGGCTTCTCTAAATGGAGCTGCTGTCTCGGGGTCCAGGAAGCTGTTATTACTGAGAGGGAAAGCGTCGAGATCTTAACATGCCGCAGAGCTCAGTGCTGCTTGGACAGACCTGGCTGGCCCGGAAAGGGGATGTTCCACACGCGGGCGGGAGCAATTAGAAGCCCACTGCACGGGCCATTGTGTTTAATGGTTACAAAGGTGCTTGTGGCTGCTTATGTGTGTCCACTCGGTCACCAGTGTCAGCTGTTCTTGTCTGCGTGATTTGCATGAAATTGCTCTAGAGACAACCTGGGCTGTAATTGCGGGATTGCTCACACAGCTGGAGGGATCCCATCAAAGGCGAAAATAAGCTGCCCTGGCCAGGTCCCACTTCCCCTGGGGCGGGAAGAACAGTCACAGCCCCACCTTGGATACGCACAGTGCCCAGCACACACTCAGCGATCAGTAAATAGTTGTCAAAGGAGGGAAGGAAAAATAGAGCCTCTTATCCCTCCCTCTCTTTCTATAAAACCTTTCTTATCCTTCAGGGCCCCCTCAAGGACAGGACTCTTGGAAACAGGTGCCTGTCCCGGCACTAGCGGCACCGTCCTGGAGCCGGACGCCACCCTCCCCTTCACCCCGACCTCCCAAGGCGGGGCCAGGTTCGTGGCAGGTGCTCAGTCCAGACCGGTCCTTTGACGGTGAGCAAGGAAAGAGGAGACATGGTCTTCCACACTCGAACATTCCGTTCAACGCTGTGGAGTCCCACGTGGTAGGGGGCTTTGTGAAGCTCACCCAGGGAAAGGGGACCAGAGGAGCAGGGGTAGGAGAGCCACTGCGTTCATCTGGTAGAGCAGGAAAGGCACTGAGTGAAAAGTGGTGGATAAATTCAAATCAAAACCACAGCGAGGTACCACATCGCACACTCTAGGACGGCTAGAATCCTAAAGACAGGCACTAACCAGTGTTGGCGAGGATGCGGGGAAACGGGAACCCTGCTATGTTGCTGGTGGGTATGCAGAACAGTGTAGCTGTTTTGCAAAATAGTCTGGTGCCTCTAAGACCAGCATCTCCTAGGCCCCCTGCCCTGGCCCAGGCCCCAGCGGCCCCACGGCCCCAGCCACGTGACATCCCCAGCTCTGAGCAGGATGTTTCCCTCTGTCCCTCCTGCCCGGCCCCCAGCCGCCCACTGGTCACAGAAATCATTTCATGCCAGCCCCTCTGAAAATGGGTCACAGCTGGGCCCTGGCGCCCCTGGGAGCCCTCTGCCTGCCTTGCCTTGCTGTTCTCCGTCGGAGGAAATGCCTTACAAGGAGGAAGAGCGTGCGGACAGCTCCTGATCGCCATTTCCCGCGCTGCCGGCCGACACCACCCTCGAACCGGCCCCGGTGGTGTCTTTGGCCTGTGGGGTGTAGGAACCGCCTGCATCCTGCAGACAGGGGCATCCCAGGGAGGGAGTCATGTCTGCTGCTTTCTTGGAGCCCAGCAGGCACGTACGCTGTGTCCGTGACTACCCGGAAAGCAAGCCACGGTTGGCACGGGGCGGGGCAGCCGGGGTGGGAGGGGGTCGCTCCGCGACGGTGCACCTGCTCTGAGATGTTCCATTTCCTAATCTGGGATAGGGGGGTGGTTGTCGTGAGGTCCCCACGAGGGGAGGTGTGCAAAGTCCGTGCCCAGCACCCAGAGGGCACAGCGAGAGCTGAGGCACGCACACTCACCTGGAGGTGGGTGTATCTGCATCTCCCATTTCAACACACACACAAGCTAACCCGTGGGCTCCACTGTGGGCCTCCTGCAGGCAGACGTGGAGCAACAGGGACCCAGGGCCAGAGGGGGATGCGAGGACGTATAAGGACCTTCCCCATGCCGCCGGTCATTGCTGGAGGCGATTTCCACATATGAATCTCCACACCCCCATTGTGACCCCACAAGGCAGGGATGGCTGTTAGCCCTATGTAGCCCTATTAGCCCAGGTCAGCAAACGGAGCCTCAGAAAGGTTAAGTCATTTGCCCAAAGATGCCCAGCTAGGAAATGGCAGCGAGTCGCCGAAACTGCCCTCTAACGAAAAACGAGCCCCCCATCCCCGCCCCGCTGTTTGTGAGCCTGGTGGCTTTCAGGGTGTCCCTTGCCCTCGCAGACGAGGCAAGCCCGCCCACTTCTCACTGAGCCTCCAGATGGAGGGTGCCGAAAGGGCCACTGGGGCCAACACAACATGCTCCCCCAGTGCTTGGGGAGTCACCTTGCTGCCTGTGGGGTCAGACAGGTGGGAAGTGAGCAGCCCACAACGCCATCACCCTGCGGTGGGGAGGGGGGCGGGGGGACGCGCACGAGGAGGCCGGGGCCGGTCGCCCAGGAGCGCGTGCACGATGGCGAGTGTGTGAGCGGAGCGTGGCTGCCCGGCGGGCACGCGGGCAGAGGCGGCCGGAAGGAAGGGCAACCTCATAGGTGACCCGGGAGCCCCTGGGGAAACCTCTGTGCGGAGGCTGCTGGGCTGGGGCTGCGAGGGGTCGTGCCCTTTCCCTGTGGGCTCGGATGTTCCAGTGCATGTGTGCGTCTGTGTGTGTGTGCACGTGGGTGGGTTTGCAGGAGTCGAGGATGGATCCCGAGGCCCTTCCCGGGTCAACCCGGCTGGCAGAGCAGAGCTCCTGCCCCTCGCCCCCGTCCCTGGCAGGCCATGGCCTCCTTGTGCCCTCCTCCCAGAGCACAGCCCCTCCTGCTGCTCACGCTGCCCGCCCCTCCTCTAACTGCGGGGAGGCCTTCTGGGTCCCCCAGACTCTGGCGGGCCTCCCTGCTCTCTGTCCCCCACGGCACGCCCTACTTTCTCGTAGCTCTGAGCACCTGGGAGGGCCTTGTGCCCTCGAGACCGAGACCGGGTGCTCCAGGACAAAGAGCCACATGTCCCCGTCTCTGCTGGACTCCCCACATTTCTGCACGGAGGAAGTAATGGCAAAAGGACGAGAGGCAAGAAGCAAGGTTTCCTTCTGGCCAAGGCAAGTGCCAAGAGGGGCCCCAATCACGGAGTTCTCCCTGGAGGAGTGGCTGAGAGACCTGGGTGGTCTGGAGCAGAGCTCCAGGGCCCACTCTGCTGCTCTTGCCTAACGAACCCAAACGAACCCAGTGGCCGTGGCACTGCAGACGCCGGCTCCCGAGCCCCAGGCACGCCGGGCCGGCCATGGCATCATACCTCCGTGCAAGGACAAAGTCCCTGTGCTCTGGGGCCGTGCATCTGGCTCGCTCCACACTGAAGTGGGCCCAGGGACATGGTGTCTAATGTGGGGACCCCGATGGCAGTGGCGGGCCCGTATGATGGGCGGGAGGTGGCGGGGGTAGAGCGGGGCCACTGCTCAACAGGACGGGTCCCGAGGCCCAGGCCTTGTTGGGTTTGGTCCTCCCCGATGAAAATCGCCCCCTCGGCCGGCTGCAGGCCCACGGCGCCGGCAAACGCACAGCAGGTTTCAGTCCAAGATGTTTTTTTCCCTTCTCTTTCCTGATTGCATATTTCACTTTCCTCCTGAGAACAGTGGGGTCTCTACTCCAGGAAGCCCCCACCTACCGTCCCCTTTGTCCCTTTTCCTTTTTCCTTTGTATTTGTATTTGTATTTTTTTTTTTTTTCTAGGAAATGACCAGCGACTGTCTTATCCTCGGAGGGTCGGAAGGAGAAAGGAAACCATGAATGTAATTAATACAACTTCATCTGTTTGGAGCTTCGGGAAGCCAGCGGCGTCTCATGTTAAAGCATTTGAAGAAAAGTGGAAAAAAGCCTCGCCCTCCGCCTCCCACACAATGCCCCCCTTAAAAGCGGGGGGTGGGTGGTGGCGATGGGGGGGAAGGTTTCTATCCGTTCAGGTTCCCACAGTGATATAATGTAAGTTTTTAGAACAACACAAACATTGACCTTGGCAGATGGCCCCGTGGAAAGGATAGGCATCATTGACACAAGGGAATGACTTAAAAAAGACAAGATGCCCTCCCCAAGGAAGTAGAGAATGTGTTGTCTCTGCAGGACTATTCACCAGCTGCCAGAGCAAACAAGCCCCGGGCCCTGGGGCCTCCTGCAGTGGTGCAGCTCCGTGGCAGCACACCTCCATGCCCGTCTGCAGGGCACTGCCCCTTGTCCATTGTCCAGGCCACGGGCATGGGAACCGCACGGGACGTGATTTCTGCCCGCATCCTCTGCCTCTTGGGGAGCCTTGGGGCTGGTCCCCAAAAAGTGTTAGTTGTCCAGGTTGTCTAATTACTACAGGGGAGGGGGGAAGGGAGGAGAGGGGTACTCTTGGGAGCACAGACGCATGCATGGCGGGGGTGTGGAGGAAAGCAAGGCGAGGTGGGAGCTGTCCTTTCCGGCCCCCTGGATAGTCCAAGCAAGAGAGGAAGAGGTTCACCATGGTGCGAATCCCCGCCCTGCCTTTTCTGCCCGGGACAGCTCCAGGGCATCCCCGACGCTGGCTGAGCCTCTGTGTCCACATCTGTGAGATGAGAGTCACCGACACTGCCTGACTTATGGGGCTGTTGCAAAGCCGGAGGGCAGCTGCATTAGCAGGGGGCGGGGGGCCGGAGGGCGCCCAGTCCGCACTCACAAGGGGAGCTGAAGGAGAGCCCGAGGTTCAGAAAAGTTGGCTCTTTTTCCCCCTTTGGGAGAGCTCCCTACCCAGGGCTCAGGGGTGAGACATGGCTGGGCCAGAGCCTGGCCCCTGGGCCCTTCCCTGGCCTTTAGAGATGGGGAAACTGAGGCCCGAAGATGTTTAAATCACTGCCCAGTTCAAGCTTATCATTCCCATGCTGGCGGGAGACAGCCAGAAAACACGGGTGACCCCACTTTCCCTCTTGATACCTCCACCAGGAGGCCTCTGAGCAGGAGTCCCCACAGGCCATCTCTGTGGCCCATGCATGTCCCTCCCTGGCTCCCGGGCAAGGGGAGGGTGCTGGCGGGCGGCCATCCTTCCAAGAGGCCCATCTGCTTGGGGCCCAGGAGGAAGGAAGTCTCCAAGGACGTGCTGTAAGCTGACAAAGCCGGGGGCCTCCTAGGCCTTGTCTGAGCGTCAGCTTTGATGAGTGCCACCTGTCCTGTTTGTCCGGTTCTTTCTGCCTCATTGAATTCTGGGTCCCTCCACAGCCCTGCTTACTGGTAGAGAGGCAACAGGGAGATTTTAGGAAAATGCTTCCTTCAGAGAAATGGGAAAGCGGGGCCGAGATCCCATTCTTGCCCCTCTGAGGCCTGCCTTCCAGCCCACGCTTTCCTTGGGTCCTGAGTGAGGGTTCTGGGAGATTTCCTGGGGTATGGCCTCTGTGAGGAGTCCCCACCCTCACGGTCCACATCTGTAAAGTGGGGGTGAGAGCTGCGGTAAATAACCAGGGCAGCGAAAGACCCTCCCTGGGACCCCTGCCCACCACACCAGGTTCCGCGGGTCTCCTGGGCCCGGCCCCTGGACCGGGTCTGGGAAGCGACAGGTGAGCTGTGCCTTGGAGACTGAGAAGATCACAGACCTAGGTAGAGGGTTCCTGGCAGTGGAATAGCATGTGCAAAGGCCCCGAGGCAGGATAGGCAGGTGGCTGGCGTGCGGGAGCCTACTCAGGGAGGAGGGTGGTAGGAACGGTGGGAGAGGGAGGCCGCAGGCCGGACCACACGGGGACTAGGGAGACCTTTCTGGCCCAAGACAGGGAGTCTTTACCAAGCATGCAGGGTCCTGATCAGGAGAGTGAGGGACTTCTGCCCGGGGAGTCACGTGAATGGTATAAACCCCTCCCTCCCTGTCTTCACCAGGCCAAGGAGTGCAGAGGGGAAGGGGGCAGACGGGTACAGTGGCCAGAAGGCAGGGGACAGGGACGCCAGCTCCTGCTTGTGGTCGCTGGTCACGCACCACAGACACCTTGTTCGGAGGCCCGCATTCAGACAGAACTGTTTCCCGGATCGCTGGGGTCACCAGGGACGTGCCCCAGTGTGCAAAGGCTTCTCCTTGTGTCACATCAGAGTGGGCTACTGGGTGATTGCTGCCAGCACCCCCTCGCCCAGTGCCAAGGACAGGCCCTGATGATTGACGCTAGAACTAGATCAGAGGCCCAGCGAAACGAGTCCTTGGAGGGCTCACCTTGAAACGCACCATCTCTTACGGTTGCCCCCGACTTAGGACGGTTGGCCCAAGTCTCTGAGCCTCTGATAACCACAATGTCGATAACAAAGGGCAGCGGCTCCCGCTGTGCAGCCCTTACAACGCTAAGCAGGTCGACTCGCGGAATCTAAACGAGAACCACGCAACAGCGCTCCAAAGACTGAGGCCCAGAAAAGCCAAGCAACTTGCCTAAGGTCACACCGCGGGGAAGTGAGAGAGGCAGGATCAACCCCCTGGCAGCGCGGCTCAGCTCAGGCTCCTCAGGGTCCCTCGGGCACACCCGCTGCCCACAGCAGTCATCGGGAAGCAGCTAGCGTTTCCTGAGCACGTACTATGTGCCGGGGGCAGGGAGACCCCTGCACTCTACATAAGGCTTCTTGTGAGCACCTTTCGACGATTTTACCCAACTGCCCTTTCCCCGAGGTTTTAGTGCCACGACGAACTGTGCATCTTTAATGTGTCTGCGCTTTGTACCTAGAGAACAGAAGCTTCGCCCCACCTCCAGGAGCCAGATCCGGCCCCATGGGCGATGCCGCACTCTGCCTCAGGGGACACGGGGACCCAGGACAACTCCAAGGCCGATGTGACCCCTCTGCTCGCTTCACGGGGAGCCTAGGGCTCAAGGAGGTGCGAGTCCTGCTCCGGGGTTGTTGGCTGGAGCCAGTGTCCGGCTGAGCTGTCCCAAGCCAGCGACGAGGCTGCAGTCAGTCCCGTGACCTGCATTCCTGCACTGACACGGTGGCTCGGAGATGACAAGCGCACAGCAGGATCGCCTGACCGGGGTCCCGCCGCCTCCCTGAGACTGAAGGCCAACGTGCGTTTGCACGCGCCTTCCCAAGCAGGGAGTCATGCCCAGGGGTCCCTGACCCCGAGCCAGGCCCCAGGGTGGCCCCCGAGGGAGGAAAAGGCCGCTACCCGCTGGGCCGCAGGCTGGCCGCTCGGACGCCAGGCCTCGTCCCTCCTCCAGAGAGGAAGTCGGGGACGCCGTGGGAAACCGAGCCAAGCAGGACTGATTTACCTCCCAGGCTGGTCCCGCTGACCTTTCTCCTGAGAAAAATGCTCACAGCCAGCAAACCCAGGCCTTCACCCGGCACCCGAAATAGCTGGCACCTCCGGCCTGGGCCTCCACGTCCTGAGGAAGCTCCTTGGAGCGGCCGCGGAACAATGGGGTATTGTGCAGCCCGGGGCCTCCCAGACAGGAAGCCGGGTCCCGCAGAGCCATCCGACAGTGACCCCGCTGCCCTGGGCCCACACGTGTGACCCAGATGCCAGGTGTGGTCCGGCTTCCACCAGCTGGAGCAGGCCGAGGGGAGGGAGGGCAGGAAGCACCAGATGGCCGTCTCACCCCTGCCACGTAGGACCGGGCGCAGAAGCGTGGGGAACGATCACGTGGGTGAAGGGGGGGACAGCCGGAGAGGTAGGGAGTCATGCCAGACCCTCACGGAGCCTGGCTGGGGTGTCCCTCCAGAAAGCTCTTCTGGAATGAGGGGGACAATGCCCGATTCTAAAGGCCAGTAGTTGGCAAGCGCCTGCTCTGTGCCCAAGACCGTTACCGTGTGTGGGTCGCGCGCCATGTCATGCCCGTTCTCCTCCCTCTTTTCCCCACTCTTCCTCCAGCTGCCCCGGCCCCTTGCCATTCCTTGAATGCCCTATGCACCCCAGGGCCTTTGCACTGGCTGTTCCAGCCCCTGGAATGCTCTCCTCCTGCTATGTTTACATTCTGCTCAAATGTCATCTCGGCAGAGAGGCTTCCCTGACCAGAGCACCTCTCTCTGTCCCCTCCCTCACATTTTCTGGGGTGCACCAGCATTGGTGGATTACGGGGACGTGTTTGTTTACTGTCTAGTTTCGGCCGCTTGCAGTTAGACGTCTGCTCCGAGAGGACAGGGGCTTTGCTGATGCGCTCCTTGTTGAATCTCAGGGTCTACAGGCAGAGCTGGTGTTTGGTGAATGAATGAAGTCGCAGATCCGCTTGGCTTGTGTGGTGGTTACCCCCACCCCGTTTGCAAGATAAGCAAGCTCACACCACCAAGGAGGAGCCCCAGAGAATGCGGTGTGGCTCAGGCGCAGGGAGCACCAGACAAGGAGATGGGGTCTTGTAAGCCTGCTGGGGAGACAAGCAACCAGAAGGATCAAGACCAGCTGGGAATCCAGTGGGACACAGCAGGTGAGAGAGGAAGGTGGCCCAGCCAGGGGAACGGCAGGGTCGTGGACAGATGGCAGTGCTATGCCCGAGGGCTACCTGAGGCCTCCTTAGAGCCCCCTGAGCTTGAGGGCTGATTCTTGGAGCTGCGGCTGTGTGACCTCCAGCGAGACACTTACTCTCTCTGTAACTCGCGAGGGATGATGATAACAACTGTGCTATGTGATACCATTGTGAGATCCAGCCTCTGTGGTCAGAGCTAGTGGGAAGGCTAGTTATTATTGGTTACAAACATAAATATGGACGTCACTTAGAAATCAAGCCCCGGGCTTGGTCCCTGAAGTCATAGGGATGGGGGTTTGGCTATCAAAAAAAAAGCCCCCAAAGGAGGACCTTACCTTTTCAGGCAGAGATATTAAGTTCGCACAAGTACCCCAAATATTACTGATGTTTGGGGATGGACTCACAGCAACCAAATGTATAGGAGACTGAGGTATAAATCCCCCATTCACTTCACCATTTGAAGGGACAAATGTGACTCTTGGCCAGATTGGGATCCTTGGGTTGGTCTCCATGGCATGTACTTGTGGTCATGAAGGACCCCGGAGAGTCAAATGGGCCTTCAAAAGGCTGAAGTTGGCCCAGAAGTCAGAGAAACACCATCCAGGAGACAAAATCACCCACAGGACAATCCATGAGCTCCAGACAAGTCAGATAAACAATGTGACTCCCAACAGAAGGCACCAGAAAGCATGGCCCAAGACTTAGCAACTCTCCCCTGAAGGTGTCGGTTAAAAGTTCACAAACCCGTCCTCCGACCCCCTTCCTTTCTCCTCCGCGCCCCCCATCACCCGAACCCTTCCCCAGCCCTCTCGTTCTGGCACTAGAGCTCCCAAACCCAGTGGTGGGAGAGAGAATTGTAACTGGTGTGGGCTCAAGCGATTTGATTATGCTACTCCCAGAATGAAAGGAGGCAGAAGCAACATTTAGGGTTTGGGCGGGAAGGCAGGCCTGGGGCTCACCGTAACCCGCGCCCTCCTCCTGCCGTCCACGCCCCTCTGCCCTCTCAGGTCTTCGCTTTCATTGGAAAAGAGCGTACTGAAGCCGCAAGCAGGCTGTGGGTTTTCCTTTAAGCCTCTTGTTCTTGGAAGCCCTTGTTGGAACCAGCGTGGGGCAGGGGCTGGACTGGGAAGTGTGGGAGATGGGGAGGGGGACATCTGGGGGCTTCTTGCCTGTGGCTTTTGCTCCTGCCCCCCAGTGACGGTACACGCTGGTGTCCTCTGGGCCCAGGAAGGGAGTTCAGAACAGAGTGTGGCGGGGTGGGGAGCGCAGGTGGCAGCCCGGGGAGGCCCCTTTCCTCACCACCACTAAGCGAGTCTGCCCCCGGTCCCCGTGCGACCAGCACACACAGGCGGCCTGTCCTGACAAGCCCAGCAGCTCTTGCTTGCGGGAACAGGCTGATTGCTGTGTGGCCCGAACATCCCAAGCCGGGGGCCAAGGGAAACCAGAGCCGGGCCCCAGCACGTCCACAGGGCAGAGGGCTCTGCCGCAGCCAGGGAAGGGGGAGGGAGGAGATGATGACCGTGTCTACTTTGGCACCAGCCAACCTCTGGAAAGCCACAGAGAACATTTCACCACAGACTAGCAAGGCCTGTGCAGCAAATGGCCTCCTTTGGTTTCCCCCTCAGACTTCAAATCTCTTGGGTGGTTACGGAAGGAACCCGGAGGGCAGAGGGGACATGTAGGGCTCAGCACTGGGTTCTTGGGCCTTCATCCCTCTGCCTCCTTCTACTCAGGGCCCCATGTGGTGTGAGGCACTGGAGATCACGATGAACAAAAGGAAACATGGCGCCTGTCTTCTCAGAGCTCGTGGACCAGGGGGAAGGGAATGAAACAATTGCTCTAAGGTGAGCATCGAGCCACAGCTCCAAGTTCCAAGAAGGAGAGGAGTGGGGTGCCACTTCCAATTAAAACAGAGGGGACAGGCATAGTCAGTGGACTCAGGGAAGAGAGGGCCTTGAAAGCAGAGGAAGCAGCACGTGCAAAGGCCCTGAGGAAGTGAAAGAGGCTGGTAATGGGGGCCATGGTCTGTATTTGAATGATCCCCAGGTCATGGTGGAGAATGGACCAGAAAGGGCCCGAGGGAAAACATGGGGCTCTCAGAGGAAGGATGATGTCAACACCATCCCCCTCGCAGGCAGCCCTTTGCAGTGGACCAAGTTCTCTACCAGAGTCTGTTTTCATTCCCGGAGCTACAACAGTCGTGGGAGGTGGGTTTTAAACCTCCTCTTATCACAGGAGTAAATGCTTTGGGTAGAAGCCAGGACCCTAACCCAGGACAGACTGATGTCAGCGTCGCAACCTCCCCTCTCCATGGGGCCACGGAGCGGATGAGGGCTTTCTGGGCCCCACTGGGCCATTTTCCTGGATCACACCCAGCCGCAGCAAGTTTGGGGTCCCCACATCTCAAGCCTCTCAGAGCACACAGGTGGTGGCAGCTGGCCAGCCCACTCTCTTCACAAACCTCACATCCAGGGCTGGTGGTGACCTGCCGGTGTGGTCACACGGGCCTGCCTTTCTCTTCTAAGACGATCCCTGCTGGACGGGTGTCTCTTTGTCCCCCCGCCCCCCAGCCACAGGCCAGAGCGGCCAGACCAACAGTTTGGTTCATGGGACCCACCTCTGACTCTCGCTGTCAGTTTCCTGGATTTATTCCATACCTTGTGGCCCCTCCCTCCTCACTCACATCTGGACTTGGCAGCAGCACAATTGATTCTAGTAGCCAGAGGGTCCTGGGCTTTTTGGGCCATGGGGAACCATGGGGGCCTTAGAGCCCTTCCCACGCCAGACAGTACGGTTCTCACCCGGGAACCACGAGCCATGAGCCAGCATAGGGCTCCTCTCCGGGCCTTGGGATCTCCATTTGTTCAATGGGATTGGCGCAGAGCGGATCCCTAGGCCGCCACATACAGGTGTTCAGACCGTCCACTGTGCAACCCCACACACCGTGCCTTGCAGCAAGCCGGGCTGGGATGAGGATCCTCTGAGCTTATGTAAACAGAGGACCTGTAATGATGCCAGGCCAAGGGGCGTGCTCGGTATGTATTAGCGAGGATTGTTATTATTCCTACGCTCCCATTATCAATCATCGTTATGTTTCAGGGCTGGGCTCAGCACTTTCCACATGTGATCTCCATTCCTCTGACAACCTGACATCTCCACAAAAACCTGGAGGCGGAGAGGTTGACTTGCCCAAAGTCACACAGCAAGGCGAGGAGCCAGGGTCTGAAGCCAGGACCGCCCGACCACAGTCCAGAGCTTTACGCCAGGACACGGAGCTGCCTGTCCGTGCTGCCCACCCCAAGTGTCCCAAGTGTCCCACGCCGGCCCTGCAGAGTTGGGGGGCAGGGGGCACACTGTGTTAATGGAGGAGTGAGGGGAAGGCCTGCTCTGACATTCACTCTTGGTTGGGGCAGGTCAGGAAATAGAAGCCAAGTGCAGATTCCCAGGCTAGCCCCAAACGCCGAGTATGACTCCGGGTCTCTAAGCGGCCAATACCTTCCCTAGGTAGGGATTCAGCAAAGGATAGGCAGGACACTCAGTTAAACATGAACTTCAGATGAACACTGGATAATTTTTCGTATAAGTATGTCCCCAGTAGTTCATGGGCTATACTTATGTGAAGAGATTCTCTGTTGTTTATCTGAAATGGAGATTTAACTGGGCATACTGCCTTCATCCTGACAACGCTTTCCCCAGGTGATACAGGTGCCCGAATAATCATAGTTCTCACCATGACTCGTGCTCTAGGAACCCAAACTGGGGGTTGGGGTCTCCACGTGAAGCCCACGGCTGCACGCCATCCCCGGTACACAAGGAACGTGGGCGCTGCCCTGCTCTCGAGACACTCATACTCCAGGGTCACAGCTAGCTGGCACTGAGGCTCAGAGAGAGCCTGCCTGGGGCCGTCCCTCCGAGAGAGGCTAGTCGGGGAGGCCAAGAGGCCGGCTGGACCCCAGTGCGAGCTCAGGCCTGAGGCAGGCCTTCCCGGTAGTCAGGGGCCATCTGGGCTCAGACTCAAACACCTGGCATCTCCCGAGCGGGAAACGGCCCCCCTTGCCCCCCTGGGATGGTTTCCCGCCCACATTGGCCAGATGGCTCGGCAGAGCGGGGGGCTGCCAAGGGCCGAGGAGGGGCCGCGGGATCGTGCGCTGGAGCCAGCCCAGGTGCTTTGGAGGGCAAGTGTTTTTATTCCAGCCTTGGAGACTGGTCCTATTTCTGGGAAGAGGAAAGTGAATGCATGCACAACCCCCCCCCTCCCCAGCCCTCTGGCTGTTTCATTTCAAAGAAACCCAAGGTTTAGAAAGAATCTAATTAAGCATCTCATGGGCAGTCTTATCTCGCAGGGAATGGAATCGCTCATGAAACTTGGCTCATCGTGGACTAGGTGCTGGGAGTCAGTGGCTCTGCTGAGACATGGTGGGCAGGGGGAGGGCTCTGCCAAGGAGCTTCTTTTGGATGCTACTGCAACTCATGAGCCCGCCCTCTTCCCTTTGGTCCAGCACCCACCCCAGCCCCTCCCAAACACTCTCACAGGTGCTTCAGGTGTTTTAGGAGTTGACTGTCTTCCCCAGGTTCCCCAAACCAGGCAGCACTGGGTTTGAATCCTCTTGGCTAAATGTATAGCCTTGAGCAAGTCATTTTCTCTTTCTGACCCTTCAGTCATTTTCTCTTTCTGAACCTTCATAAAATCTGTAAAGTGGAGGTGATCGTTCTTCTGTTCCAGGATTGCTGTAGGAATACATGAAACACAGACCTATCAGAGTCAGTACCCAATGAGTCACAGATGCTATTCCAATCAGTTTTCATTCTCTGTTGGCTTTGGTCTCCCCCCACCCCAACACACACACATAAGAAGCTCCACGAGGATGGGACCTTTATTTTGTCCAGTGCTAGATCATGAACATCTAGCCTCTGGAACAGCTCTGGTCTGGTAATAGCTCTTAGGTAAATAAATACACAAGAGAATGAATGTCCAAGGGTCTGGGGGAAGCTGCTGTGTAGCTTCCAGGAGCTGAATGACAACCTTCAAGGAGAATGGACTGAGGTGGGAGGAAGGTTGGCAGGTCCATTGAGTGCTTTCCAAAGTGTTTTCAAAGTAGGACTGTCATCCCCATTTTCAGATAAGGAAACTGCAACTCAGAAGGGAGGATCAGATCCCCCAGGTGGCTAAGAGAATGGAAATACACATGTGGTCGCAGGTCCCCATGGTCCCCAAGGACTCCTGTCTCTTGCCATCCATTCGTATCCTGATACAATCTACTCCTCTACCGAGTAGGGCAGACCTGTGTAGACCACCACAGGATTTCATGGAAACGGCCACATGGTACGTCTGAGGCTATCACAGAAGACGTTCTGCCTTCTGTCTTGCCTTCTCTTGGGTTGTTCTTCAAGGGACACCAGCAGCTGTATTTTGAGGACACTCAGGTAAGTGCTCTGGAGAGGCCCCTGGGACCACCAGCGCTGTGTGAGTGCGCCCTCCTGAAGGCAGATCTCCAGCCCCAGTCGAGCCTTCGGACAACGTCACCATGGTTGACATCGTAACTGAAACCTTGCGAGAGAGCCCACGCCAGAACCACCCAGCTGAGCTGCTTCCAAATCCATGACCCACAGAATGACCCACGTGCAATAAAAAATGTTTTTCATTTGAATCACTAAGTTTGGGGTTAATTTGTTACGTGCCAATCCACACAAGAAATCACAGTTGGGAGAAAATGCTCGCCAGGCACGTATCTGATAACTCATATCCAGAATATATGAAGGGATCTCACAACACAATAACCAAAAAACCAAACAACTCAAGAAAATGAGCAAAAGATTTGAACTTGCATTTCATGAAGGCTATATGGGCAGCCAACAAACACATGAAAAGATGCTTAACATCATTAGTTACTTGAGAAATCCAAGTGAAGTCATACTGAGATACATCTACACGCCTGTTAGAATAGAAAACATTTAAAAATCTGACAATACCACATGATCACAAGGATACAGAATAGGCAGAACTCTGACTTCCGTGGGCGGGAGTGCAAAATGCTACAGCCACTTTGGAAAAGAGTGTGGCGGTTTCTTGTGAAGTTAAACACATATTAACCGTATGACCCAACAATCTCACCCACAGGCACTTACCCAAGAGAAATGAAAACCCATGCTCATAAACAAAACCAAAACAAAACCAAGTGAATGTTGATAGCAGCTTTATTTGTAATTGCTAAATCTGGAAACAATCCAAATGTCCCCTCCAAAGCTGTGGTCTGTCTCTATGATGGAACATTACTCATCCAGAAAGAGGAACAAACTCCAGACACGCTCAGCATGGATGAACATCAGAGGTGTTCTGCTAAGTGAGAGGAGCCAGATGCAAAGGGATGGCATGGCTCCAAGATGCACTGGAAAAGGCAGAACTGTATGGGCAGGAAACAGACTGGTGGTGTCCAGGGCTGGGAGTTAGGGAGAGAGCTTGACTATGCAAAGAGGCAGAAGGCAACCTTGCAGGGGCTACAGAGCTGTTCTAGATCTCGTCTGAGGCCATGGTTACTTGGTTGTACATGTTTGTCAGAATTCATGGAACGGTGCACAGAAAGGGTGAACTTTAAGTAAATTATACTTCAATAAACTTGACCTTTAAAGAGATCCTCCAAGAAGCAAGCAAAGACAGACCTCTCCGATGATGACCCCTCCATCCAGAAGTCGTAAAAGAAGGACGAAGTTCAACTGCGTAATCAAAGTCACTGTGTGATACGTCAAAACCAACCAGAGAATCAAACCCAAAAAGGCTGTAAGCAACGTCAAAAGGCAAGTGACAAATTGGTAAAGATATCTGAAATTTACATTGTAGACAAGGACCTAACATCCCTAAAATATAAAGCACCTTTCAACAAATAAAAAAAAAAAAATAATAAATAGATAAAGGATATGAATGGCTAATTCACCAAAAAGGAAACATAAATTGGTCTTCAATATATGAAAAAGAGGTATAATCTCATTCATATCACAAGGAATACAGATTATAACTACATTGAACTGATCATTTTTACCTGGCAGATGGACAAAAAGCCAAAAGGTGAATAATTCACCGTGTTGGTTAAACTTTGGAAAAACAGGCACTTTTAAACATTGCTGGTGGGCCCATAACTTGGCATAACCCTTTATCCCCTTATGGGATGGAATGGGACAACCCAACAACAAATCTGTAACATAGTTTTGGAATTAGCAATTCCAATCTTGAAAGTTCGTTCTACAGAATGACTTGCATGTCTGAAAACTGGTGCATGTACATAGTTATTTCCTGAATTATTTTCCAATAACATAAAATTGGAAGCAATCCAATAAAATATTATGCAGCTATAAAAGAGAAAGAGAGAGAGGAGGAGCCTACCCCTGTCTGGTCAGTGACTTTTTTAGTAGGTCTTTAGCCACCTCCCCCCTTGGAAGTCTCAAAAGCTGCTCTTTGGCATTTTAGGGACCTCTCAAGAGTCCCATCCAAGTACTAATGACCAGAAAACCATAGGTCTTTAAACTTGACTTACAGGTCAGTCTTCAAGAACAACAGCAAAACAAAGTGGTTTTATCTATGTAAATTTGTAAAATAATTACGGTTAGATAAAAAGTCACCGACTACTCACCTCTCTGTTTTAAAATATAAGAATGAAAAAAGATACACACACACCCCTCCTTCTGACAAGGGGGCCAAAGTTATCAATGGGAAAAGAATAGTCTTTTCAATAATTGGCCCCGAATCAACCAGCTATCCACCTGCAAGAGAATGAGTTGGATCCCTACCTCACGCCATTCACAAAAATTAATTCAGAATGGACTAAAGATATAAATGCAAGAGCAAAACTATAAAACTCTTGGAAGAAAACATAGGGACAAATCTTCAAGAACTTGATTTGGCAAAAGATTCTTAGATAAGACACTGAAAGTATGATCAACAAAAGTAAAACCAGTTAAATTGGACTTCTCAAAACTAAAAAATGTTGTGCCTGAAAGGACATCATCAAAAAAGTGTTACGACTACACACTGAATGGGAGAAGATATCTGGGAATCATACATTGAATACAGGACTAGTATCCAGAATATATAAAGAATGCTGATAGCTCAATGATAAAAAGACAGAGACCCCAACATTTAAAATGAGTAAAGGATCAGAAAGGACATTTTTCTGGGGAAGATCTACAAATGGCCAATAAGCACATAAAAAGACGCTCCGCGTCATCAGTCATCAGGAAAATGCAAATCAGAATGACAATGAGATACCACATTATACCCACGGAGGTGGCTAGACTCCGAAAGTCCAAAAATCAGTGTTGGCAAGGATGTGGATAAAGGGAACCCTCATGCAGTGCTGGGGTGATTTAAAATGGTTCAGCCGCTTTGGAAAACAGTATAGCTGTTTCCTAAAGGATTAAACATAAGATTGCCATATGACCCAGCCTTTCCAGCCTGAGGTATCCAAGAGACAAGACGTATGCACCCTGTATGCAAATGTCTATAGGAGCATTATACACAACAGCCAGAAGCGGCCCAAATTTCCATCATCTGAATAATGGATAAACAGAGAGCGATTCATCCACACTATGGCATATTAATTATTCGTCCATGAAAAGGAATGAACTACCGATTCACTCCATGCCAGGGAGGGACCTCAAAAACATTATGGCACCTGAAAGACGTCAGACACAAGAGACAAATAATGTATGATATCATGCACGTGAGAGTCAAGAACAGAGAAAACAAAAAGGAGATTAGTGGTTATTTGGGGCTGGAGGTGGGAGTCAGGGGCGAAGGGTGTGAAAGCTCAAGGTTAAGAGTTTTTTTGAGATGATGAAAATGCTCTGATAACGAGTTGCACACTTAAAATGAAGGAATTGTATGAATTATACCTCAGTAAAGTACTTTAAAAAAAAAAAGCGGGGGGGGGGGTGGGCGGAGGGAAGAAGAAGATAGCCCCAGGTGCTGCTGGGTGGAAGACTGGAATCCGCGGGGAAGTGGCCCAGGCAAGCCTCTGTGTCCAGCGGGAGGTCCCACCACACAAAGATGCAAAAATCCATCTTCATAGGATTATTTTCAAGACGTTCATTTCACATATTCTTTCCCTCTGGGGAATATGTGCCCAGAAGCCAGAAATCCTACTTTTGGGCAGAATCTTGGACCACACTTGAACTCTGTAACAACCCCTAGGTATGGCCCCAGAGGGTATGATTTGAGAAAATTCAAGAAGACTCCAACCTTCCATACCCAGCAATGCTCCATCTGCTGGGGAAGGCTCCCACCTTCGGTTCTGCCCTGCCTTCTCCAGAGAGCGGTTTTCAGTGCAATTATCCCAGGGAGGACATAAGGTACCAAGCTCTTTGGGGAAGAATTAAGTAATCGGATCATTTTTTCTCCTTGACAAGGAAGAGCCAGGGACAGCTGGGGATGCTGGAGGCCTAGAAGCTCTTTGAGGGGAAAATGAAATCTTCATTACAACTCAGGTCCTGCTAATGGTTGAATGGAAGAACAGATGACCTAAACCAGGGTGCCCAAAGCATGGTCCCCTGCAACGGCTGCGTCACCTAAAACCAAATGAGCGATGCAAATTCTCAGGCCTTACCTAGGCCTGCTGGGTCAGAAACTCTGGGTGGGACCCAACCGTCTGTGCTTTAAGAAGCCCTCCAGGTGATTCTGATGTGAGCTCATGTTTGAGAACCCCCAAACTAACGGGTGATTTCATTCATTCATCCAGCCATCCAGTAAATATTTACCGAATGTTCCCAGATATGCCTGGAATTACTGGAGGCTCAAGGGCCAACTTTATCAATTGATTAAGATGTCCTGGATTGAATGGTGGTCCCCCTAAAAGACATGTGTCCCCAAACCATGACTGTGACCTCACTCGGAGAAAGAGTCTTTACAGACATAATTAAGTTTAGGATCTTGAGATGAGATCATTCTGGATTACTTGGGGGGCCGTAAACCCAATGACAAGTGTCCTTAAAAGAGACAGAAGAGGAGGGACATAGAGAAGTCTGTGCCAAGCCCAAGGCACAGGGTGGGATGAAGTAGCCACAAGTCCAGGAATGTCTGGGACCACCAGAGTTGGGACAGGGTGGAAGGAGCCTTCCCTCTTGCCTCTGGAGGCAACGTGGAAGTGCCAGCCTTTGACTCTGGCACCTCTGTCCCCCAGAACTGTAAGAGGATAAATTCTTGTCATTTTATTTTATTTTTTAAAAGATTTTATTTATTTATTTGACAGACAGATATCACAAGTAGGCAGAGATGTAGGCAGAGAGACGGAGAAGCAGGCTCCCCGCCGAGCAGAGAGCCCGATGCGGGACTCAATCCCTGGACCCTGGGATCATGACCTGAGCCGAAGGCAGAGGCTTTAACCCACTGAGCCACTCAGGCGCCCCGATTCCTGTTATTTTAAACCACCTCGTTTGTGGCAATTTGTTACTGCAACCACAGGAAAGTAATCTACATGACAAACAAGGGTGGTGACTTTAAAAATCTGATATTCTGGTGGGGGAGATAGATGAAGTTATACATAGATGATATAGATCAATGGGTGGATGGATAGATAGAGAGAGAGAGAGAGAGATAAGACAGATGGATGGATATATGGATAATAGAGAGGTAGACAGGCAACATCAATAAGTGACTAAGATAATCTCACACAATCTAAGTGCTATTACAGAAATAAAACAGAGGGATGTGTGAGAGAGAAACCCAAAAGGAAACAGAGTTGAGACCCAGAGGACGTGACTTCAGGCACAAGAGCTTACAAACATGAGGCAGAGGGGCACAGAAGGATGGCCTGGGAGTCAGAACGAATGCGTCAGGGGAGGGGAAGGAGTTTGGACTTCTCCCCAAGGGCCATGGGAGCCGTTGGACAGTGAGCAGCAGGAAGCTGGTAGGAAGGGACAGGGCCTGCGGAGTAGAGACCAGGAGGTCAGGAGCCCCCTGCAGGTGTGCAGGTGTGCAGCTGAGAGGCTCACGTGGGCTACCTCCTAACGTAATCTCAGCAGTGGCCTCCCACCACGTCTGCCTCCTCCTTTGCATTACCAGGAGGTTACAAGGTCCCACCCACATTCAAAGGGGGGGAGGACTGAGCTATGGTGTGAGTACCGGGATCCCTGGGAGCCCGTTCCGGCACTGCCTACCACTCTGGAGGGAAACAACAAGTTTTATTCAGGATATGGTAAGTTTTAGCTGCTTCTAAGTGGTCACTGAAGACTGTAGCCTGACTGAGAGTAAATAAGTAGTTGACAGATGAAGGAAGAAAGGAAGGGACAGAGGAGTAGAGAGCCCGGCAGACTAAACAATGGAAGACTGGCTGGTTGGTCCTGCCAAAAGCACTTAAAGACCCCTGCCCCCAGACCCCCAAGCACAAGCTCTTTCAGAAACGGTGACCCTGCTCTACCGTGGACCTCCCTGCCCTCCCTCTCCCCGGCCAAGCTCTGGGGAAGATGAGCTCAGAGGTGGGTTTCT
This sequence comes from Mustela nivalis, assembly GCF_964662115.1. Taxonomy (NCBI): domain Eukaryota; kingdom Metazoa; phylum Chordata; class Mammalia; order Carnivora; family Mustelidae; genus Mustela; species Mustela nivalis. The sequence goes on along the minus strand of NC_139027.1, from coordinate 139,495,871 downwards.
GCCCAGCCAAATGGAAACTCGGGCTTCCATCCTGCTGCAGAAACGTCGGCTGGGGTCCGCAGAGGGAGGCGCTGACTGCCTTGGAAGGGCTGCTGGTGGATCCTGGAACTCTGCCTCGACCCATCATCTTCAGGTCCATGAGCTTGAATTATGACAGAGAACCAGGAGCGGTGGGAGCTTGGAGGTCACCCACGAAGACGCTTGCACATGTGTTTTCTATCTGCAGCCTCCTTTTCCAGCTGCATGGGGCACTTAATCCAACACCAAGTCCTGCCTATTACATTTTCTCCGTGATCACAGTCCCTTCTCCTGCTCCAACCAGCGCCAGCACCCGATGGGTGCTTGCTTTGAGTTCTCTCCATGTGTGGCTGTGCACGGCTTGAGCCGAGCCTTTTGTATTCGGCCTTTGGTCTCCTCCCAGGAGTCTGCTGGGCTGCTGGCGGGAACGGGGGCGGGGGGGAGCCTGAAGCGTGCATGGTGTCTGTCCGTGAGGTGGGCTCCTGGAGATGGGTTTCAGGGAGCAGGATCGTGGAAGATAATGGGTATGGTCAGGGCAAGACAGAGGCTTTTCCAGATTAACCAGGCTCCTGGGGGTGAAGATGCTGAGCTTCAGAAGAAGCTTCCCGAACTTAAGGCTATTAAGTTATTATGGCTGATTACATGCAGAGGGGCCTCAGCCGACGCGTCTCTAACTGGCAACACTCCTGTGATTTTATGGGAACGGGGCTGGGATGGGGGAGGCTGAGAGCACCGGGAAAAGCGGCCCCGCCCGCAGAGGCCAGATGAACTGGGTTTTGGATTTTCATTCTGGCAGCCCGGCTGGAATCCCAACGGGCCCCGGGTCTCCGCGGGTGGCCCCCTTCACAGGGTCGGGGAGGCCAAGAGGAAGATGAGAGACTGCTGAGGACTGGGAGTCTCTGTTGGCCTGAGCTGGCCTCCCGGCGTCCCCTTTACCCTTCAGTCCTTCCTCCACCAGGAAATGCATGTTGAGACCCGGGGATAGGAAGAGAGTCGGCAGCTGGAGTGATGGAGGGGGGCGGGTGGTCAGAGGAGGAAGCTGTGTGAACACTTGGAGAAGGTCAGAGCAGCAGCCCTGGGGCCCCAGAACCTCCAAGTGGAAGGAGCTTGGGAGCTTCATTTGCATCGCAAACCTGTGATTTTTATTTAAATTGTGGTTCGTTTGGAGTTGCCTTGAGGGATCTTACGGGTTCAGCTGTTATAACCAAAAACCAGAGAGAGTAGTGGCTTAACTGACACAGAAATTCATTTCTCTCTCCCATAAAGTCTAAAGTCACAGTCCAAGGTTGACAGAGCCATTCCACATCCATCAGAGATTGAGGACTCTGCTACCTCCTGTCTCTGTGTCACACACACACACACACACACACACCCCTTCCATCTCAAGACACAAAGTGGCTGCTCCGGTTCCTGCCATTACTTCTGCATCCCAGCAAATGGGAAAGAATAAAAAGGCAAGGAGTGGGCCCGCCCCTTCCCTTTCGGAGCACAATTTTGGAAATCGCTTGCACATTTCCCCTCACATCACAAGGGCCAGAATCTATCGCACGGCCACGTATTGTTGCAAGGCAGGTTGGGAAGGGTGGTCTTTATTCTGGGTGATCACACACCCAGCTATAGTCTGTTAATGCAGAAGGAGACTCATGAGTGGTTCCGCCGAGGGTATGATGGAGGGATGAGAGCCAGAGTGTCCAGCCACAGCCTCCACTGGGCACACACCTCACTCTGAGCTACAGGGATGGCTCCCCTCTCTTCTTTCAGCATTCAGGGCAGTATGCAAAATCTACCTCCTCCAGGCTGACTTCTGGAATTAATAACTGCACCTGCTGGCTAGTGGTTTGACCTCATCTCCAGCCCATTCTTCCCTCTGGAGGACCCCTGGCTACCTTGGGAGCCGGGCGTTCCCGCATCATCTGCCCTACCATGGTTAGGACACTCTATGCTTCCTGAGTCAGGGATCCGATGTCTTCCTCTGTGTTTACCCCATCTACTACCTCCCCACCGCCATGGGTGGGAGAGGAAGTGGCCCCTCAGAGGCTGGAGAGCCGAGCCAGGCCAGCAGCCCTAAGATGGGTCTATTTCAGACCTGGATGGGAGCCCTTCTGGCACCTTCTCCCCTGTCCAGCCCACCACATCCTCCGGCATTAGCCCTCTAAGATCCCCCATCTCCAACGTGGGACATTCTTTTTTGTTTTGAATTATAAAGGGTTAGCAAACTCTGGTCCAATGGCCAAGGCCTGCGTTTACTTTTGTAAATAAGTTTCATGGACACACAGTTGCCTCTGCTCATTTACATATTGTCCACAGCTGCTTTTTGAGACAACGGTGCTGAGTAGTGGGCAACAGAGACCTTCCGCCCCGGTAAGCCACAAATATTTACTACCTGGGACCCGTGACACCCCCGTCCCCATTACTGAACGGCTGGGCTCCCCCTCCCTAAGGTATGTCCTGCAGCCTTTTGTCCTTTCCCACCACGGAGCCCACAGGTGGGTCGGTCTCCCCTCCCTCTGTGGGCGATGAGCCGCCCCCGCTCCCCAGGACAGCCGGCCGCCCCCACTGGCCTCCTTCCTCCTGCTGGGCCCCTCTTTTGCTGTTCAAGGGCTTGGTTTTCTGGAGTAGCTCAGGACATTACCCAGCTAAATGAAGAATGTGGAATACTTGAAATTTCCACTCACACACTCCTTGGAAAAAACACATTAACCTTTAAGAAGGGAATAATAGCTTCGTTTTCAAGTGACCTTATGTATTAGCTCTTGCCGAGCACTTTCTGGAGGGAGCCACGGCCCATGGCAGGGACCCAGCGGGTGCAAAAGATAAGAAAACATAAAGCCCAGCAGAATCCTTTGCTGGCTCTGAACTGAGGCAGACAATTGTCGACCGACAACAGCGATAGCCTCCCTCACTCCTGCAAGACACCAGGTCTGCCCACCAGGATGTCACCTGCTCTCCTGGATTTGCTCCGGGCCTGGGGCTGAGCGAGCAGCTGCTGTCTGGCTGGCGGGCCCTCTGCTCTCTCTTTCAGTTGTAGCTCCTTCTGCTTGACCAGAAGGCTCACCTTCCTCCTTGAAACAGCCTCCCCCAGGAAAAGCTATCCCACCAGCCTTCTCTGCCTCACCTCCCCCTTAAAACGCAGACTCCACGGTCCACACGTGGCAGAAAACTGCATAATCTACACTATTCTGGGCAGGGGGTGGCGGGGACGGGTGTGTGACGGGGAGATTTACAAAGCATATTAGCATAGGAAAGGCTCTGAGAAGTCCTGCCAGGAAGAAACCTGTTTAATTTTGTGGAACACCAGCATTTTCCAAACTATTCTGGCATGGGAAGCCCCTAGCTTCTTGTATTTTTTGGATAACACCTGTGAATGTTTGGCAGCATTGCTTATCCATGGAGTACATGTTAGAAACTGCCGACCACTGAGCATGCCTTCTCCAAGATCATTTGAGCTGCAGAAAAGACCAGAGCTCATTCTTCATGCTCCAGTTCTTCTGCTGATTGATCACACATGCATTCATTCCTGCACCATTCATTCATCAACGCCAGGTTCCGAGTCCAGATGCCTCCAGGAGCACACCCAGACCTGGGCGCCTCTGCTTCTCCAAGCTTCCTGGACGGCAGGGAAGAGAAGCGAGGCTCATGAGCTGCGGAATATGAAAGAAAGGCGCCGACGTCATGTTCCTGGACATCAAAGGCGCCACTTCCAAGGATGCTTTTTGAAGATAATTAGGGGGCAGATGATTTCAAAAGTTCACCACGAAGGGTCCAAATTTAGACAGTCAAGAAGCAGCTTGAAGGAGAGGGCTAGAAGGAGAGAGGCAGACCGAGCAGAGAGTGGGAAGGGGGCGTGCCGTCAGCTGCCTGGGGAAGATGCGTGTGCCTGGCCCTGAGCTAAGAGCTGTATGCACCACGTGCCTCATTCCCTGCATGAACACCTAGAAAGTGCTTCTCAGGAGCCGGGGTGGGGGGGCAGCAGGGTGAACATGACCTAGCTCAGAACAAGCTGGGGAGGCAGAATCTCCCCAGTAATCACAAGGAGGGTGTCTGGCCACTAAGGGCAACACTCAGGGGTTTGCTCAAAGCCATGAAGCTGGAAAAAGACAACCCAGGAGTCCAAGGCAGGACCCTTGACTCCCAAATCCATTTTCCCACTGAAACAGGAAGCAAAGGGACAATAAACTTAAAACATAACCGATCTCATTAGAAGATCAGTGATGTGGCCGAGAAGGAACAACGTTGGCAGAGAGTGAGCAGGAGGCTCGTGATGGATGTCAAGTGGAAAGGTGCAGCCGGTGGACAGAGCAGACTCGAGGGATGTGGGCCGTCCCCGTGACAGCAGCGTCTCCCCCCAGCCCACCTCTCCTCCCAACAGGGCAATTTAATTCCAAAATAGTCCAGCCCCTTCCCAGCAAGCCAACTGCCAGGGAGCACAGGCCTTACCACCAGCCCCCTGTGCCCTCACGCCTTTGCAAGGGGCTGGGAGCAGCTCCTCATTCTCGGTGGTTCCTCTGCTCCTCTAATGGAAAGCCACCATGCCATTGTCACCAGAGGGGCCCAGGGAGTTGGAAGACTGCTGGGGCAGAGCTCTGCCCCTGTTAGCAGCCAATGGGGTGCCTAGAAAGCAAGGCATGGCCACCCCTTTGTGTTCCCAGAGGGGACAACTCAGCCCTGCTGGTGATGAGGGAGCAGGAGGCCGGCTGAGGACAAAGCAAAAGCTGGCGCCTTGCACCCCCTCTTCACCCGCTCCCCTCCATATGTGTAGCATTCCTCAGGCACCCCTGACTGCCATAAAACGATAAAGAGTTAACTTGCAGGGATCGCAATCCTGCACAACAGGAATCTCCCTTGCTCTACAAGATGTCCTAGAGACCTAAACAGGGAGGTTACCTTATCAATAGCACAAATTTCCAGAGGCAAATAACTCTTGGTTCCTGAAGCCCTAATGTCCCCCTCCCACCATAAACTGGAGGAGACTGGGGTAGAAAGGAATGTAAATGATAGCCAGATCATAATGCCCCACCAAGAATGCCCCATTATCTTGATGTTAGTGCTTGACCTAAAGACGACATTGATCAAGCCATAAGGGCAAAGACTACCCCCCACCCGCACCTTGTAGGCCCTCCCTAACATGTGAGAACTCTGTTGAAACATCCCATCCCTTCACCACCACCCCCAACCGTGGGGTATATAACGTGCCCACCTTCACAACCCGGGGCAGCAGCTCTTCCTGCCCACGGGTCCTGTCCCCGTGCTTTAATAAACCACCATTTTGCACCAACGACGTCTTAAGAATTCTTTCTTTAGTCGTCGGCTCCGAACCTCCTCACCCCACCGAACCTGACTTAGGTTCTGGGACTTCATCACTGGTGGCAGTCCACATCTCCCCAATGGCTCCTGGCTCCTCCGGCCCCCCAAAACCCTGGTGGGAAACCCACCCTGTGATGCTATGTTTTGGACATCATCTTTCCAGAGACAGTCTGTATGCCTTTCCTCTTGCTGCTATAACAAATTTTCACAAACTTAGTGACGTGGAACACAGACGTTTTTTATCATGCAATTCTAGAAGTCCTAAAGTCAAGGCCGTAAGGACCTATTTACTCAAGATGGAGTCGCTCTGGCAACTTTAGAACTTCAAACTAAACCAGAATTAATAACATGGGACTAAACACACTAAAAGATTATAGTATTGTGTCTCTTAATGTTTTGTCTCATTTTAAACATTGCTGGTTCTCTGATGTTTACTCTTCCAGCTTAGAAAAACCTTTTTCTTAAGATGTCTATGACTTACAGAAATGTAAAAGAATTCATTTGCAAACAAATCAAGGCATTCAACTTTTCTCTCTATCTGAACCCTCTGAAACTCAAAAGATCTCAGCAAGTATTCTTTCTTCCGTAGCAATCAGTCATTTGCATAAGTTCAATAAGAATCTGTTCTCCTTGTAACAGGACACTATTGGAAACACTGGTTATCTTACCAAGACTTTGACTGAAATGTCATTATTTTGAAAAGACTCAGATAGGACCAGACTGCTTAAAGGAACTAAGGTTGACTTTATAAAACCTGGAGCCATAAAGCCCCTTGGAACTGTTGGCCGGATACCTTGCAGCAGCCTCACCAGGTGAGTAAAAAATGTCCCTTCCTGACAGGTGCAGGAACTGGAGGAGACCCTGGGGACCTCAGAAAGAGGAATTCGCCCAAATGATAGGTATTCCAGGCATGTCTGATGGCAAGTACGTGGCGTGGCTTCTGGCCTGGAGAGGCTACTAAAAGTTCAACCTAAAGATTCCTTATAAAAGTTCCAGCAAATGAGATTCTTAAAGATCTATATTATCACTCATTGTTCTTACCGAACTTATGTAAATAATTAGGCCAAGTTTCTTAAAACTAGACTTGTTTTTCCAAATCAATTAGTCCTGATTTGGCTATCTCTAGGATTGAAGATTATTTTAAAGAGAAAAAAATATGTTTTAATAACACACCTTTATGGATATTAAGTTCTAAATGTTATTGTCTTTAAATGTTTGTTTACCTAAGCTAGACAACTTGACGTAAACTTCAGAAAAGTTGCACGATAACTCGTTTAGACAATCTTGCTTTTCCAGTCAGTCAGCCCCAAATATAAGAAAAAAAGCTTCAGAAAATTAAAGGATTTGAAGGGAAGAATCTGAGTTTATGGGACTAGCAAAAAAAGATGTTTAACTGGGCACCTGGGTGGCTCAGTGGGTTAAGCCACTGCCTTCGGCTCAGGTCATGATCTCAGGGTTCTGGGATCGAGTCCTGCATCGGGCTCTCTGCTCAGCGGGGAGCCTGCTTTCCCTCTCTCTCTGCCTGCCTCTCTGCCTACTTGTGATCTGTCTCTGTCAAATAAATAAATAAAATCTTAAAAAAAAAAAAAGATGTTTAACAACAGAGAAAATATAGACACAAGTATATGTTAGTTTTTGTGGATACCTTTTCAGGATGGGTAAAGACTTTTTTCTGCCAAACATAAGATGGCAGGAATAATAGCCAAAAAGGCTAGAAAAATAATTCCTAGGTTTGAGTTGCCTCTCATGATTGGGTCAGACAATGGCCCTGCATTTGTGAGTTCAGTCTCACAGGCATTGGCCAAGGCCATGGGCACTAATTAAAAACTACACTGTGCCTACTGGCCCCAGAACTCCAGAAAAGTAAAAATAAAAAATAAACCAGACTCTTAAAGAGACCTCCACAGAGTTAATTCTGGCGACTGGCGGTGGAAGGTGGGTCTCCTTCCCTCCTTAGGGCGCAATATACACCCCACTTTCTTTCAGTGATGCATGTGGGACTCCCCTCATCTCTTGGTAAGTTTTCTCCCACTTGCCAGTAATCCTCTGTAATCAGAATACTGTTACAGGCGATCCTGACCACGCACAGAGACACGTCTTCACTGTCAGCGCTGGATTCAGCGGCCTCCGTCTTTCGTAACTCCCCTACATTCCCCTTCTCCAGGTCCTTAATCACATCTGAGGGTCTCTGCCATGTAAGGTCACATGTTCTCAAGTTTTGGGTTTTAGGAAGCGGCCATCGCTGGGGGGCCATTATTCAGTCCAACACAGAGTCCCCTCTTAAGGCCTCCTGACTTTCCTGGCAGTTCTGTCCTACTGCTGTGGACACCAGCCAGGGCCTGGGGTCGGGTAGGGGCGTGCTGCAGGTGGGTGGCCGGATGCCTCAGGGAGCAAGAGAGGAATGTTTGCCTCGCTGTCCCAGCTCCCCCACAGTCACCTGGGAGACGGTGGGAGCACAGTAAGCACTGGCGGAGTGAACAAATTATTCTGTGCGAAGGGATGTTGGACTCTAGGACAAGGCTCTTCCGCTCTGAGACTTGATGTCCTCATCTGTGAAATGGGGGCGTTCAACCCCGTCTCCTCCTCCTCTGAAGGCCTGCTGGTGCCACAGCAGTGAGCAAGAGATGTGAACCCCGGCTAACAGCACAGCCCAAGACCAGCCTCTCTTTATCTCCAAAGCACCACCAGAGCCCACTGTCCCTCTGCCCTTGAGGACATGGGACAGCACAGCTGGTGACACTTGCATGGACGCTGTGCCAGGCACTCTGCGAGCATGTTGCAAAGGGCCACTCAGTGCTCCACAATCCTGGGGAGTCACTCCTGTTCAAATGTGACTCAAATGGGGGCTCGGAGGGGGCGGCACCAGCAGCCAAGGGCTTTCCTTTGAAGCCTGAGCTTCTGGTGCACACTGAGTGCTCCAGCCGAGCATGGTGGCCAGCTGTTGTCCAGCTCAGGCACAGGTTTGCATGACCCAAATCTTGAGTGACACAGGTCGGTTTTACTGGAAGCTGGAGAATAAGGAGGTCATGAGGCACTCATTCATTCATTCATTCATTCACTTGTTCAGTCCACGTGGACTTACTGAAAGCCTACTCTGTGCCCACACTGGGCCAGAAGCCAGGGTCACACAGCGGGCGATAGCTACTTGAGGGCATGGGGAGAGCAGGACCCCCGAGTCCGTGGCGAGCTCCCCAAGCACCGTGCTTCAGAAGCTGGGCTGTGCTCTGCAGGACACAGATGCCTCTAGCCACGGCCGGGAGAGCAGAGGGGCAGCAGGGCCTGGGGAGACCCTCAGAGCACGTGCTGAAAGCAGGGAGGACCACCGTGTATGTGAGCCCAGCCCGGCCTGGCTCCTTACCCTCACCCCCCCACGGCATGGATGGCCCACGGACCCGGGGGCCGCTCTGCAGGCCACGTCCGCCCGTCTCCAGCCTGCAGCAGCCCCCAAAGACCAATTGGTTCCGTCCGCTGCCCTTGGCCTAGCAACCCAGGCAGACTGGATTCCTGTCACCACTGTGCTGATTCCCCGGGTCCCCCCAGAAACCTGCGCTCTGCTCCCCAGTCTCAACCAGTATCTTTTTGCAAAAAGGAATCACCCTTTTTGGCCATGGGCTTGGACCTTCCCGCTTTATTTGCCTTGAGTATCACCGGGAGGTAAATCAGAGCCCCCTGCCATTCTCTCCAGGAAGAGAGCTTCAGAGGACGTGACTGTCCCCAGGTCTCCGGCCATTTGCCATTCGCTCACTCAGCCCATGGACACTTCTTGCCACCAGCTTCGTGTCCGGTCCCTGCTAGGCCCTGGGGTTCCATGCAAACCAGGGGGACAGAAAGCCCACTCCATGGAGTGTGCAGTGCCAGTGGGGAGGCATGCCAACCCCGGTCCCCCAGCTCCCCAGTGCCTTTCCTTGGTCTTAGGACAAGCCCACGCACCCCCAAGGGCTCGAGACGCAGCCCAGCACAGCAGAGGGGGTGGTCAGTGTTTGCTCTGTGAGGCAGTGAGGGCCTTGCATGTGCTAATGCTCCCACCCGTCTGGGGGCAGGCAGAAATTCTATCTAAAGCTCAGAGAGATGAAATGACTTGCCCAGGGCCCCACAGCTAATGAGTCGTGAATTCAGGACTCCGGCTTGTTACCTGATTCCAGAAGCTCATGGTCTCAACCATTAGGCTTTACGGCCCCTAAACTCCAGCTGACTTGGGAGGAGGAACTTGGGTCCCATCGACAACCAAGAGGCCACATAAGCCAAGGAACATGGGGAAGAGGGACTGTGTGTCAACAAAGAAACTCTGAAGGGGTCAGAGTAAAAGGCAGTGAAGACCCTGCAGGTAGGCCGGCGGGGAGCCTTGTGGGAACGCAACACGAGCAGGGGACACTAGCCCCACGACTCCCACCACGCACCCGGCCACCATCAGCCAAGAGCGGGCCTGGGGCTGGGGGACGCGTGCTGCCCGCCCCAATTCCACCAGCTAACCCGGGCCTCACCATCAGGCAGCTCGAGGTGACTCCCAGACCACATCCATCTTCTCACACCAAATTTGCAGTAAAACTCATCCACTGGGGGGGCGGGGGGGGTCGTCACTTTTTATCAGTGAGGGTTACTATCCGTCACTAAGATCCATCCAAATGTGCTTAAAATACCAAAGCCAACCTTTTAAGGGGCATGCTCTTGGAGCGAGCCCTTCCAAGTCCACGAATGGATCCTACAGAAATCACTGTAGAAGCCCACAAACATAGATATCCACCGCAGCATCGTTCACAATAATGTAAAATTGGAAACAACCTAAATGTCCCAAAGAAAATCGGTTAAACTAATGACAGTACCTTCACACGATGTGCGGCTGTGTAGGCAGTAACCACAGGGGCAAAGGAGACCCGTATTTATGGACACGGAGCCATGGTTGTAACAGATTTGTTAAGGGAAAGCAGAAAGTCACAACACAGTCTGTTGAGAAGGATCTTCTGTTCATTTAAAACATGTTTTCAGCTAGATGAGAGATATGATTGGCCGACGATAGAGAGAGGGCCGAGTAGGCAGGTGGGTGCGTAGACAGACAAACACACACAGAGAGGCAGACGGATGAGGGAGGGATCTAACAAAAATTGACAGAGCATCTACTACGCTCCCAGCACAAGGCTGTGTGCAGGGAAACTGTAAGGAACAAAACTTTAAGCCCCAGCTGCTGGGTGCTTGCATTCTGGATACAGACAGAAACACTGTATCAGGAGCGGGAGGGTGCAGGGCCAGGAGTCGCGAGTCATGTGAGCTTCGGGATGGGAAATCCGCATGGGAGAGCGGATCGCTAGGGGCAGAGGAGAGTCAAGCGTGGCCAGCACTGGGGGGTGATGGGTGTGGACAGGTCAGTAAACTCCGCCCCCCTCTCCTTCCACACACATTTGAAGTTTTCTGAAATAAAGATGGGGAACGAGTGTGCGAGACAGCTCCCCAGGGAAATGGTCCAGGTGCAAGGGCCATCCCCTCGCTCTGAGTCAGCTGAGCACTCCCCTCTCCCGGCTGCTCACTGTCCGAGGCGGAACTCATCATCCCCCTCTGCAGGGCTTGGGGGGGGGCGCAAAGAGGGAGCCCTCAGCAGATGGTGCCTGGGGGACGTGAGCATCTGTGTAGAAGCCAGGGGCCCCGGCGTGCTCGCTGTGCGGGGAATCGAGGCAAGGGACGTCTGTTTTCCCACACCGTTCATGTTTTTGTCAATGGCCACGACTAACCTGGATAATGAAAGTGTAATGGGGAGCCCGAGATGCGCCCAGTGTAGCCTGGTGGGGGTGAGGACTGGCAGGCCCAGGAAGGGGCCATCATTAAGGGTGTGGATTTAGAGCTCCAAACCTGTGTTGAAATTCTGGACACCAGTTTTCTGCTTATTCTCAGTATGACCTTGGGCCCTGTAGCTTCTTCCCTATTGTCTACAACACAGTATCCAAAGCATGCTCCTGGGGCGCTCCCAGGTGACAGCAGTCTCTGGGCAAGTCAATGTGAGTACCATGTAGCCTCCCATGGCCCTCCTACTGTAGTACCACCATGCACATAGAGAGTCAAGGCTCTGACAAGTCCTGCAGCGTAGACAGCTGTCTAGCTTTGCTTAAGGCCATATATTATCCAGTCTGAGGCCTTGCTGTCTTGGGTTGAGATGAGGACGGAGGGAGAGGGATTAGTTAGGAAACATTTCAGGGGCTTGTCCTATGGAGGGTGGGTAACCGACTCACTCTTATAGCAGGTTTTGGAAAGCAGTGGGGATCAGCCACAGGGTCCTTCCCACCAGAGTGAGGGAGCACGGTATATATAACCTCACACTCATATGCCCCAGTTATAAGATTAAGGTTGCCCCCAGGGTGGGGCTGTGAATTCCCAGGCACATTCCTGCTTACTATGTGGGCAGACAAAGTAAGTTCTGGAAGCCTGAGAGAGGCCTTCAACGGAGAGATGCAGGTGCTGGACCCTGGGAGTGAAAGCTCCCGGGAACTGACAAGGAAGTGGCAGAAGGACGAGACAAAGGAGCAGGTCACTGACAGTGTGGAGGCTCTGACAAGTCCCGCAGGACGGGCCACTTTCTAACTTTGCTTAATCCAAACCTGTCTGGCCATGAGCCCTGCTCGATCTCTGTCAGCTGGTTCTAGGAGGCCTTCTCCACGATCCCAAGCACACAGGTTCTGCCAGCACGGTGAACTTGCACTCAGCCATTCTTAACTTTTCAGCTGATGCTAATAGAGCTGCCCTATCACCGGTTGCTATAAGGCAGAGATGATGACCTCTTATTCTCTCTGTGTCCTCCAGGCCTGGCATCCCCATGGAGGAGAAACAAAACAAATCTCTCCGAGAAGAAAATGAATCAATTCACCGTTTCTTTAAGCTGCGGAGTTCTATAGCTGGCTCGGGGCTGGTGGGAAAGAACCACTCTCCCCTTGGAAAATGTGAGGTGCTTGTATATTTAATAAAGTATGAACTTTCTGTGCAAATGGAACATAAGCCAGTGATGTCAGTAGAGCCACCGGCCACTCGCTGGAGCTGCACAGTGGCCGCAGCAGCACCGGAGAACAGAGTGCTCTGGGAGGCCCGGGCCCCCCAGCCTCTCAGTCCCAGCATGACAGACGTCAGTGACAGGTCATGGAGGTGGGGCCACCAAGGGCCTGTGACTGCTACCATCTCCCCTAAATCTGACCTTCATAAGTCCATCATGATGGCCAGCGGGCCTGGGAGCCTTAGGACAAGGTAGGGGGGTGGGGTGAGGGAGAGCCAGAGAGGAAAACCCTAGTCTCTTTCTCTGTTCTAACCCTTTAAAATGAAATCCAAACTCCTCACCAGGCCCTGTGGGGCTTAGCCCCTGCCCGCCTGCATCTCCACCTCCCCACCTTCTACTCCAACCCAGGATCGATCCCCCACAACACCCTCAGCCTTCTTTCTGTGCCTCCAAACCACCCAGCTTCCTCCTGCCTCAGGGCCTTTGCACTTGCTGCCCCCACGACCCTGGAAATCTCTTCCCCAGAGCTTTCCCTGCAGGCTCTTTCTCATCATTCAAGGCTCAGCTCCAACCCCCCTCTTTCGGGGCGGGGCCCGACCAGCAACCTCACGCCTGGCAATCTCACCTCCAAGCTCTTCCATTTTCTGAAAGAAAATTCTTTCTGTGTGTTTTCTTAAATATTGCCTAGAATGGGCCTCCAGAAGGGCAGGGACCACGTCTGTCTTTGCTCACCACTGCGTCCCTCCTTACAGAGAACAAAGAAAGTGTCCCACAAGCACTTGAGATGAGGGCGGAAGGAGGGAGGAGCCTCGGCTTGGCTTCCGCGGCTATGATCTGGGCTTCTGGGATGAAGCCAGGAGCAGGGGAGTCAACATTATAAAAATGATCTACATCAGCGGGTGTGTTCCCCCAAAAGCAAAAGTTCAGAACTTGAGCCAAGAGTGGGGGAGGTTCTTAGAACGTGCCAGGCACTCTTCGGAGCCCTTCAGGTAGATTTCAGGCATGCAAATCGTGCCTCCAACGACCCTCGGAAACAGGTTCTGTTCGTGTACCTGCGTCACAGATGAGGAAGCTGAGGCACAGAGAGGTTGGGTATGTCGCCTGAGGTCGCACAGCCCTGGGCACGCTCACACCTTACTGTTTCCCCCCAGTACGGTCCCACCACAGTCCCCCCACAGAGATGCCTCTCCCTGCTTCTTGGCCCGACCCCAGCCCCACTGGCCTACATTTACAGCCAAGTGAGCAGAAGTGAACGAGCTCACGCGGCTCTGGGAGCCCGTGAAAGACAAGCGGCCCCCTAGAGCCCACCGCCACGCAGGCCACGGCGCTGCCAGCTTCTCTCCAGGATTTATGCCCTGGCCAGCGGCCGGCGTGTGTCACCCTACGGAGGTGTGAGGCGAGGGGTGAGGCAGAGGGAAGGCCAGCGTGAGGACGCGGGCGCACCTGCGCGGGGGACACGCGGCGCCCCACGAGTTCGGCCCCTTCCCGGCAACTCCCACCTGCCCCTTGCCTCCGCCACCAGGGTAATGAGGGAAATGTCAACAGAAGCAATTGCTAGGAGCCTTACAGAGAAACTGCCCTATTGAGTTTTTTAAATTAAATCTATTTATAATTTATACCCTGCCTGCTTCCAACAAGGATTTGAGGTGGTTTACCATAAATGACACATAAAATGGAAAGGCCGCTAAGTAGAAGGAGAAAAATCAAGACCACCACGCAGCAGGAGGAGGCAGAAGATCTCCCAAACGCCCAGGCTTAGGGACAGGGTGACAGATGACGTATTCCAGCTTGACACCCAGCATCCGGGCCATTGGTGCAAAATGGGAAATCATTGCCACAGACCACAGGGCTCTGAGTGACCTGGGGATGCTCGCCCCCCACTCCGAGCAGCTGGGTTTTCCCAGTGAAGTGGGAAGACCCCCGGCTCTGGAGCCCAGCTGCCTTCCTTTCTCAAAACTTTCTGCTCTGCTGTCCACTGGTTCTCAGCAAATGGACTCTACTCTCCGGGAACGGGGGTGCCAGCTTCTCTCCCTCCCTGACAGCACCACCTAGCATGAGCAACCTGTGAACAAGAACCTCCCTTTCCCTGTTTTACAGGCGAGGGCACTAAGGCTCAGAGAGGGTAGGGCAAGTGCCCGAGGCCACACAGCCAAGCAAGGGGCAGAGCTGGGACCTGAATGCAGACAGCCCGGCTTCCGGCTTCCTACCTAAAACTTGCACCTTGCATGTGTGTCTCCCCATCTCTCTAAATTGGGACCCTGGCCTGCCTGGGAAACAGAAATTGGTGGCCATGTTTCTGAGTTGCAGACGACACCGTCCACTCCTCTCGCTGCTTCAGACAGCCAGCAGGGGTGACCTCGAACACTGGGCAAGTCCCACTCTATCCCATGAAAGGTCCTTTGCTTCCTGCTCACCCTGGCTAACACCTAGTCCTTTGTTACCTAGAAATACAACCTAAGATGCAGAGATAGCCCTTTGTGTGTCGCTGGAACCCCACGTCCCACCCGCCTAGATGCGGGCAGTGTTCGGACACGGAGTAAATCTCTAAATGTGCCCTCGGGTCCACCAGCGGAGTCCACGGAGCCCCTCCATGGAGGCATTCACACAGGGGCAGGGAGCAAAAATGGTACACGTACATCAAATTGTTACACTGGACACCTTAACTGATACAATGTTCTGTGTGAACTACATCTCCATAAAGCTAGAAAACCAAACACAGGAACGAACCAAAAGAACACTGTTTATAACGGCAGAACAGCAGAGCACCCCAATGTCCGTCAACAAAGTCCATCCACGGTCTGGAATACGACACAGCCAGAAAAAGGATGCGGGATTCCTCCGCAAGCTCCCATGGGACTAGCAGCTCCCCTCCTAGGTATAATCCAAAGGAGCTGAAAACAGGTGCCCCCACGAAAACCTGCAGGTGAATGTTCACAGCAGCACTGTCTTCCTGAGCCAGAAGGTGGAAACATTCCGAAGGTCCGTCAGCGGAGGGACTGATACACGGAACATGGCACGTCCATTCGCGGGACAATTATTCAGCCACAATCAGGAGGGAGGTCCTTACACCCACTACGATGTGGGCACTAGGCTCAGTGAAAGGAGCCAGGCACAAAAGGCCATGTCCTGTAGGGTCCCATTCACATGAACTGCCCAGACAGGCAAATCCACAGAGACGGAAAGCAGATTCGTGGTTGCCTGGGGTGGTGGCTTGGGAGTGGGAATGGGGAGGAGGGCCTGCCTCCTGGCACAGCGTTTCCCTTCGTGGGACAAAGTGGGGGTGCCGGTTGCATAGGCTGAGTGTACATAACACCATGAGTGGCGTGTTTTGAGTACGGTGGTAAAATTTTATGTTATGTGTATTTTATCATGATTTAAATATGATAAAGAACAGAATAAAAAGGAATCAATCTGCTTCAATGAAAAAAAAAAAAAAGAAAAGAAAGAAAAAGAGTGTGGGAAGCCTGTTAGCCCAAACTTGGGGAGACCGCCAAGACACCACAGAGGTGAGGAATCCTGCGTTCTTTTTACCTGCTGTGTCGTGTTCCAGGCCGCAGATCATCAGGCTCGTTTCCCCCAGTCCTCTGTCGATGGGCACTGAGGTGCTCTGCTGTTCTGCCGTTGTAAACAGTGTTCTTTTGGTTCATTCTTGTGTTTGTGTTTCTAGCTGTATGGAGGTGTACTTGACACAGAACACTGGGTACGTGGAAAACACAGGTCACAGGATAACGCCAACAGTAGGGTCCAGTTAATGGAAGAAAACGATTCAAATATATCTGAAATGCATACAGTTCATGCGTGATAAACGGGGCAACCTTCGGGGCAGGGTAGGGGTGAAGGGGAAGGATGAAGGGAAATTCTCCACTCCGAACCCTTTGGGGAAATGTTTTGCAACAAGAGCTCATGCTTATGCCCTATGTCCATGGAGAGTTCCATGCTCACTGCCTTTCCTCCCCATGGCCAATCCCTCCGGGTGTCCTGGCCTTTCTAGGGACCCTGTCACCCCTCCAATGTTCTCTCCCTTTACACGCTTGGCTGACCTCACTGAGGCTTACTCTGGAAAGACCCCCCAGACCTCCTGCAAAGGGAACTTGAAGTCCAGTGGGGAGACCTGCCACCCCCGCAGGACCATCCCTCATCAAATTCAGTGATGCTCACCAAGGAGAAGGTTCTGGAAGAGCTCCCAGAAGACGTGGCACATGGACACCCACAATTACCTGGGAGGCTTGTTAAAGCCTCCAAATCCTAAGCCTGGCCCCAAATCTGCTGAGCCCGAATCTCCAGCCTGGGGGTTCTCCCCAAGGCCGGTCTGGTGAGCACAACCATCAGCCACACAGCAGCTGCCTGCACTCCTGCCATCACCACCTGCATCCCTTCTGCTCCAGACAAGGCGCTCCACCTGCAGCCACAACCCTCCCTAGGTCCCAGTGGGGCTCTGCTGCCTCACATCCGCCTTCCTTCCTCTGGCCCCACGGAGTTGCCTGAAATACCTTAATGCCCTAAGCTGGGAAACTTTGGAGCCAGACCAGAGGTCTCTAGTCCAAGGCAGACCACATTCCTCAGCCAGATCAATAACCTGTAGCTGAAAATGATCTGGGTTTGGGAAATGAACGTGACGTTGGATCCGAGCTGTCAGTGAGCCTGCAGACCCGGCCCTGGGCGGCAGGCCTGTTTGCTCAAGATGATGGTCTGCTCATGGGGGTTATGAGCTTTTTATGGGCCAACCTGCGCCCTCCCAGCCTCTTCGCCGGGCCATTTGGCTGCGTCTAAATCAAGACATCTCAGTCCGCAGCCACCGCGAGGCATTCACGCACCGGGCCGCCTTTCTTCCCCTTGTAATCGAAATCTAATTTATTGGCCCAGGGATGCAGGGAGCAGCCCACGCACATAGCTGGTGTGCAGTGAAGAATATAATATACAACGTTCCCATGTAATAAGGCTCTTTCTAGAAGGCATTAAGTAGGGGCTGGCTCGGAGCGCCAACGCAGCCATGATTAATCCCCGCCTGGAAAACATCTAGTACCAGACCTTAGAAGGCTCTGTGGGGGCAGGACGGGGCTTGGCGCCTCCGAATTCTCTGGCTGCTTCTACAGCTGGATGGTTTATAAGATTAGATGTGATTAAGCTCCCTGAGGGCAGGAGTCGTGTTTTATAGGTCCCTCTCCCCCGTCTAGCCATGATGGAAGGTATGCAATAAACTCTCGTTGAAAGAATCTGGATGGAATTGAAGTGAGAAGTTATTCTTTGTGCACTTGCTATGACTTTGGGTTTGGCTTCTTCAGTTGATGAAGAACAGCCCTCTCCTGCCTCCGGAGGCCCGAGAGTCCCGGTGGCCCAGGATCTGGGAAGCCTGGCTCCTTCGAGAACCACAGCGGCCCCTGGGCCTGAACAAATCCTTGAGCTCCCGAGGCCTCGGTTTCCGCTCAGGTCCTGGGGGGCGGTGGGGGTCCCAAGAGGAGGAATGAAGGCTGCTTGAAGGACATTCACAGAACACTCAGGGAACTCACCGGGAGGTACCCCTCTTCCCCACAGAACACTCGGGAGCAAGACTGGAGACAACATTGGTTCATTCGCCCAACAAATCCTCAATCTCCTTGACTCTAAGAAAGCTACTCTTTTTACCTTAGAATCTCCTTGACACCAGGATGCCTCGGAACATCGACATTTTTGATTCAGCAGGAGTCCAAATCCAGCCTACATCCAGCCCGTCGCCCGTGTTTATAAATAAAGTTTTATTGGGACACAATCCGGCCCATGTGTTTAGGGTCCGACCAGGGCTGCTCTTGCAGCTTCTCTCTAAGACCGGTCCTCTGTGGCCCAAACCTCCAGCCCCCGATGACCCCTGCTCCCACCGCCGCAAACCCAGAGCCCCAGAAATGCCTCCGTCCATCTCCGAGCTGCACCCACTTCCCGCCCAGAGTTCACTGGGTCACGTCAAATACAAGCCTCATCCAGTCTAGAAGAGCATCAACAAAGCACGTTTTTAAATTACGTTGGGCCGCAGGGCCTGTGCTTGTCACCAGGCCTCTGGGAGGGAGTTCCAGCTGTTGTCAAGTATTTAACGTGGCCACAGACAGCCGCGGGCCGGGTCCTCAAGGGCACGGCCTTTGTTGGGTGACACGCAGAGGCTATCACACAAGGCCTGGCCCCCTGGCCCGGGGGAGCGACTGCCTCTAGCTTTGAGGCCAGAAACAGAGCAGAGAGCCCCCATTACCCACACCCTCATGGAGCACCTAGAAAGGGCCTTTGCTCTGAAGCACCAAGAGTCCTCCCCCGAGCCCAGGGTTTGCTGTCGATCAAATGACAGCAGCGTTCAATCTCCATGCGGGGCCCTGAGCGCATGCCCACAACACGGGCGCTGTGTGTTTTCAGTCTACAGAAGCCTTCCCTGGGGCCCAGAGGTGACAGTGCTCTCTCCCGGCCGGAGGAGGGGGACGGGGTGACCGCCTAGCCCATCAGAAGGCGCCAGCCCAGGTTCGGGCAGGCGGGGCCCCTGCAAGGTCAGGATGCTGCCGGGAGCCTGCCTGGCCCACGGACACTCGTCTGATGGAAGTCACCAGACCGCCAGGCAGCGAAGCATGAAGCTCCCCACCCACGGCAGGTCACGCAAGCAGATATCTGCTTTCGGGAGGCTCCTCGGACGGCCTTGAAGAATTGATGGAGGCAGAGCGGAGGCCAGCCTGGCGTGGGGAAGATGAAACTCTGACATTGAACCACCCAAGTACCACAGCGGCTCCGTTGCTGCGGAAGCGCGACGTGACATGAAACGTGAGCTCAGAGCACGGTCCCGCCAAGGCATCTTGGGGGGGAGGGGGGACTAAACGTTCTGAGATTAGAAGCTCCCCCCACACTAAACACTTGAGCTCATACTAAGTGCCAGCCCAGTCCTGGGCTCCGGGGCCAGAGACAAGCAGAGTCCCTGCCCTCTGACAGCACAGTGACCAGAGACAGAGCACACGTGGTAGGCCGAGGTCCCGCTCGTACCAGGGTGACTCAAAGAGGGCAAGCCTGCGAACCCCAGTGCCCCGGACTGCTCAGGGTCCAGGTCCCGTGGGGAGACCGACTCAGGCATGGGCATTCCAAACAGCCAAAGCTTGTTCAAGCAATTAAAAAAGATCGCCACTCTAATTTGCAGCTTTTGATAGAACAATAAAAATGGCACTGAAGGAGGCAACCTGTCTTCCTCCTTCCCTTCCCCCCCCTCTCTCTCTGTCCATCTTCCTTCCTCTCTCTCTCTCTCTCTCTCTCTCTCTGTCACTCACGTCCTTCCTCTTCTCCTCCTCCTCCCTCTCTGGGCCCAAGACCTGTGTTTAGACATTTGGGGCCATCGTGGTGGCAGAGTGGATTTTGGGGTTGGGACAGCTACAGATACTGAAAGGTTAAGGTGTGCACAAGAAAGTGTAGGTCGCGTCACAGATAGGAAAGACGTGGAGACGAAATTTCAGACGCCCCCGCCCCTTTGCTTTAGCGAGAGAAACTCTGAGTCTGGAGACGAGGGCGCATTTTGGCATCACTGCTGACGTTCCCGAGTAGCTCTGGTGGACGTTGTCTGTGTTTTGCCCTGAAATAAAAACCTCCGTCTCCAGTGAGCGGTGGCGGCCCCCGGGGACCTGAGAAACACCTGCGGCGCCGCGCTCCGCTCCTCTCCTGTGCGCACGTCCTGCCCAGCGCCTCACCCACTTCCCCTCCGCAAACCTCCCTCTTGCCCAACGTCCTTTCCTTCACCTCCTCGTCCCCCAATATGCTGGCAAGGAGCCCCCTCAGCAAGGAAAAGGAGTCCCTTTCCTCCTCCTTGCCCCGATGTTCGCAGCCCCTCCTCCCCATGCTGGCATCCAGGGTGACCACACCTCCCGCGGCGGGGAGGGGGTCCTAGTTTGGGCCTGTCACTCTGGGATCATTCTCAGTCGCTTCCCTTCTCGTCCTCAAAAGTGTCTCAGTTTGAACAACATGTTCTTTCTGCCAATACATCACCTTTTGGTGAGGACCGCTGCTTCCCCAGGCCGTCTTTAGGCAGCCTCCTGACGTTCTTCCAGATGGCCCGCTCTGTTTCCCTGCGGGGTGTCTCACTCTGAAGTGAGTATTTTGCTTGAGAGCAGAACATCTGTTTTGTTTTCCACCTAGAGCAGTGCTAGTCTTAGTAAACCACTGAAGCCGTGTGTGTGTGGAGGATGGATGGACTGACGGAGGGAGGGAGGGACAGACAGATGGAGGGGTGGATGGACAGACGGACAGACGGCTGGGTGCATGGATGGACGGATGGATGGATAGATGGATGGGTTGTAGGGAAACCAGGTTCCCACCTGACAGAAAAGTGACCTGGAAGATGCTGGTAAGAGAGAATGGATGGTTTGGAGTAATTTTGAGGGGTAGTTTGGCGACCCCTGCTTTAGCTCAGAGAATGGAAATTCTTTAGGCACCCATTTTACCTCAGACTTCAGGAGTCAGATTTGTACACATCAAAGAGTTAGAAAATGGGCAGTTACAGTAGTCTGTGTGACGGCCTCAGTATTCTCTGTGAGAAGATGTATAAGGAATCTCTTCTTGATATTTCTCTGTGGGACATACTGAGCTGGGTTTTCTGACTGAGTGCTAAGCCTCCAAATTGTTGCATCCACAGAGAGGTCTTTTTCCTTCCCTCTTTCAGCAGGTTTTAGGAAAAACAAACCATTCTTTCTGCATGGGTGAGGAAGAAAAGCAGCAGCAGACTCAGAGAGTTAAATCATCTCCATTACTCAGCCGCCCGCCATCTTGAACCTACGCTTCTCCTGGGAACACATTGGTTATGTGAGTAAATGTGATTTTTGGTGGAAAGAAAATTCAGATGTGCTCTTCAGATGAACATATGGCTTCTGGACACCAGTACCGAGCCATCTTAGAAATATTTTCCAGAGGGTAGGGTTCGGGGTGGTGAAGCCACTCTATGACTAGACCTTAGATCTTCTGCCCTCTTTCCACTGAGTCGGTGGCTTCCAAAATCACCACTGCGTAGGTAGCAGGAAGGAATGGGGTGGGGGAAGGGGCCCAGAAAATGGTTTTTTTGGAACTGTCGGCACATTTATAACAGAATTGTAACTGTATAATGTTATTGTATCATTTAACTGACATGTCTACTTTGGAATGTTTATAACTACCGTAAATCAAGAGGCCGCCAAGCCAGGGCAGCCACCGCACATAGACATTCCAAGGAAAACGTATAAAATAAATAAAACAATCACACAGTATCAACATTCCATTCCTGCTCAGAAAATGGAAAATTAACAGCTCCCGCATAAATGTAAGCGCCCAAAACTGAGTTTGGGGAAGCTGAGGGGGCCCGGGCCTCCTTGCTAGTTCTCAATAAAGATGTCAAGTGAGAAAAAAGTTATGAAGCTCATAAGAACAAAACGCTTGAGCCCCAACAGCAGCCTCCCCCCTGCCACCTGGTTCCTCGGGCATTCCCCTCTAGGGGGGTGCAGGGGACACCCTGATTTCTACATCTTTAGTCTGTGATTTCCTGCACTGGGGAGGAAAGCAGGAAATCACGATAGCTTTGCTCTTGGCCTGTTTTATGACTTCGGACCAACTGACATTATCTAAAGAAAAATATACAGTTGCTGTCCCCAAGGCAAGAAGTTCTCTGGATTGACAAACTGCTTAAGATTTCTGACCTCCGTGATGGTTTGGGGGCCTCAGTTACTCTGTGTTTTGACCAGAGGCTTATAAAATACGCGTCTCCATGAAGTCTGGCTCGATAAACATTGGGTTGTTACATCTAACAGCATGGTTGAGATCATGCTTTGTCCGAAAACGGTAGCTCGCTGGTTTTTTTCAAAAGTGTTCGCAGAGCACCTGGGTGAGTCAGTCGGTTGAGCATCCGACTCCTGATCTCAGCTCAGGTCTGGATCTCAGGGTTATAAGTTTGAGCCCCACGTTGGGCTTCAAGCTGGGCAGGGGGCCTACTTTTAAAAAATAAAAAAAGTGTCTGCAAAGCCCTTCTGCTCCATCTTTCCTGGCTTGGGACCTTTGAGGTAGGACGAACTAGCTCAGGTAATAAAAACTACCAATTAATAACCGCTGGGGATTCATTACCTTAACTTAGCGGCCTTGAGGGAACTTCTTCATTCTCCCAAGGGAGGGTCTCTGCTTTCCCACAGCACTGGAAGAAAATGCCAGACTTGTTTCCCCTGAAGTGCTTGAGAGGACAATTGCAAAGTATTTTTCAAACACTCTATTTTCATCTTTTTGAGCTCAGTTTGCCTTTGCTCATCAGATCAGAAAAATGGACGGACTTTGGATTTTTTTCAGAAGCTTGGACTTCTGAGCAGAAAGCAGGGAATACATTTTGTCCCCACCTCTTTGGTGGTCTCAGAGATGTTTAGAAAGTTTAGACTCAAAAAGAACCCAAACACACAGAAAAAGAATTTCGAGTGGGGGCTGGTGCTAATAACAGAGGCCCAGGGCCTGCACAGCCATTCCTGCCCCGTGGTAGGCAGAGCGTGTCTCCTTCCTTGGACCTTCATTTCAGAAGGGAAAAAAAAAAAAAAATCTTCAAACTTGGGTCTAGAATTCTTATTTCTAGCCCAGGGCAGAAATGCGGGGACAAGTGCAAATATCTGACCAAGTCTGGCTTCTTTCTTGGTGCTTTTCAGACCAAGTCAATTCTGAGAGTGTTGTTTGCAAGTCTCTGCCGGTCTGGGTTTTGAACACTCACTGCTTTGGACTGCGAGGTGGTGAGGACAGGGCCTGGCAGAGGGCCCTGTACCCTGGGAGCTTCTCATATGACAATTGGACCAACAGAACTGTGCACTCCCTACACCTGTCCTTCCTGAAATGCCATGCTCTCTGCCCGCCGATGGGAAAGAATTGGTCCCTGATTAGCATTCCATTTTTACACCAAATGGACAGGGGCTCAGACTGCAGAATCCCAGATGCTGATATTTGTATTACTGGATCATAATTACATTTCAAAAAACAAATGACTGCTCCCTGGAAGTTAGAGTAATTGTCCCTTCGTTGTCCTTCCCCTGCCTCCTCAAGCGGCCCTCGGGTGATTTATTATTTCGGGGACCCAGAGGGGACACAGCACTCCCTGTCTGTAAAGGTCATGCAGTTAGAAAAGACTTGATCCGGGTCAGAAGTTACCCTCGGATACCAAGGGGAAACTCCCAGGGAGCTTAATCAACATCCAGCCCAGAGCCGGTCAGCGAGCCTGCACCGCAGTCCGGGCGGGGAACCTGTCCTCACAGCGATCCGATTTCTCCAAGGGCAGATTTCTGCGCCCCCGCCCTGTCCCCTCCAGATGAAGAAATCATGTTTTCAAAACATTTACAGTTCTGATCCTAGCCCCACTCCCAAATGAAATCCTAGAAATCCACTCCCCATGGAGTGAGGCCTCTAACACGATCAGTTAGCTTGGGACTTGGTCTTCTTACTCCCCACAGCTGGTAAGTATGGGGAAGACTTCCGACATGGCCATGGCCAGCCTCTGGTAAGCAAGCTGGGGTCCCAAGGGCACCCGAGTTGGAGTCTGGGGACTGTTTATTACGATAGAGAAGTAAGAGGTGGAAGGAAAAACCAACAGGTAAATTCCAAGTCGTCCCCGACATTTCTGGTTCAGGTCACACATCCTAATGCCACGAAGGGGCCCTGGGGCCATCCAGGGCGACCCCTCTAAGCTCGGGCAGTGGCTGAACGCTCGCCCCAGCTGTTGCGTCCCAAGGGCTCCTACGAGGCCCTGGTGTGGGGAGTCTCTTGCGGGCAGTGACCTGGGCCATGACTCACAATTTAGAGATTGTAACTAGCGAACAGCACACGAGGGGCCCTGGTGGGGGTTCTCTCTGATGAGAGGACCAGCCCCCGCCCCCGGGACTCCCGAAACTTCCCTTCCATGCAGCTTTTCTCTGATGAAAGGGACGAAAGTGGAGGCGACCGTGATAAACCCGCAGAGGGTCACGGTTCTCAAGAAGACGGAGGGAGGCAGCGGTGTGAAAAGGAGACGGTGTTCGGGAGTCGTCTTTAATCCCACTGAAAAATGCCCCAAAACACCAAAATCAGCATCTGACCCTTCCTCCCCATTCAGGAAAGGGAGGGAGGAAAGGCCCTCCGCTCAGATCTGCCAGGCTCCCGGGGTCCGCGAGGAGGGCTCCCTGAAGCTCGGGGCGGGCCGACCTTCATGCAAGGGAGCTGGTCCTCCCAGCCCCGGCCACACACCGGATGGAGGTTTCCTGCGGCTTCCAGCGCCGAGACAATGTGGGCAGAGGAACCAGCCAGGATACGGACAATTACAGTGACTGACTGTCTCCAGCTCTGTATTAATCTTTCAAAAAGGCTTCGCTCTGCAGGCAAGGTATTAGGTGGCTCAGCCAACTTCTTAAAAACGTTCCTCTTTCTTTCCAGAATGTCAAGTGAGATTTCAAGGGGGCATACTTCATAACCGAAGTATGTTTTCCTTAGGGCAATAAACCACGACTACGTTTACTCTCCACCCGCCCCTCCGCCCCCCGCCCCCGCCAACCCTCCCCGACTTCCAGCCAAAACCTCATCTGTTTTTCAGAGAAACAACAACAACAAAAAACCACAACAGCACCCGTAGGTGTTTTCTTTCAAGTGCAGCGAAGGTCCCTCCTGGGTGGCAGAACGAAAGTTAGACAAACTTTATAAATCTCGAGGGAGAGCTGATTTTGGCAGCGGTAAGAAGTCGAATGGGTTTTTCTGCCAGTGTTATTTAACACGGGACCAAGAGGGGCCCTGCCTCCCACGGCCCCGGGGGGACAGAGGAGTGGGCAGCGCCCCCCCCCCCGCCACACACACACGAATAAAGGGACAGTGCAGAAGTGAAAAGACAGGCTCCCGGACTCCAGGGCTCCCACGGGGAAGAGCAGGAGTGGGAGGCTGCCTGGGGCTGACGAGAGCTGGACAGAAACGGAGAATGGATGGGTCGACACAGTAGCGCTCAATCCTGGGGACCCCAGCAGGGCAGACCCAGACGTATTATTGCACCAACAGAATAGGAGCAAGGGTGAGGGAGGAAGAAACTAGGTGCAACATACACATGCTCTGAACGATACGCCTCCTCCCGGGGAAGTCACAACAGGAAAGCCGCACTCGGTAGAGCGAAGACCTTCTCCTGCCAACGGGCAATGCCAAGGGGACATCCCTGCAGCCTGGGAGGGTGGCAGGTGGGGGATGGCTGGGAAGGGAGCAGAGCCCCAGGTGCCCATGGCCGTGGGGCTGGGAGGAGCAGCAAGGGGTGTTGTTGGGTGGTGGCGGGCGGGGGGGGGGGGCGTCCATCAGCCACAACCTGCCGCGTGGCCAGGACTCACCCAAGGTCACACAGTGACTTAGAAAGAAACAATCAGCTCCTCCTCTGTCCCTGACAAGCAGAATCCTATCAAGAAGAAGAAAATGACTCTGGGGATTTGAACAAAGAAGCCAGCCTATAAATCTACTCTGCACACAGCTGTGGTTCATCTTCCTGAAATGCCGATCAGACGCTGCCCGGACAGGATACCATATCCAGATGCAGCCGGCGCCCTCGGAAGCCGAGGGCCAGGGGGTTTGTGGCTGGAAGATATACAGACGCCACGGCCCCCCAGGCTCCCCACTCCAGCGTCGACGCCCCCCGCAGACCAGTTTTCTTCTTTCCTTGTGTGTCTCCGTTTCCCTCTGCTTGCCTCTATCTGTGTCTCTGTCTCACCCGTCCAGAAACATCCACGCGACAAAGCTTTGTCAAGCACCACCTTTCTCTCTGGCCCCGTGCTAGGCACCAAGGATGTAACAGTGAACAAATGGACATGATCCTGTCCTCTTGGAGTTTCCAGCAAGAACTTCACCAATTAACCACACCAGTATTTTAAATGTAAAACTCTATATAGGTCTGTGTTTTTAAAAATACTTGTGCAGGGCGCCTGGGTGCCTCAGGGGGTTAAGTGTGTGCCTTTGGCTTAGGTTATGATCTCAGGGTCCTGGGATCGAGGCCCACGTCTGGCTCCCTGATCAGTGGGGAGTCGGCTTCTCTCTCTCCCTCTCACACTCACACACACACACACACACACACACACACACACACTCTTTCTCTCTCTCTCTCTCTCTTTCTAATAAATACCTAAAATCTTTATAAAAAGATACCAATGCAGAAAGTACGGGAGGACTGATGGCCCAGAAGTGACCCTGCTTTGGTTGGGGGGGTGGCCCCTGAGAAAGGATTCCTGGGGACTGAAGGGTGACCAAGCGGGAGGCAGGAGGGCCAGGTGAGTGGGTTCCAGGGCGAGCCTGGAGCAGACAGGGAGGCCAAGAAGACGGAGGCCGGGCGGAGCCTGGGGGGCATCGGGGGTCCTGGTCTGGACTGTCAAAGACGGTAAAATCAGGGGTGGGGAAAAGTTGGGAATCCAGAATCCCACTTTAAGAAACTAGAAAAAGCACACGTTGAAGCCACAACACATATAGAAGGGAGACTCAGGGGAAGGGAAGAGAGCTGGAGAATCGGGAACCCCCACCCCCAGCCCCGCGAGTCCAGGGGAGCGGGAAGCTGGGTGGGTTTGCCTGTCTGAGCGGGGGGCTGGGGGCACCCCACAAAGGCGCCCTGCTCCCCTCGACCTGTCGGTGACCCCGGTGACCCCCGGGTGCAAACAGCCGGCTTCTGGTGCAGGAGGGAGTGTGGGGGCTGGGCCCGGCGGCGCAGGCCAGCCAGACACACAGGTCTCCCGCTTCAGCCGGGCCGTGCTTGGTGGAGGGTTCTGCCATCACCGCCTTGAAACCGTTCAATATCTTCTGAATAAACAACCCCGCATCCTCCCTTCGCACAGACTCTGGAGCCGGTTCTGCCTGGGAGGCAGGGGACAAAGGAGGACGCCCCCAGGGGTGGACACCCACCGTGTGTTCAGACAGCCTGGGCCGCCATCTGCTAGGCGCCCGCCCGGGGCAGCTGCGGGAAGCGTGGCCTCACGGCGCGCCGTCTCACACGGCCAGCGAACGTGCTTGCGAGCCGCTGGGACACATTTCCTCCTGGCTTTTGTCACCTGTCTGACGCTAATACTAATTGTGGCCACTTACTTCCCGCCGCGGAAGTCTGAGCCTCGTGAACGGAGCACACGGGGAGGAAAAGAGCACCAGGCTGCAGAGAAGCCCTTGTGTCTGGAGAAAGGCAAAAAGCCCGAAACTGGAGAGATTGGGGGACCCCATCTGCCCAATATCAGAGCCCCGGGCCCCCTTCATTTCTCCTACACAAGGCCAGGGAGCGCGTCTGTCATTCACGCAGGCTGCTCGCATTCCGAGAGCATGGACGCGAGGGCAGGAGCCTGGGCAGGGTACCCTCCGCCGCCCATTCATGGGGTCCCACGGGGCACCTCCACCTGGCATTCAAGGCCAGGCACAACCTGCCATGGGCTCTCCCAACATTCTGCCCGGTGACCACTAGGCTGGGCTTCTGGGGCACCTCTAGCTGAGCTGTGCCTTTCTGAGGTCAGGAACCCCTTCCACCTGCCCCGGGAAGCCCCCCACCCACCCACCCAGCCCCTCCCCCTGCTCCTGTGTGTCTGAGCACGCGGCTGGGCTGACAGTGAGTCGTCCGCTTAGTGCTTGAGAACACGCCTGAGCCAGACCCCTGGGGGGGTCACAGACCCATCGCCACGCCGGAGCCCGAGCCCCGGCGGTAAATGACAGTGACACTCTCTGGCCTGGCAGATGAAATGAGATAGTGTGAGAAGCCAGGAGAACAGTAATACTGACAGTGCCCTTGCTTTTATGAAAAACACGGCAGATGAGAAGGCACCGCAGGAGAAAAGCGGCTACAGATAGGAACATTAACAAAAAATCCCTCCGGCAGCAGACAACAGCAGGCCCGCCGGAGAAACGATCAAAACCAGACAGCAGCGCGTCAGAAGCCCCAGCGGTCTGAGACCGAGCAGGGCAAACACAGCCCCGGACCCCGGCAGGACCACGGCGCGGTCCTAGCAGTGGGAGGGAGTCTATGACCAGTCATCCGCCCCGCTGTCGGGCGCCAGGGCACACAGCGCGATGCTGGGTCAAACGATAACATATTTCAGTTCTTAAGAAACTGCTAGACCTCTTTTCCAACCAACAGTGTAGGAGAACTCATTCTTCCCAGCCTGGCCGCCACCTGGCGTCGTCAGTCTTTATAAAATGCAGCCATTCCCGTGAGCGTCGTGCATTAGGTATTGTGGTTTTAATTTTCATTCTCCTGATGATTAGTGATGCCCGACAGCTTCACACGGACTCACTGGCTGTGAGGTGTCTTCTTTTGCGAGGTGTCTTTTCAAATCCTTCCCCATTTTCTAGGTGGCTGGGCTTTTTTATTATTGAACAGGAAGAGCTATTTACATATTGTAGAGACAAGTTCTTCGTCAGACACCCATGCTCAATATTTTCTCCTAGGCTGTGTCTTGTCTTTTTGTTTACTTCATAGTGTCAGAAATTCTTTTTTTTTTCCTTCCAGAACGTTCCTTCATGACCAACATGATAATTCCTCTCCCTCCACCCATGGGTTTGCTTTTTCCAGAATGTGAACATTGTATAAACGAAATCTCTGCATTGTGGAAGCTACTGAGCCTCATTCTACATCTTCGTCACGATACCCGCACAGCCTCCGGATGAGTTGCATCAGCCCTTTTGTCCCTCACTACGGCTAAGTAGCTGCACGTTGAGAATTCCTTTTGTGTGGATGCTCCGTCCATTCCCCAGAGATAAACTATAAACAGACGCGCGTGTGTTTTTATGTGCATCTGTTTTCATGTCCTTGGGGAAAATACCTAGAAGTGAGATCGCTGGGTGTTACAGTACACGAGTATTTGACTTTGTAAGAAACAGCCCCGTGATTTTCCAAAGTGGCCATCTTGTTTGGCATTCCCATCAGCAGAGGATGGGAACGCCGGTCGTTCCTCCAGCACTTGATAAAGTCAGGATCTTCGGGCGTTGTTTTTATGCTGATTTGTCTTGGTGAATATTCCACATGTATTTAAAAGAAACCGTGTTCTACTGTGGGGTGCTGTGCTGTGCTAAAAACTGCCGATGAGACCAAGGTGGTTGAACACATTGTTCAGGTCTTCCAGAACCTTACCAGCCTTCTTCCTACTCCTACTAACTCAGGGACGTTGCCATTTCCAACCATAACTCTGGATGCGTCTGTTTCTCTTTCCAGTTCAAGTACTTTCACTTCAAGTATTTCGTATCTCTTATTTCTGTGTGTCTACTTAGGATTACCACGCCTTCTTGTGAGTTGACTTCTGTGGCATTAAAGAATGTCTCCTGCTTAGCTCCGTTAATATTTCCTGCTCTGAATTGTCCTTAATACACCACTTCAACCTACTTTGGATTTGCATGTGGACAGCCAGTCCTCTCCCTCCTGGTCTTCCTCCTCCTCCTCCTCCTACTCCTCCTCCTTCTTCTTCTCAAGATTTTATTTATTTGTTAAAGAGAGAGAGAGAGAGAGAAAGTGCACAAGCAGGAGCAGCAGCAGGCAGAGGGAGAAGCAGGCTCCCCACTGAGCGGGGAACTTGACGTGGGACTTGATCCCAGGACCTTGGGATCAAGAGCTGAGCGGAAGGCAGATGCTTGACCATCCGAGCCACCCCGGCGTCCCTGGACAGCCCATCTTCTTCCAGCATTCAACTTCGACTCATCTGTCTTCACAGTAAAAGTGGCTTTCTGGACGACGGCACGGGGTGGTGTCTTGCTCGTACATGCAACCTATCATGTCTGTCTTTTCACCGGGGTATCTTGACCATTGCATTTCATGTTAATTTAATATTATTATCGATGTAGTTGGGTTTATTTCCACCATCTTGCGGATAGATGTTAATGGTTCCGTTTTATTTCCACCATTGGCTCACAAGCTAGAGCTCTTTATTTTACTTTTACGAATTTGCATCTTTAGCTTATTCTCGTCTACCCCACTCCCATATGATGTGATATTTTATCACAACAGACTTTCATTGCCCGCTTCATCCATCCTGCTTTCGTGGTCACATATTTTACTTTTCCATGTTATAAATCCCACTGCACATTGCTACTGTTTGTTTGAAGTAGTCACTTATTTTTTTTTTTTTTTTTTTTTTTTTTAAGTAGGCTCCACACCTGGCAAGGAGCCCAACAGAGGGCTTGAACTCCCGACCCTGAGATCAAGACCTGAGGTGAGATCAAGAGTCAGAGGCTTAACCGACTGAGCCACCCAGGTGCCCTGGTCAATTATCTTTTTAAATGACTTTTGAATGTGAAATCAATGTCTCTTCTATCTACTCACGTAGTTGCTATTCATTCCTTTTTGTAGCTAAGTTTCTACCTGGTGCCATTTTTTCTTCTCTGAGGGCTTGCCTCCAGTGCTCCCTTTGTGCTGATCTGCTGCTGCTGATTCTATCCGCTGTTTTGTTGTTGTTCAAAAAGTCTTTATTCTGTCATTATTTTGAGTAATATTTTTGTTGTGTATAGACAGATCGTTTTCTTTCAGAACCTTAAAGAAGGCGCTCCATCATCATTCTCTGCCTTATATGCATATTTTTGTGGATTTCTTGTTCCTCTTTACATAATGTGTCATTTTTCCCCCCTGGATATTTAATGTTTTCTTCTTTGTCATTATTTTTCGGCACTCTGGGGATGATGTATGTCAGTGTGGGTTTGGGGGGGCCTGATTTTCTGGGTTTTGTTTTTATTTGTTTTGTTTGGGTGTTTATCCTGTTTGTGGTTCTCCGGGTTTCTTGGACCTGAGCATTTATTACATCCATTAAATTTGGAAAATATTCAATCATTATTCCTTCATATTAATTTCTGTCCTCCCCTCCCCCCACAAACATGCTTCTCTTCCTGTGAATCCCAACCCCACATGCTTGTTATTGTCCCATGGCTCAGTGAAAGTCTGTTCCATTTTTTTCCAGTCTTTCTTCCTTGTTTCATTTCAGACTATTTGTCTTCAAGTTGACTACTCTTTCTACAGCGTTTTCTAATCTGATGTTAAAGCCATTTGGTACATTTTACATTTCTGATACTGCATTTTTCATCTCTAGAAATTCTATGTGGTTCCTTTGCTCTCTTAAATTTCTTCCTTAAATATTGACTGTTTCCCTTAAATACTCAATTTCCTTAAAGATTGAATATGCATTTAATATTTTTTTAAAGGTTTTATTTATTTATTTGACAGAGAGAGATCACAGGTAGGCAGAGGGACAGGCAGAGAGAGAGGAGGAATCGGGCTCCCTGCCAAGCAGAGAGCCGAATGTGGGGCTCGATCCCAGGACCCTGAGACCATGATCTGAGCCGAAGGCAGAGGCTTAACCCGCTGAGCCACCCAGGCGCCCGTTAATGGTTGTTTTAATGTTCTTGTTTGCTAATTCCATAATCCCTGTCAGTTCTGGGACTATTTCTGCTGACTCTCTCTAGGCTATGGGTCACATTGTCTTCCTTATTAATATATCTAGTAATTTTTGATTGGATGTTGGACATGATGATTATTACACAGATTTGGCCGTCTTCCTTTAAGGTGTGTGGGACTTTGTTTTGCCAGGCCAACGATAAAATAAAGACTTTAGTGAACAAAGACCTTTCAAGGCCCATTGTTAGGGTCTTTGTTAGGGTGGATTTAGTGTAGATTTTATTCCACAATTAGTTTAGGCTACCACGAAGGTGTGGCCGTCTGCTTTCTCCAGTGAATGTCTTCAGTGGTCAATGAGGACACATGGCTCTGGTTAATCTAAATTTGAATATCCCCCACCCCCCAACACACACACACGTGCGCGTGCACACACACCCTCTTGTGTTAGCCCTAGGAACTGTTTAGCTCAGAGCTCCTGAGTTGTTATGCACGTGGCTTCATGAAATGTCACCCAGTACACATGTATCTTAATGTCCCCCTGAGATCCAAGACCAGCACACGTTTCTAGAGTTTTTGCCACATAGTCCCCTCCCCACCATGTAATCTGCCCCCACACATCCTAGGCTCTTCAGCCTCCCCTAGTTCCCATCTATGCCTCCTCGACTTATCAGGACAGCCGTGTTTGCTTGGGATCCCCCGTGCTGGTCCACAGACAGAGAAGTGGCCTCAAGCAGAAAGCTAGGATGACTGGAGGGCTCGCCTGTCTTGTTTCCTTCTCTGTGGCCACAGTCCTGGACTGCCCATTGTCCAATCATGGTTTCCCTTACTCTGTCCAGGTTTCTGGTCGCCCCATTTAGCCCCTGTTACCCGCATGGCCAGAAGGTGACCTGGATCTTCCATAGGGTCAAATCACGTCATACTTAACACGTACTCAACATCCTCTCCGTCATTCCAAAGCTAAAGGCCACAGGCCACACCACCTCCCCTAAGGTCCTGCTTGAACTGACCCTGCCCAGGCCTCCACCCTCTCCCCTCTTCATCCCTGTGGGTTTCGAAAATGCTGGTCTTCTGCCCAGAACACTCTGCCTCCTCTCGCCACCGAGGTCATTCCTATTCATTCTTCATCTCTCTGACCAATTGTCTTTCCCTTAGCGAAGGCCTAGCGGACTATGTCGATTACGTCCACTCATAACACCTTATACCTCGCCTCCGAGGAACACGGATTCTACACAACGTGGGACTGCTGTTTGTTTATCCCACAAGAGTGCCAGCCCCACGCGGCATGGACCTGTGTCCCCCTGGCACCTAGCAGACTGCCGACCCCATCGTAGGTGCTTGGTAAGGATTACTGAAGAAAGAGCCTCTACGAACTGGCCCACTGCCTGTCTTCTCTCCACTCCCCTTGCCTCGGTTTCCACTCTCCTCGTGTGTTGTGCGGACCGCACAAATTCTCTCGTGATAACCAGCCGATCTCCAGCTCGGCCAGCACTTCACCGTGCCAGGCTCCAGCCACGCGAGCCTTCCACCACACAGGACTGACGCGGTCACTCGCCTGATTAAAACCCTCCTGGTATTTGTCTTTCTCTGACTGGCTTCCTCATTTATGGAATCTAACAAAAAAATGGATGAACAAAGGGGAAAAGAGACAAACAAAAAACCAGACCCCAACATATGGAGAACAAACCGGTGGCCCCCTGAGGGGAGGGAGGGGGGTGAAGTAGCTGATGGGGACGTGGGCTTATCACGATGGGCGCGGAGCAACGTATAGAATTACCGGAACATTCTATTGGACACCTGAAACTAATGTAACACTGTATGTTAATTGTATTTGGATACAAAATCATAATAGTTTAAAAAAAAAAAAAGGCACCTTACAGAACTTCCTGTCACCTCTGGGGGGAAAAGGGAGATAAAACATTTGACTGTCCCAAACGCTGTCTTTCGCATCCTGTTCCATACTTGACCCTCCAGTAGCATCAACCGATTTACGTCCCTCAGACACCGAGCAGTCACAGGCCTCCGTGCTGCTGTCCAGGTGGTCCTCGCCGCATGACAAAACACAGATATGTCTCTGAGGATGTAGCATGTGTACCGGCCTTTCCACCGCCCGTGCCAGTGTGAATCAGGGGGCATCGGATAAATCGTAGGGGTCAAAAGTTACAACAAGGGGGCTCGCTACCTCTGAGCTGTGCCCCCACTTGCCAGACCCCTGAGCTGCTGGCCCATCACTGAAGATAACCTTCCCTCAGCAAGACACCCAGGGGTCCTTGCGTCGCCCCCACGGGGCAACCTGGGGAGCTCCGGACCCTCTGGACCTGGCAGGAGGACCTGGGAAACAGCCGTCTGGGACTCTGAGGTGTGCCCTGGTGAAAATAGGGCCACGCTCTCTGTTCTGAGCAAAGACTCTGGAGCCAGACCCACTTCTGCTTCTGGCTCTCGGGTCACATCACCTCTTGTGGCTGTGGGTTTGCCTGCACTCCGCCTAGAAAAGCCTCCCTGAGAAGGTGGTGAGGGAGCCCAGGCCCAGCAGGCTCCCATCCAAACCCGACCTCCATCTTCCTGTTGCAGCTTCTTCTGACCCATGCACTAGGCTAGCACGCACGGCCATTTCTTCCTTGCGGAGGGTAGAGGCGTCCTCCTCGTGGGGCTACCAGGGGCCTTGGCCGAGAGACTCTGTGGGCAGGTGAGTGGAGGCGTCTTGCCTTGTAGGGACACAGGGACCAGGCTCGTGCAGCGACTCCAGAAGACTAGGCTGGCTTGGTCCCTGCACTCCTCAGGAAAGCAGGAGGCCCGATCTGGGGCGGGGCGGCGGGGGTTGGTTTCGATGAGGCAGGAGGAGGAGAGCCATTTCAAACCCAGCAGCAAGGCAGAAGCTCCTAAGCAAAGCTAGGAACTCCCTCCCTCCCAGTTCCGCTGCTCTTTGACTCCTTTGGAAAAAGCAATCCAATAAAGTCAATATGACCCATGGCAGGAGCTGACCTTCCCAGCCCTGGGGAAGGTTCTGGATGGCCAGACAGGGTCCTGACAAATCAGAATTCTCCTGCACTCGGTGAGGGCAGGTTTGGAGGTGAGAAAGGCATGAACCACCGCGGCGCCTTCCAAAAATGAGATAATGCAGTCAGGCGACACCCGCGTGAGGCAGACAGAGAGCTGCCGGACACACGATTTCCTTGGAAGGAGCCGGGCAGTGAGCCCCACAGGCTAGGGGGGTGCAGAGAGCACGGAAGTACGGGGTGGGGGTGGGAGCTGGGGCTGAGTTCACTGCCGCTCGGATTCTGGGAACTTTTCCTTGAAGCAAATGATAGCTTAATGGGGCGAAAAACTTGGGTGGTTTTGAAATTCAAGCACAACATCCCCCCCACCCCAGTTCCCCCAGCTCCCTCCCCTGTGCTGCCCCCCCTGCACCCTGATGGAGCCAAGGGCAGGGGCTGCAGCCATGGTCACTAACACTTAATTCAGCCCGGAGTCCAGATCCGACAGCTGGGGGGCCGGCCGCAGGGGGACCACAGAGAACAGCGACAGAGGGAGATTTAACCCGAGTGACGGCAGTGACCAGCCACGTGGCTGTGACTCAGGTCCAATTTCTCCCTCTCCGCCTCTTGCCTTGGATAAACTCCACGCAGGTGACACCAGAGTGATTGCCTTGCTGCCGTCTGACGCACCGTGACATATAGTAAGCCAGTCCAACCATAAGTCAACATTTATCTGTAGGGAGCCACATTCTGCGCGTCTAGAAAAGGCGAATTTTCCAGATGAGAAGGACCTTGAAGATTTTCTACTTCACTGCTTCCCACCGTCCTGGCTGCCCGGCAGCACTTCTGTTCTTCTCACCGCCAGGCCTCATGTTTGCAAAGATTGTGTCGCTGAAACGGCCTCCGCGAAGTAATAATTAATTTGTTTCCCAATTGTTTAATTAATCAAACACATAAATAACCGCCAACCTGAGCTTTTAATCAGTGTGGGGGGAGAGAGGGCCAAAATGAGGACTTAACTAAGCACCTGCCGCGCCCCAGTCGCTGGCCAGACATTTTCCCTGTTGTCTTCCATCCTGTCCCTGTGCGACCCTTCCGGGCGAGGACCAGGAGGGGCAGAGAAGCCCATTTCCTTGCTCAAGGTCGCATGGGCAGCCAGAGACAAAGCCGGAACTGGTTCCTGGGTCTGCTTGATGTCAAAGGGTCTATTCTCGGGGTGCCTGGGTGGTTCAGTCGGTTAAGCATCTGCCTTCAGCTCAGGTCTTGGTCCCAGGGTTATGGGATCAAGTCCCAAATTGGGCTGCTTGCTCAGTGGGCAACCTGCTTCTCCCTCTGCCTGCCACCCCCCACCTTGCTTGTGCTCTCTCTCTCTGATAAATAAATAAATAAAACCTAAAAAACAAAAAAAAAAGGGGGGGTCTACTCTTTCTACCACCCTGTTACTATCTCTATGCTCACCACACTGGAGTGTTGTAAATTCAGCCAAATGCAGAGGAAACGCAGCCTAAAACATTGAAAATACCTATGTTGAGTCAAGACTCTTTCTATTGCAAGTGAGAGAAGCCTGACTCACACTGACCCAGGAAAAACAAAGGGAATAGGAACTGGTGGGCTCACACGACTGGAGTCAAGGTGGTCAAGCTTCAGGCATGGCTAGATCCAGGAGCTCAAACAAATTTGTACACTCTCCCCTTCCACCTTACCATGTCCAGACTCTAATTGGGTCTGTTTCTCCTTGCCCCTGGTTCCCATTCGTCCTGCCCAAATGTCCCCACTAAATCCACACTTAAATGTGCTACCATCTCCTTGATATTTAAAATGCATTTCTCCTTCAACAACATGGCCACATGGGACTATCTGACTCTCCTGTCCTCAGATCTGTTCATCGCCAGCTTCCCCAGCCCAGGAAACGGGGTCCCATCCACCCAGACCCTTAGGCTTTCGGGGAGGGCTCCTTCACCCTCATGCTGCCAGATGCCAATATCCAGTATCCAATATCCAATATCCGGTATCCAGCCCTGCAGAAGATCCCAGATTTCCTCACCCTCTAGCCCCTGACAGCCCTCCTCCCGTGCTGTCTATGGCACCTGGCCCCTTCCTGACCGCCAGCCCCCAGCTCCACTCCCACGCCCGACACCCTCTCAACCCCACGGCCAGAGCCAGATTTCAAAATGAGCCGTGGGTAGCCCTTTACCGCACAGGAGCTCAACACTCCCTCCCGCGGTCAGCAGGTCCCACACTGCTTGAGCCCAGCCTGCCTTACCAGCGGCTCCCTAGACCCGCCACACCTTGCTGCTGAGCCTCTCGCCACACTGACATTTCTGTCTCTCTGAGCACCTCGGCTCCCACCTGCCTCTTGGGCTTTGCCCTGGCTCCTGCCCCTTGGTGGGCCCCTTGTTGTTCAAGTATCACCTCCAACATCACCTCCCCGGGAAGACTTCCCTGAGCACCACATCTAAAATCTTCCTCCCCTGAAGTTACCCTCCAGTCAATCCCTTAAATATTTATTGCCACACGTAATTATCTTACTGAGTTATTTGGTGGCCCGTTGTCTTCCCCCAGTTAGAACAGGTGCCCGGCTGTCTGGTGAACCTCTGCACCCCAGGCTTAGGACAGGCTCCTGCTCCACACTCCTTAATTGTCTGTGGAATGGCAAGCAAATGGGTGTATTGGGCAAATGCGGGATTTCCCTGCCGAGCACCAAGGATCTTGCCTCCTTCTGGATGTGCATGGGGACGTTGGGGCTGTCTCGTAAAATGTTCTGGAAAATCCACATCTGGGACCCCGGTGAAAGGTGCGTGATGCTGGGCAGCACCCCCTTCCCATTCCAGTGCAGCTGCAGGTGGGTGCCGGCGGCCTGCTGTGATGACATGGCTTGCCGTGATGGATGCCGTAATGACAAACACATTTCAGCCTCCGATTCTAAATGGAACGACACATTTCTGAAGCCAGCACCAAAGGAAAGGCACGCCAGCTAAAGAATGAGGTCTCATTAGGGACATTCCTGCAGGGAACGAGGACTCTGGGCGGTAGTCTTTTCTCAACGCTGTAGTCACAACGCAGCCAAGCAGAGTCTCAAGGAAGGAGGGGTGGTCAGGCTGGCTCCCCCAGCTCGCCCTGTCACTGCTCTGGCCCTCTGTTCACCCTGGTCCCACCAGCAGATATCCCTGGCCCTCAGCTTCTATCTCTCCATGTCCAAACCCCTCCTGCAAATAAAAATGCCACCTCCTCCACGAAGCCCTCAAGGATTCACCTGAGGAGAGGAGCTCTCTCCTTTCTTGAGCTACCAGCACTTAATTTCCCCAAAGACAAAAATCATTTTCTACCCACAAGTCTGGTTACTTGTACGTAGGTGATAGATTGCAGTAAACTAGAAGCTCTGTGAAGACATCTTAGATCTACCAAAGCCCGAGTGTTGTCCCCAGAGTATGGAGAGGACCATTTGTTAGATGTTTGTTGGCTCGACGCTGCTTGCTTGGATATACAAATTATGAGTGGATGGTTGGTTGAATGGATGGAAGGATGGAAGGATGGACGGATGGGTGCACGGATGGGTAGATAGGTGTGTGGATGAGTGGATGAGTGGATGAGTTGGTGGGTGGGTGGGTGTGGGGAAAGGTGGATGCCTGGATAAATGGATAGATGGTTAGTTGACTAGCGGTCAAGCCGAGGAATGGTTGCTCACCGCCATTTTTTAAAAGTTGTTACTGAGGAAAACAATGGAACAGGGCGATGATGCCAATTTAAAGCAGTGTACCCAAAGTGATTTCAACAAATGCCTAGTCCATAAGATGGACCTCCAGTAAGCACTCGCACTTAAGTTTGAGAAACGTTACATATCATAGGCCCCCTACGGTGTGGCCATGATATTCACTGGCACGTGAGACAGCCCTGAGAAGTCCTGCAGGAAGAGAGCACGTTCGGCTCAGCGTGCTTCATTAAGTATTGGCTTGAAGGCTTTGTGATGAACTCACTCACACAGCAGCCCTCATCCAAGGACTTTAGAGCTGGTTAACATTCCAAGCAGGTGAATGAGATGGTGAAGACCCTGGGCTCGAGGACCAGGGCCGGTTAGCTGAATGTCTACAGCGTGCAGGTGGGGGACTCTGGGGAGGAAGCTGCTCCGGCCCGTCTTCCTGACTCCTGGAGGCTGTGGTGATGGTGGTTGGGGGCGGGGGTGGGTGGGGATGGGTTGTTGTCTCACTTTCCTGAGCTTTCACGACCCAAAACTGAGTCATCCCACTTTATCTTCCCTTTGTTACATTGGCAAGCATTCAGACGGTTTTAGCTGTAGCTATGATACAATGCCGCAATGATAAAATACCGTCTATTCTCCTTGGAACAAGAGGTCGTGAGGAATCTGATCATTTTTCCTGAAGAAATCATCTTGCATTTCAAACTAAAGACTCTCCAAATTCTCCAGTGGCTACAGCATACAAAAACAGAAGAGGCAAAGACTCAGAGCGTACTGGAGAAACCTCCCTATCCCCCCAGTAAAGGCAGGGAGGGCGGTCTGTGGCCCCTGCCGGCGGGCACTGTGAGGGAGGGTCCTAACTGTGCCCACCCTGAAACAGGGCCGCTGGACTTCCAAGCATCTCCCCACTCCCTCCCTGCCTCAGCCCATCTGGCTAACCGGACCTTGCACCCATGTCTCAGATGCCCCTGCGGCCTCTGCTCATTCCTCTCCCATCTAGACCAGCAGAGTGGCCTCCAAGCCTCGCTCGGTCAGCGCAGCTGTCCTCTCTACACCATGCTTACCCTGACCGCCGCGCCTGCCCCTTCCTTCCTTCAGAGTTTCAGCCATTTGGGAGGTATGACATTGATTTCCCTCTGGGTCTGCCCCCACACACCACACTCTCGTGATGACCAGACCTTCATCTGTTGGCCCTCCCATCACCAGTCACCTGTCCCTGGCCCGGCGCTGTGTGTATAGTAGGTGCTCAATAAAGATTTGCTGAATTGGTAACTACCTCCAAGTGGCATTTCCAGGCATAACGAGAGGAGGAGAGTTTCAGGATGGGGCCGCCCATCGCCTCTCACAAATCTACTGGTGCGGGATACCATCACTCCCATCAAGGTCACTCACGGTGCTGGGTGAGGTCATTAGATGGAGAACCTAGCCTTCCTCTCTCCTTCCTTCTCACTAGCCACGGGTCTAAACATCCACTGCTGGAAGAATTTTACTCTTATCCTGAAAAAGAAAATGCCCCTTGTCCAGACGCAAGACGAGAGGCGGGAACAGAATTCTTGGCAATGGGGCTCCTTCCGGACGCCCTGGCACGTGCGTGCACATTTCCATGAAACTGTCCAGAGTCCACTGCAATTGCTCCGGAGAGAGAAAGTGTGGGCTAAGCCCTGGGCTCTGGGTCTGTAGTTGGAGGGGTCCCGATCCTGGTGGTTTAGAGGCTGAAGCCACTCCACACCCCCATCCCACCCCCACCTGCCCGCTGCCCAGTGGGTGACCTCATCCTCAGGTCCTCATCCTTGCTCTGTAATTAGACCCTCCCGCAGGACGGGGCTGGAGCCACGTCAGAAGTCTCTCTTGCTACTTCAAAGCTTTGGGGGTCCCCCACCCTTTCTTAATTAGGTAATGACAGAGGGAGGCTTTTCTGGTTGTGGCTTTGCTCTCTCTCCTTGGAGAGTCCATTTTTAGCCTCCAGAAGAGGATAAGGTCACCAAGCATAAGAATCTTCAAAGCAATTATCAGTTCCCTGAGCCCTCAGGAAGTCCCACCCCAGGAAAAAGGCTGCCTGCGCCCACTCTGACCACGCAGGGTTGAACGTGGAGCGGGACACCCTGATTTTCCTTCCAGTTCTCTCTCTCTTCTTCTGCTAGCCCGACATCCTAAACATCAGCTGCTTGGCAAGTCCTGTTGTTCTCTGGATACATGAACCCCAAAGCCACCTGTGAACCTTTACATATACAGGTCCCATTCCCAGAAAGAGCTGCCCCTTTCCTGAACTCAAGGACTCCTGGGCATCCATCAAAACCCAACATCAATATCCCCCCTTCTGAGAGCCTTCCCCGATTTGCCCCAACAGATCTGGGTGACTTTCTTTGCGCTTCTGAAGCCCAAATTGCCCTCCTGCCCAGCAGTGCGGCAGAACAGTCTTCATCCAGTCCCTGCGCTGGCCTACATCTTAGGGCTTTCAAGGGTACGTTGGACAGTTTGGGCACTGCTAGTTCCTACTTTGCTCCTGGCCGAGTGAAGCAGTTGGAGTTCCAAGTCTAAGGTTTAAGCCCTGAATCTGGCACTGATTGCCCATGCGACTTCAGGCAATTCCTCTACTTCTTAGGCTCCCCAGTTTCTTGCCAGTATAACGAGGGGCCGTAGCCTGCCTCACAGGACCATGATGAGGGTGGGGAGAAAGGAGGAGCGTGGAAGAAAGAAGGTGGGGGGGGGCGCTTTCCTTGTTTAGTCCTCGATCAGACTGGGGGCTTGTTTCCCGTTTCCCGCATCATACAAATAGGGTCTTGGGGAAATGTCCCCCAGGCA
The DNA here is from genome assembly GCF_964662115.1 of Mustela nivalis. NCBI lineage: Eukaryota > Metazoa > Chordata > Mammalia > Carnivora > Mustelidae > Mustela > Mustela nivalis. Next base: position 139,454,817 of record NC_139027.1, on the reverse strand, counting down.
ACCAAGAGAAACCCCAGCCTGAACCCCCAAGGCCCCACGGCTCTGCAAGGGGAGCTCTCGCCCCCGGTGGACCTCGGCGGGTGTTGGGAGCAGCTCCTGCACCATCTCACCACTCTGTTAAGACCCGATCGATCTCTCCAGCAAAACCTCCTGCAACAGCAAAACTGCGGCCAACAGATGACGGGAGGATTAATCACGGCCGCCCCTGCGCTCCCACGACAGGCCGTACCCACCCCTCTAAGTGCAGTTAATCAGACAATGTGCGGAGGGCCTCCCCCTTCTGCCTCGGTGACTTCACGTCGTGCTCCAAGACGCCACTCAGACACGGCCTCTTGGGGAAACCTTCCCCGAGCCCCCTCCCCTTCCATCGCCTGCCAAGGCCCCCCTCGCGTGCATACCCATCGTCATGCTATCTCACTGGGCCTTCCACGGACTTCTCTGTGGCCGTGAGGGTCTGGGCGCCTGGGTAGCAGGTGTAGGGCTTGAAGACCAGCCTCCCCGGGTCCCCAGGCGTCTATAGACCCATTCAAGAGGGGTATGTTGTGACAAGCAGGTCCAGGCAAACCCCATTTCTTGAAGCCTGTGGCATTTGTGAGAATGAAGGTTTCGGCAAAATACCCGGAACATTTCATTTACCTTCTCTGAGCCTCAGGATCCTTGTCTGCTAAATGGGGGTCACGATCCTCTAGCCTCTTGGGGTTAATAAGAGCCATCGTAAGTAAGACTCAAGCGCGAGGGCTGACCACCCCCTCCAAAGCTCAATAAATATGCGCAAATCCCGCTACTGTTATTATCAAGACAAATGCAAATTGATACATCTCATGGGAAAGCAGGAGCCCTGGAGGGGAAAGAAAGGAATCACTTTATTTTTATGGATGAGATGCAGTTGCTTCAACTATTACCATGATTTTAAGTGGGGGGCGGGATAGGGATAGAAGACCTGAGGAAGCTCCCTTGGGGAATCTCCCCAGCCTGACCTCCCGCTGAAACCGCGGCGGGACTTCACTCCCGTCCGGTCCGAGCAGGGAGGGAGCGGCAGCTGCTGGGCCCGTCCTACGGGGCAGCGCCGGACCCTCTGATCAACAAGGACTCCGAGGACCCAAAAGGGCCAGCCATGGGAGGGAACAAAGTGCCAGCGCACGACACACACAGATGAACCGCGGGGTCCCGGGGCCCAGGGGAAGACGCCGGACGCGAACGGAGCAAGGCTGTAGGGTCTCATTCATGTGAGATGCTGCGCGAGGCAAGTCTGTAGAGACAGAAAGCAGATCGCACGTTGCTTAGGGCTGAAGGCGATGGGGGCAGGTGGTCGCGAAAGGGTACATACGGGGTTTCTTTTTGAGGTGGTAAGAATGTTCCAGACTCTGCAGTGGTGGCCGCACCCATCCATGAATATGTTGAAAACCAGGGACTTGACATTTTAAATGGGTGACCTGTCTGGTATGTGAGTGATATCTAGATACAGCTGTTTATTTATTTATTTTTTTAAGATTTTATTTATTTAAGAGAGAGAGAGAGAGAGAGAGAGCACAAGCAGGGGGAGGGGCCGAGGAAGGAGCAGGCTTCCCGTCCCGTGGAGCACAGAGCCCAATGCGGGGCTCGATCCCAGGACGCCAGGATCATGACCTGAGCTAAAGGCAGACACTTAACAACAGAGCCACCCAAGGGCCCCTGGGTACAGCTGTTTAAAGTAAAGACAGACAAGGAAAGGGAAGGTATAAGCTCAAGACCACAGAGCCAGGAAGTCTCAGTCCGGGTCCACCACCTAAAGACCCTCACCCTTCTACCCCATGGCCTCACAGACCACCCTCAGTTCCTGGCACCTGGAGAACATCTGTCTGAGGGCTGAGCCCACCCACCCCATGTCTCCCACCCGCCAGAGCCCTGTTTGCAAAAGTACATGCTGACGATCCATTTCCTGGTCGCATAAACAGTCTGAGGATGGCACTTTCTGGAATCCCCCCACCTCCACCAGCCCCAGCTTATCTGATCGGGTGCAGACGGCTCTCAATAAACAGTTGCAGACTACCCTGTCTGGTCGAGCCGTTCTCCAAGATCATCTGAACTGGCTTATAAGTAACAGCTCCTCCCAGGCTGGTTGCTATAGGCACTTTATTAAAAACCACCGATTTGCAGCTAAAATCCGGCTCTGACCAAATCCAATTTTCGTATCTGCTGCTTTTTTAGACATAATGATGAGGACATCGTTTCTGTTTCTATGGGGAAGAATGGATTCAAAGGGCTGTTTTTCTGTGTGTTTTCTCTTTCTTAACAGGCAGGTGGACTAAGGCGTGTTTCAGGCCGCTGTTTGCCACAGTCATAGAGGCCTTCGATAGAGAACAAATATTTATGCTTTGTTAGTGCACAGACGTTCTCGGCAATGTTGATTAGCGCTTGGGGCTTATATCCGACCAAGGTCAGGGGGCTCGTGCCCCCCCCAACAAACTGGGCCCATTAGCTTCTCTAAGAGGGAAAGTTTCTGCTTCAGCCCCCACGCCAACCTCTCTCTGACTAATGCATATTACTGACCGTGCTGGAGTTTGAATGGGAGACAGAGGTGGGTGGAAAATTCTCTGCACTATGGCAAAAACAAACAATATGCCCTTTTCATAATGGGTCCTCAATGGGACCTGTACATCGTGCAGCCTTTTGAGAAGCCCAGAGACAACATGCATGGTGGTGGGAGGCGGGCAGGGATTCAAGTTCACCCGCATGGACTCGGTGGCCCAGGTCAGGCAGTCCTGGGTTGTGGGAGGGTTTCTAAGGCTTTCTGGCCGTCTGCTGCTTCAGCTCCACCGAGGACCAGGACAGAGCCGGCGTCAGGGAATCAGAGGAGATCAAAACCAGCTGAAGCCCATGACACAGAGCCGGTGGGGCCACACTTAATCCATGCGAGACATGATGACAGTACTGACCGCGATGTCCCCAGGATGGCCCACGTAACATGGACACTTCTTTCCAACTTCTATCCCCCCTAAATTGTCATTTGGTTTAATCATTTGCAATGAAGAAGATCAGCTCTGGTTTGAGTCGGAAGCTATTTCTCAGCCTTCTGTTGATGAAATCCTCCTTCTGGTGTTTCTCCCTCATCTCTCGGATTTGATGCATGAGCAGTCACATAATGAATATTTGCAGAGACCTACTGTGTGTCCAGCCTTCCGGGGGGAATTGAAATGAGCAGGAGCAGACTATGCTTCAGGGCATGCGTATCTCCTTGAATCAGAAACAAATGTGCCACGATCCGATATATACCGGGTCGAAAGGAGTGGGGTGGGGGGGCGGGGGCGGGGGAGGCTGGCTCTGCTCTTGGTGGGTAGGGAAGGGGGAAGGGAAGGGGCTTCAGAAGTAATCCCTGGAACAAGGTTTTAAAATCCACAGAAGAGATGCCACAGGGACAGGGAGGGCCGGCCGGCGGCAAGTCCAGGGAGGGGGTCTGGAGCTCAGAGGAGAAATGAGCTTTGTGGCCCCAGAGATCTGGAGGCCACCATGGTCTGCAAATCGAGGGAGGGGGTGGGTTGGGGGAAGGACCAGGCGGCAGGAATGTCAAGGGGACCAGGAAGGGTGCAGGGGAGGGGGCTTCGCGGTAGGAAAGCAAGGGGGCTTCCTTTCCGGAGGACTCCGGGATTCTCCCTGTAGGTTTTCTGCCATTCACTGATTCATTGCTCACTCACTCTGCATTTTGAAAGGTGACTGGTGCTAGCTCGGTTGCCTTTAGGGAGCCCTTATGTTCCTCTCTCCCCTCGTCGCCGTCGCCTGCCTGGGATGACTTTCTCCCGCCCTGGGCTTCCCTTGGAGAGCAGCCTCTGGACTTCAGCCTTCGGAGGGAAAGGGCTCACTACTTAAGAAAATTAAAGCACTCAGTCACCGAACTGAAATAAAACTCTCGTCTCCGCCAAAACTTAAAAAGAGAGAGTAAAGGCTGATCTTAAGACTTCAAGGCACCTGGTTGACGGGCTTCGGGTGGGAGCCCGTTTGGGCAGAATTAATAGTAACGGCAATTCTAGAAACAGGTTATAACAACAGCCCTCACCAGAGACACGCCGTGTGCAGAGGTCTCTGGATGATAAAGTGGATGGAAATAGCTTATTTCCATCCCCAAATTCACTAACAGAGAGCACTTAGCCAGGGCAGATCACGGGTAATGACGCTCGGTTGTCTGTGAATTAATTTCTGGACAGTACTGCCGGGAGCTAATGCATTTTTCAGTGAAGAGGAGCATCAAGAAATCTTGATGCTGGTGCGGACTGGCTCATCATTGTATTTACATCGTCTCGGTGGGGTGAGGGGCCAGCTGCAATGTCCTCTGGGGTTAATGGACATTTTGGAAACTGTGAGGATGCGGGCTTGGCAGAGCAAAGATACAGAAGCCGTCCGTTTCAACCCTGGGGCTGAGACACTCTGCCTGCTGTCAGGACCTGCTGATTTGCTGGCCGGTCGTTGCGGAATTAAAAATGCATCTACTTTCTGATTAGCAGAGTTCAGCTTCTTTTGTGAAACTTCTCAGACAGTTTTATTCCCTGGTCACCTCCACATTTATTCTCCAATCTCTCCTCGGAGGAGAGGCTGGTGTCAGGGCAGAACTGATTTGGCAGCTTAGTGTTACCGTGATTTATCGATAGCAGTGTGAGATATCATTTTGATGCATCGGCCATACTGATGATAAGGTATGCATTACTACAAAAATAAACTCATTGTGGCTCCTGAATGCCTTTTTATTTTTTTTCTTTTTGGCTGCACAGCATTCCCGGGAAATGATTAATAAGATGTTTCATTTAAGTACCAAGCAATCTAGAAACCGAGCAGGAGCACGGGCGCCCGGATGCAGGAAACCTTGAAATTAACAGGCAGCCATAGAAAGTATAAGATTAATTTCATTTTCTTTTCTTATCTTATGTTCTTTTTTATGTCTTTCCCTATGTAAAGGGGAGATTAATTAATCCAGGAACGATCTTTTTGTTGGTAATTTTATATTCTGTTTGACTACTTAATAGAAATCTGAACTATGGCGAGGCGCCGTGCGGAAAGCGCGTCCCGAAGGACAGCAGAGAAGTCATCTTTGAGCAGAGTCGGCAGATTTCACGGCTGCTGTCAGAAGCCGTGGCTGGGAGAGTAAAGCGAGTGCCACGAGGCATTCGTTCGTTCGCGGGTTCATCCATTCCACAGACACTCCCTGACACCTGCCGTGGGGCCGTCCCATGTCGGCCCTCTCCTTGAGGAAACCTTTGGGCCGTACCTGACCAAGTTTTTAGGATGATTTGGAACTGATCTGAAATTCAATTCCATTCGGTAAATATTTATCCTGGCTGTGTGGGGAATATCAAAAGGGGCGAGACATGGTGGCTGTCACCAAGGATCTCGCATCTAATTGGGGAGATGAGATATACACACACAATACAAGGCAATTATGGTAATAGCACGCATTTAAATACCACTCTCCTGTTTACCCACATTTTCATATCACTCTCTTGTACATTGTTGGAACCTCTCAACGACTCAGGGAGGGGCGGCAGGGCGGATATGATGAGTCTCATTTTGCAAATGTGGGATCGGAGGCTTAGCAGCGGGGTGGGGAGGCCGCCTCCAACCGCCCAGCCGTAAACGGCTGCGGCGGGCTGCCAGCCGGGGTCCTTGACCATTCTGCGGTGTGCTTCAGCTAATCAGCTACGCTGATTAAACACCCAACGAGGGGCACAGAAGGTGAGCTAGAGGAGGGCTGGGCCCCTCAGCTGGGAGGTCAGCTCTCAGCCCAGTTCTGGGAAGGAATGGGATGAGGGCACCTATCTCGCTTTTGAAACCTCCCTCAATTTTCCACGAGAGACCCTGACGGTAGCGCTGCCTTCTCTGCAGCACACTGCTCCCCAGAAGAACCCTGCCCAAGCCAGCAGGAGGAGACCAGGCGGCAAGAAAATGCAGGCCCTCCCACAGGCGGCCTAGGGAACAGGTGGCTGGTCTAAGCGCTAGCTGTCGAGCATCGGCGCTGATCCCTGGCCGACCTCTTCTCTACCATCGGGGGGGCATCAGTTTTAGGGTACCATGTCAGCAAGGGCACAGAAGATGCCAGAAACAAGGTCTTCCCAGGATCTTGGCAGGGGCACAGCAAGGGAACACTCCGTAGAGACTTCTGGACAGACGCCTGCATGCAAGATCCTGGCCATCCTTGCTCCCGGGAGGGTGCCTGCAGACACCCAGCCCCCAGCCTGTCTTTGCTTTGTCTCTCCTGCCTCTCATTCTGAGTGAGAAGGACAGATGAAATCAGTCCTACTCAGCCCCATTAACCACATGGATCGACAGCAAGGAATAAAGTTTGGATTTTTCAAAAATCTTTGCAGCAGACGGCCCCGGGAGACCAATTGCAGGCTAAAATATGACAAGATTCCTAATTAAATATAATTAAATAAGCATTAAGAGAGAGACTGATGCTCTCCTCCACACACTACATCACTGTGTGCCCAAAGAATACAAAACTGAGAATGTCATTTTCTGGAAAACACACACGCACACACACACACACACACAAATCATAGAGCCTAACTCCCTGGTGACCCAGGTGGGGAAACTGAGAACAGAGGGGTTTATAAATTCAACAAAGGGCCAGTGACAAAGCTGATCGAGAAGAGCAGATCCCCCGAGAAAAGTCTCATTTGGGGGTGATGCTGTTAGCATGTAAAAGGCCCTGCTGCTTGCATGCTGTGTGACCTTGGGCAAGTTACTCAACCTCTCTGTGCCTCTTTTCTTCCTATAGACCAGCATCATGTGACAGAAATAAAATGGGAGTCCCACCTGGCACTTGTTTTCTAGCAGACAAATTTAATACAGTAAAGCCAAAAGCGCAAAATACATATATGACGTAATGATACATTCTGTGTGACACAATGTATCCAGAATGGTATCATTCCACATTCCAGCGTGTAATCAATATAGAAAACCATCGGTTAAATACGTTTTGGTTTGGTTTGGTTTGGTTGTTTTTGCCTTCTGTCTGAAGCTGGTGCCTTTACACAGACAGCTCCTTTCAGTGTGGACCAGCCGGCTCAGAGAGGGCCCTGAGTGGCCCCAGAAGATGGGCTGGAGGACCGCGTCTAACCCATTGTTTCGAGTTTTAACATAAACACTCGGTGAAAGGCACGGAGCAGCTCCCTCGAGGGTCATTAACGCCCAGCACACATCAGCTGAGCCTGGTCTCCGAAAGCCGGGTCCCCACGGTTCACCCAGACAGGGCGACGATTCATGGCTCCCGATTATGAAATGTTCTCTCTCTTCCACAGAAACAATCCCGGATGCCGCTGCTGGTGGGCAGGCGGGGGGACGGGGGTGGGGGTTTCTTCCGTCTCATGGGTAAAGGCGCTGGAAAACAAATGGAGGCTTCTGGAGCTTCCCCTTGAAGCAGTCAGTGGGTCCCCAGATTAAAATTCAAGTGTGGCCAAATTCTGTTATAAACGGCTTCGCTCCACCTGAGGCCTGGAAGGCCGGCAGATGGAATCCCCTCTCCTGGGCATACGCTGATGAAAACCCTGCGCCCTCCATCACCCCGAGCCCTAAATCAGCCATCATCCCCGGACGGACTTCGCCGGCCCCGCTCTAAAGCTGTCTCAATTCTGTGGCCCGAGCTTCCTAAGGCTGGTCCTTACCCAGCAATCCAAACAAAAACAGCACTATCGATCACGAAGGCATCAATAACGTCAGCCCTAAAGCCACTCGTGCACATTTCTAATTGTCCTGTCCCTTTTTATATCTTTAAATATTACCATAAGCTTCTAGGAGCCGCTGCCTCCACCTGGGACGGGGGAGATCACGACCCGGTCCCACCCGACTGAAGGCCGCCGGGAGGGCACCTCTGTGCTACGAATAATGGTGAGGTCCCTTTTTATAAAAAAGAAAATAAAACACTGGCTAATCCCATTCTGGGCTCCGTGTTCTCACGCATCAGGAAATGCCTCCCAGTGACGCCTAATTCCTCACTGGTTTTCCGACTGGTTCGCATCCCGGCAATTAGGCTTCATTTGCTGTAACAGAGAAAAGTAAAATCCCCAGCTGGCAGGCAATTTCCCCGTGATTAAAGCATCGGGCTGATCAGAAAGTTGACGTTCAATAAATTAATCAAGAAATCAGGAATGAACACCCCTGTTTGATGTTTGCAAATCACACATGTGGGTCGCCAGATGTTTTGACTTCGTTTTTACCACCATAAAAACTAAAGAAAAGGAAACCCCGGGAGGGACCCCCCAAGTGCAAGCGAGCCCCCTCCACCGCCCCCACCGAGGGCACAGCGACCAGCCCTGCAGCTTCTGGAAACTTCTCACCAGCTGCTGAGGGTGAAGCTGCTCCTCCTAGCCATAAGCGTGAGCCTTTCCAGGCCTATGGAAGTGTGTGCAGTGCGGAGAAAAATTATCGGCTCCAAAATTCAACAAGAAAGCAGCAAAATCAAAATTAATAAATGCTTCATTAAACGCCTGCGAAATGCGGCAATGAAGCCTGCTTGCCGTTGTTGGATATGCAGTATTCATGATATCGGAGTCATAAAAACTTCATTACATTTGAGAAAACAGTTGCAGGAATTCCTACGGATGCTATTGGTTGTGGGGGAAATCACAGGTAATTGCGACTTTGATGAATTACCCACTGCCAGATAATTTAACAAGCAAAATCATTAAACTCCTTTCAAATATTTTTACTGCAAATAAATTATAGTTAAAGTAAAGGGTGGGTGTGTTTTAATTTGTCGGAGGTGGTGGGGATTGAGGTCCCCAACGGGAAGACTGCCTGGAGCTTACAAAGGGCTTAGGAGCCACGGAAGGTAGCATTCTGCGAGGGGCGCCCCCGGGGTGGGGCCCAGCTCGCCCTGCACCCGGAAAGCTCAGGTGGCACTAGCGCCCTACGAGGACCCAGGGGCCAGCCCCACGGTTCCCGTCTCCATCATCTCTGACATTCTCCCCCTGCTTCGAAGGCTTTCTCCGGCGCCCCCCACCCCCACCCCACGGCAGAAATGAGCTGCCCATTTCTCCCACTGTTCTGCGAGCCCGCGGCCGAGGGTGCAAGCTGTAATTACATGCTCGCTTAGGCAGTGACACTTCCGAGCGGCGCGGGAGAGCTGATTAACCACCTGGTCCGCAGGCACAATTCAAATGGGCACCTGGGAGGCGGGCTACAATGACGGGGAGCGCGGTTGCCCAGACAGTGCTCGAGACAAAGGTCGCTCTCAGAGTCGGAACAGCTCTGCTATCTACAGTCCCACAGTCCTGCTCAGCCCGCCAGAGCTCTTGAGGCTTCTAAGGTCTCCCGTCCACATGCGGGGACACCAAGCAGCGGCCCTGAGATGGCTCCTGGGACGCAGGACTCTGCGAATTGCTCCCCGGGTGATTTTTTTTTTCTCCTGGGGTCGTTTGGCAGTGGTGGAGGCTAGGTTGTCACCACCGGGGCGGCGGCGGGGCGGGGGGAGGGGGGTGGCCGGGCAAGGGGCTGCTCATAGCATCTGCTGGGGCGAGGCCGGGGATACTGCCCAACAGCCTACAGACAGACAGAATGACCCCTGCACCCTGAATAATCCGGCTGCTCGTGTCAGTAGCGCAGCGGTTGAGTACCCCTGCCCCCGAGAACCTTCCCCACCCAGGGAGCTGCCTCTTGAAGGATCTTTCTTGCACATGGTTTAGAGCGCGGGAAAGCCCAGGTTGGGGGACCTCACAGATTCCGAGCCCACGGCATACCCAGAGCTGCGGGCTGGTGCAGCGACTCTGTGGGGTCTTGCCGGCTGCACAAAACCCACTTTTTTGGCAGCTCTCGCCCCTGGACGTATTTTTGATGGAGTCAGACCCAGATGAGGCCGTGAATCACCAACTTCCAAGAAGAAAGGGCTCTCCATTTCTAAGCCATAAATTAAGGGCCAGGCCTCTCCCCGGCCTCCAAAGCCTGCAGCTCTCCCCCCCCCCCCCCGCCCGTTCCTCTCTCAGAGCCGATTTCCTGTTGAAATCCTCTTTCAGGAGAGTTGATCCTGTCGAAGGCCGCTTTTAGACCGTTCTCTAGAATGAAATAACATCAGAAGAGATTGATCATAGCCTGAAATTGAAAGGGATGAAGCCACATCCCACTGTGACCCTTTTAATTTTCCTTGTGATTGCCTGCCCGAGCCCCTGATGAACGCTGGCCCTGGGGTGGGGGGTGATTTTCAAAGTGGCCCTCGGCTCTGAACCCCACTCACCGCAGTGAGGCGGACAGCTCCTCGGATTTATGAATTAAGCGGTGACCTCCTAAGGATTAGTTTGGCGCCTCACAACGGAAACGGTGATAAGAAAGAAGGCTCACCAGCAACGGCACGATCAGATTTGGGGGCTACGGTGGAATTGCCTGGTGCTGGTAAAGGTACGAGAGCGACCCTCCCGCAAAAACAGTGACTCATTCCCGTGTGAGTGTGAGCAGGGTAGACATTAACTCTGTTTTCCAGGGGATAAAACTGACACCGGAAGAGAGGCCAGGCCTGCCCTGGGCCACAGGCAACCGGTCCTGGGTAGAAATCAGAACCCCAATGTCATGGGCACCCAATAAGAGATAAAACCCTCACCACATGATAAGTTACAGTTTGAAAACTCCCTGTATCCGTGTTGAGGCATGAGAGTACATGATCCCTGATTCGAATAAAAATAAGGATGGACGAGAGAAGAGGAGGAGGGGCTGGTCCAAAGGGAGGCAGGGGCGGGAAGGGTCTTCTCCCCGAAGTCAGCAGATGGGAGCATGTGGGTGAGCCCTAAGGTGAGCAGCATCCTGTTCCGCACACAGCCTTCTTCCCTCATTTCAAACCCCTTCTTTAGAAGCAGGAGACTCCAAGAGGCATCCTGGAACCAGAGCCAGGCAGCTAATTCCTGGGCTCCCAGCTCAGCGGCAAGTTGCAGGAAAGACTCAAGCCTGATGATTATAAATTGTGAGGAGCAGAGTCCTGAAAAATGGCCCCTTGCCTGCTTCCATAACTTTTCAGGAAACGTGGCACAATTATCCTTTCTCTTCCCTCGCTTAAAAGTCGAACTGAAATTAATTTTTTTTAAACGAGCCAGTTATAAAAGAAAACTATAATGCCTTGCCACTGGGTAATTCCTCCTTGATTAAAGACAGGGGCTGTTGACAAAATTGATGCCTACTAAGCACATAACAGATGAAGACCCATGTCTGATGTGCCTTTCTGAGTGGATGGGTTTCCCAGGCAGGGAATGAACAGTTTCTAAAAAAGTGGTACAAAGCAAACCAAAGTGAATGGGGTGGGGGTGGGGGGTGCCCTGGAAGGGGGTAAGGATATGGGACAGGACAGCTGGTGGTTTTTTTCCTATCTGGAATTCATTTGCCCTTTTTCTTAGTAATAGCCCCCTGACTTGACTTTGAAGGCATTTAGTCCATGAGGCTCATATGAAGTGGCCCTACAGCCACCCTCTGCTGCCCTCCCTGCCTCCAAGGAAGGACACACAACCCAGCCTGGTTCTTCTCTCTCAAATTTCCTGCTCCAATTATTGGAAACAAGGTGCTGCCTTTTTGAGAGAGTTGTAAAACTGGCAGGATTGAAACCTGGTACCACTGAAAATCATCGTTGACACCAAAAGGGAGAGTCTTCTGGGAATAGAGCCACTATGCCTCACTCTGGAGCAATTCAAGAGCTGAGAACAAGCCAGGGCCACCACAGACAGTTGGACAGGGTGTGCACTGCACAAAGTCTTCCAGATGCAGGGGCAAGCGGGGACTGAAAGCTAGCCCCACCCTGCTCGCCAAACCACATACCTGGAGGGGCACCTCCTTGCAACTTGCTCAAAGGTATGAGCTGCTCATTGAGGTGGGTACTGGGAGGGCTGTGTCTGCTCAGAGGGGATACCTTTTTCCTATTCATATGAAAACACCATACAGGCTAGCACTGGCCTGCACACAATGGGATTCGCATTCTGACCCTAAGAGCCTCAGTGAAGTAAGTCAGGATATTGTTGATTGATGGATTCAGCCAGCCAGAGTTGGGTACTCTTCACATGCACCAGAAGACGAGAGATGGGGCTGAGGGACCCCCTTCAAAAATAAAAGGAGGGAGTGATCAGGAGGTCCTCTCTGGAGGGGAATCACCCAGGGATGAGTCCGACCAATCCAGAGGAGATATCTCTCTCTCTCTCTCTCTCTCTCTCTCTCTCTCAGCAAAGCCCAGAGATATTGTCAAAAGGGCATTGAGAGAAGCTAGACATTTTCCAAATGTACCTTGTTTTATATTTTTGGCTTCAGAACAATGAAATTGTTTACAGAATTATAAAAACAAGAAAAATTTAAGTGAAAAAGCAAACAATTTAAATGAAAATAATTGCAAATAAAGAGAAAGTATATGAACCTGTTTGTCAAGTCGGTGCTTTGCAATGGGTTTGCAGTGGGGGCCAGCAAAATAGGAGCTGCAAGCTAGCCAAATCTGGTTTGCTGCCTGTTTTTACAAATAAAGTTTTAATGGACCACAGCCCTGCCACCTCATTTATATTTGGTCTAGGCAGCCACCTTTGTGCTACGATGGCAGAGTTGAATGTTTGCAACAGCCTGGACACCATTAAGGCCCACAGAGCTGAAAGTATTTCCTCTTTGGATGTACATCTTGATGGGACAATAAGAACCACAAATTGTTCTTAGGAATAATAATATCGTTAGCAAGATTATCTGTATTGTTATTTTGAAACACACATGCACATCCATACACACAAACACACAAAGCCAATAAGCAATCATTGCGATGGCTGTCGGCCTAAGAGAAAAATACAAATATAAAATGAAAGTGATTAAGTAAAAGCCTTGTCATCTGAAGTTTGAAGTGGAAGTATCAGTACGAACACATGCTGTCTTTTCCTCTCTTCTATTCCCGGGCTCTGTCCACTGAAAAAGCTTAGAAACAATCTGTCTGGCTGCACTGAGCACCCACACTCCACAGACTGCGGTCTCTAAATACTAATTTCCACTGAAGAGCACCGGGGCTCCTGGGGGAAATGTCTGGTTCCAAGCTTGGAATAGGGCATGCAGATGGGCCTGGAACATCTTGTCACCCCAGGAAGCAAGGAAGCCATTGGACTCCTGGGAGCAGGGAGAGGGCATCAAACAAACACAGAGAGCAGCTTTGCGAGGCTCCCACTGACCATCAAGAAGGATAACCACTGCGATTAATGAAGGTGCATCAAATATGTTAAGATCATGAGTTTACAATGATTCTTAAATTCAAAACAAAAACAAAACATTGGTCACCCTTGGAGGTTGCTAGGGATCTAACTCCTTATCCTGATAACTGGAAAGTATAGAGAAAGATGAAAGGATTCATCCTGCCTTTCTTATACCAACTATAATCAGGGTAACTGAATAGCTAATTAGGAAATGTTCTTCTTTATAGAAGTGTTCCAGCTAATAAATGCAGAAAGAATAATACCATTTGAGTGCTGCCATTTTGCAAAGCTTAGTGATATGATGGAGGTCATTAAGGATCATCACTGGCTGATGAAACCATGATGTGAGAGGCTAATGGTCCACTTGTTAAAAAATGCGTTAAAAAAATAACGTCCGACAGGCCTGATTGATCTTAACATCATCAAAAGACAAACAGGCAGACATCGTGTGCCTCCCGGGACGTTGCAGTGAGAAGTCCACAGTTCCACCTCTGACGATTCTTGTCAAGAAATCTAGTGAGTATCACCAAACTTCTAGATCTAACTGAAAGCTAACTACCAGTTTGCAGGAAGCACAGAGAATGCAGGACGTGTCAGAGGACACCAGGCCTAGGGAACCAGCAAGATCCAGATTATGGCAACTACTAGAGGACAGATGACATGGTTTTCAACAACAACAAAAGCATAAGAATTAACAAGGGGAGGGAGACTCATTAGAGATTTCTGAAGACAAACTAACCAAATGCAATGTGTGGATCTTGTTTAGATCTTCATTTGAGCACAGCACTGAGAAGACATGGATGAGGCCAGCAATGGAATTGGACCATTGACTAGATACCACATGACATGAAGAAATCTTTGCTCATTTTTGAAGTACAGCAGTGATATTACGTTTACAAAGTCTTTATCATTTAGAGATACGTAGTAAATTATTCTTGAATAAAATGATATTATGTGTTGGGTTTCCTCTAAAATAACCAGTGGGGAGGAAATGGAGGCATTGGATAAAACAAGATTGGCATGTGGTAACTGTTGAAGCTGGGTGATGGGTACATGAGGATTCACTGTATTATTCTCTCTACTTTTTTATAGAACCAAAAATTTTGACAACGATCAAAGAAAAAAGGGGTATCTGAAGATGGAAGGATGAAGAATCCAGAACCTGTCCCACTGTTCCTCAATGTACCTCAAAAACTGACTGATATGGAGTCCAAACTCCCCATAGAAGGGATTGAAAACTCAACTGTCCACAGGGAGCAAATAAGAGAAACCGAGAGAGAGCAAGGAACAATTCAGACAGGTCCCTGCCCTTGTGGAATTCACACTCTTGGGCAGGAAGCAAATGACCACCAGATAATTACACAAACGCAACTACAAGTTTTGGAAAGGAAAGCAGGGGGTCAGAGCATGCAGTAGGGTGTCCTGACCTGAGAGTGCAGGGGTGACGCAAGGTGTCCTCTGTCTTTGATGCTGCTCACCAAACATTCTTGAACACATGGCAAGGACTGAACTTCCTAGCCTCCTGTGGTGGGTGTGGCCATGTGGCTAATTCCGGTCCAGAAGGTAAGAGAGGAAGGGACACGAGTGTCATTTCTGGGCTGAGCACTTAATGCCTGGTGTGAGACTTGCCAGAGCCCTCTTTCCCTCTGCTGCTATGCCTGGTGGTGTTCCAGGTACCAGCTGATCCAAAGGACCAGACCTTGGAACAAGGATGTACGAAGTTGAGAGCAGAGCCCCCAGCCAACCCACAATGGACATCAGGCTGAGTGGGAAATAAATCCTTACTGTTTTAATCCCATTGAGAGCTTCATTGTTTGAGAACTTCACTGAGCTGTGCTGACTGATACCGGAGGCTTCTCTGAGGAGGTGATCTTTACCTGATACTTACAGGATGGGTAGGGATTAGTCCAGGGGGACTGGAGTCATGGGGGATGAAAGAAAGGGACAGCCCAGAAAGCAGACAATCAACAGCTGATCGATGATACTAATATTCACATCCCCCTTACCACAAGCTAAGCACTGTGCTAAGCTCTCCTGTACATCAGCTCCTCACAGCAACTCTATGAGGGGGCAATTATCATTGTCATCCCTGAACGCATGAAGAATGAGACCCAAGGAAGTCTGGCTCCAGAGTCTCTGCCCTAAGCCTCTAAGTTACTCTGCCTCTTGTGGGGTTCTGGAACAGAGCAGCAGAGTGTTCGAGAGAGTCCACTGTGGCTAAAGGAGAGAAGCCAAAGAACAGGTGGTCCAAGGGGAGGCTGGAGAAGTCAGCAGGTCAGAACACATAGGGCCTTTCCACAAGCTGACAGAAAGAAGGACAAGCCATGAGGGTGACATGATCAGATTTCTGTTTTGAGCAGATTCTCTTTGATCATTGAATCACATATAAATGATAAAGGACATATCCAGATGAAGGATTAGTACAAGTCAATGAGAAAATACTTTTGCACAAAAATGAGCAAAAGACTTGAACAGGCACTTCACAAAAAGATCTCCAAATGGCCAAAAGCTCATGAGAAGAGACTCAGCCTCATTAGCCCTCAGGGAAATGCAAATTAAAAGTACAGTAAGATACTCTGCCCACCGAGAGAATGGCATACTAAAGAAACAAAAACAAAACAGACCCCAAACCACTGGACAACAGCAAGTCTTTCAAGGGCATAGAATGGCTAGAACTCTTCACCCGAAGGCAGGAGGATCACATAGGACTGCCGTTCTGCTAAAGTGTTTGGCAATGTCTGTAAAAACATATCATACCCTGAAACAAAGAGAATCAACCTCTGCCCATCAGAAACAAAATTGCAAGAGAATGTTTATGTGTTGGTGGTGGGCGCTAAAAGGAAATAACCCAAATTCCCATTAAGCAAACGGATAAAAGCATTACAACACAATCATAAGCAGAATACTATCCAGCAAAGACAATCAAATAACTGGATGGAGCCACACACGATAGCTTGCTTGAGTCTCAAAAATTATGCAAGGGGTGCCCGGGGGACTCAAGCAGTATAGCAGCCAACTCTTGGTCTCAGGGTCAGCCACTCAAGCTCCACATTGGGTGTGGAGCCTACTTGAAAAGAAAAGATGTTACGCAAAAGCAGCTAGATGCAAAAGCTGGGGGTCTGAATTACTCCATCTAAAGAAAGCCCCACAGCAGGCCAAATGAAACTGTAGTCCTGGGTGTCAAACAGTGGTTCTCTTTGGGAGGGAAGGGGGTGGTCGTTTTCTAGGATGGAGCAAGGTGACCTCACGATCCAGGTTGAGATTTCCCAGAGGGGCGGAGGCCCCAGCTGACCTACAATGGCCATGCAATCTCGGGATGACGTGACATTTCAACTGCGGGAAAGAAAATTTACCTTGGCTCTGGTGGAGGTAGAATGTGGGTGGGACCTGGGCAGCAACAGGAGCCGCGAGACCATTTCAGAGGCTGTGGCACTTGTCAGGCGAGAGGTGAGGAGGGCCCAGGCTGCATGGCAGGAAGACAGAAGGTGGATGAGTGAACCTGGACCAGATGAGACAGACCTGACGTGGTGCAGCCAACAGAGGGGGCCAAGCACGGTGCCTAGGTCTGTGCACACCAAGCACCTCTGCCTTCCTCATTTCTCTCAAGAGGGAGCCCGTTTTGTACCGGGGTTCTCTGGCCTTTTAAGAAAAGGTTTGCCAATTCCTCTTTTAACCAATCCAAGAAGAATCATTTCGTGTTTTTAAAATACACGAACCTGGGTGTGCTTTCCTGGTGGGATAAACAGAAGTTTTAAATGGCCTTCAGCAATAATAATATTGTTGACAATGGCACCGGCATTGTCATTTTGAAACAGACAGAGCCAATAAGCAATTCTTTAAATTATTTTCAGCCGAAGACAGAAAAGGACTGCAAACACAAAACTAAAGCAATCAAGCATCCACGGTGGGTGTCCAATATCATGTGTTGGGTGGGGACAGCTCGCAGCCCCGGGGCCCTGAGTGGGGTCAGTGCTTACGTCTGTCCTTCTCCACAAGATGTGCTTCTCCAGCTCACGCCCTCCACCCCACCAGCCATGCCCCAGCATACGCCCACCCATCCCTCAAACCTCAGCCCCAAACTCACATTCTCAAGGAAGTGTCCCCAAACCCCCAGACTTTGTTGGTCCTCTGTCAAGAGCTGTCATGTCACCCTGTGAAGTCCCTGTTTGTCGTCAGCTCTGTGTGTACGTGTGTGTGCAGCTATGTGTGCAACTGTTGGTTACCACAGGCCCAAGTCATCACCAAACCATTGTATCTCCCGCTTAACGATGCCCAGCACATGGCAGAAGCTTAATACATATATATTGAGTGAAACTTTGGAGACCTCATAAAGAGCTAATGTTTTCTGAGCACTTGGAAGTGCCAAGCTATCGTGAGCCTTCTCATCTAATCCCCTCAGCGACAGTAATAGCTGCCATTTATGGCAATGCACACTCTAAGCCAGGTCCTATCCCAGACCCTCTCCATATAACACCTCTTCTATTGTTCGCTTCCATCCTACACCATCTGTCATGGTCAGTGTCGTGGTCCAACTCGGCTGGGCTATGGGTCTGTGTTATTCCTTCAAACACCAACCTACGTGTTACTATGAAGGTATTTTATAGGTAGGTTAGCAAGAACAGATGACTTTAAATAAAGGAGGTGATACTTAATAATCTGGAGGGTCTCATCCAATCAGTTGAAAGGCGAAAGTTAAGTTTCCTTGAAGAAGAAATTCTTCAGTGGCCTCAGCTCCTGCCTGAAGGTCTCCAGCCTGCTGGCCTGCCCTGCAGATTTCAACTTACCTAGCCAGACCCCCACCCTGACAGCTGGTTCCTTAACAAGCATCTTCTCATATATACATCCTACGGATTCTGTTTCTCTGGTATAACCCTGACCAATATACCGTCTAAACTTTAAAAAGGGAAACTGAGGCAGCAGCAGGTTTCTGTAGTTTGTCGAAGATCGCACATACATGTACGTGTGTATATGCTGGAGCTGGGATTGGAACCCAGGCAATCAATTCCACAGCCAGCACTGACACCCGCCATAGGGCTCGACCTCTAGTACCGAACCCTCCATCCCCACCCGGAAGGATGGATGACCACCGGGGGGGGGGGTGAGGAGGGGGCTGCGGTAAAGTAAGTGAAGTTCTACTACAGCAAAAGTGGAGTTAGAAATTCCTGCTGCATTTGGATACGGGTTGAGTTGGGTCAAGGGTAGCAATCAATAAGATTAATAAAGCCCAACTCGAGTTTTTACTCCCCCTGTTGTGATGGATGAGGCCTTTGAAGCAACTAACGGAGGCCTCAGCCTGAGCATCCAAGAGAGATTTGTGGACACATTTATATGAAGGATTCCTTGCAGCTCCCACGAGCGTTTAAGTTGACTCGCTTCAAACCAAGATCAAAGCAGGGGCTGGAGATATTGTTTCGCCGATTTGTATAAATCAGCCAGACAAACTGTGGCCTCCACAACTCCTGATGTTTCTCCAGTTGGACGTAACTTGTTAAGAAACATGTCGGGCAGCCGCAAAAATCTGAGAGCCTCCTTGGGATAGAAACTTCTAGAAGAATTGATCACTTGCTGCCTGACTTTACCTTAACTATTTCTGAAGCCATAATTGAAAAGGCCCCAAGGTCCACTTTCCACGTATCCTTCAACCTTTCAGAATGCATTCGAGTGATCATTTTTAACACTAAGGCCTTATGTTTGTAGTTTTCAGATGGTCACAGACATCCTCTTGTCTCAACTTCATAGCAGCCATCTGAGGTGAGGGAGGGCAGCAGAGATTTCTGCCATCTTGCTGGTGAGAAACTGAGGCTCAGAGAAGTCAAGGATCTTGCCCCAGGTCAAGCCGACACACAGCTGATGAGAGGGAGACTCAGCTGCTGGGGTCTCTTCCCAGCCCCAGCCTCTCTCTGTCTGAGGATTTCTCTCTTGTCATTTTGCCAATGTTTACTGAGTCCTTCCTATGTGCCCAGGGCTGGGCTAAATACTTTCATGCTCTCTTTAAATATTTCCTGATCTACACATTTTCTTTTGTCTTAGGATAGGTTTCCAATGTGGAAGTAATGGCAGAAGCTACTTCAGAGAATTTCATCAAAGCCTCAAACTCACACGCTGCGCGCGCGCGCGCACACACACACACACACACACACCAGCCAGAGTCCAGGAGATGTGGGAATGGTACAGAAAGCAACAAGAACAACAACCCTTCTTTTCTCATCTGTGTACATCTGGAACTGCCTCTTACACCACAGATACGGTCTTCAGATCTATGAAAATTAATAGCCACCATTTACGGAACACTTAACATGAGCCAAGCCCCATGCCAAGCACTGTTTATATATTAGCTCTTTTAATCCTCTGGAGTAGATTACATTTGATCTCCATTGTACAAAAGAGAAAAAAGAAACTAAAACTCATCAAGGTCAAGACTCTTACCCAAGGTCATATGGAAGCAGGCGACGGATGGCACACAGGTTGCAAAGCTCTTGTCCTTAATCTAACATTGCCCCAGAACATGGCCTCACCAACCACCCCTATTGTCTTTACCTATACTTTCCTTCGCTTTGTATCATTAACTTATTATTGAAAAGACACATTATTTTTACTGAAAAATAATTTTTTTTTTAAATCAGACAACTTCAGATGTAGAAAGCTGGAAAGAGCATCACTCCCATTCTTACCACCACCACAAGGAAACAGGCCAGATAATTTGAAATCTTGCAACTTTTCTTTAATCCAGCAGAGAGCTGAGGTTGCCAGGCAACCAACTACCTTGAAATATAAGGAAAGATAGGTGCCTCCAAGGAGAGACAGGAGCACTTGCTTAGCTGGGGTAAATGCCACTGGACACTGGTAGGAAAAAATAAGCTAAAATATTTAACAAATTGCTAAAGATTGAATGTGGGCTGGTGAGGCAATCTAGCATTTCTGAGAGCTACACACACAAGAGGAATTCATTCTATACAAGGGTCTGTTCCCATGGCTGAACTGACACTTACAAAAAGATAAGAAAGGGCAGGATGAGAATTCTGAGAAAGTTCCCTCCCCGTGTATACCTGAGGGAGAGGAACAGCAGCCACTATAGGAAAAACACAAAGCCCCACTGAGATTCTTCTTCCCCATAGGGCACCAGTGAAAGCAGTGTACCTGACAAAAGGCAACTACAACAAAACCCCTCTATTCGTGGGGTGGACAGGATAGGCAGGAAGACATCCTGAGCCCAGACTTGTGACAGGGGTTTGGACCTGCTCACACAGTGCCTGGATGAGACTGAAGCATACTCAGAACAGCAAAGAACACCCCCCACTATGCAAACCAGCATCTACTGCTGGCAGAGGGGCAGGAATGTGGGGACAGACACTCACTTTGGCAAAGTGCAAAAAAAAAAAAAAAAAAAGACTTAAAACGGAGAGCAGGGCAAATATTGAGGAAAGCCCTCTAGCAAGCCAGCCCCCAACCTATACCAAAGCCCAGATAAGTGGACTTTGAAGCTAGTATGCACTGAGGGAAACCATAGTTACAACAAACCTCAACCCAGCTCAACTCCTAAGTATGTTGACTCAACTCCCCCATACTAAAGGTCTAGCAGAAATAAAGCCATGCTCCATTTCCAGATATAAAAGTTATTTACCCCAGTGTCTACTGTCCTATATCAGATGTATGGCTTTTGGTAAAAAAAAAAAAAAAAAAAAGTGACTCCTTCAAAGAAGTGAGAAAATGCAACATGTTGTCAAGGGACAAAAGAATCAACAGAATCAGACTAAAATGGTACAGATGTTGGAGTTATGAGACAGGAATTTAAAATAACTCATTAGCATGTTAAAGTCTCTAGTGAAAGTAAAGACACTATGAATCATCCTAAGGGTAATTTCAACAAAGGGGTAGGAACTATAAGAGAAAATCAAAAGAAAATGTTGGAAATAAAGACCTAGCACCTAGCAACAAAGATAAAGCATGATTTTGATGGACTCACTAGTAAATGTAACACAAGTAATAAAATTGAAGATAGTCCAATAGAAATTATTCAAATAGAAACTCAAAGTGGAAAAGAGTTTTTTTCTTACTAAAGGAGAAACAGAGCTTCAAGAATTGGGGGACATGGGGCACCTAGGTGGCTCAGTGGGTTACGCCTCTGCCTTCAGCTCAGGTCATGATCCCAGCATCCTGGGATCAAGCCCCCCTTAGGGCTCTCTGCTCAGCAGGTTCCTGCTTTCCCCCTCCCCCTCTGCCTGCCTCTCTGTCTAACTTGTGATATCTCTCTCTCTCTCCTCTCTCTGTGTGTATAAAATAAATAAATAAAATCTTTTTTAAAGTTTTAAACAGAAGAATTGGGGGACACTAATAAAGGTAACAGAAATATAGTTGGATTCTCAGAAGGAGAAGAGAGAATGAGGCAGAAAAGAAGGATTTGAGAAAATATTCATCTAACTGGCATTTATAGAAAACTCTACCTAACTAAACGAGGAACATTCACCAAGACAAACCATATACTAGACCATGAAAACAATGGTAAGATTTCTAAATACTTAAAATAAGTAAAATTAGACAATAATAATTTTCCAAAACTAATGATGAACACCAAATCACAGATCCAAGAAGCTCAGAGAACACCAACCCAGGAAGTCAAACAGAACAGACACCTCAGCCACCATATCAGCATGGTTGAAAAGGAAGGATGAAGGACAAAGAGAAAAATCAAAAGTAGCAGAGGGGAGAAATGCATTACATACAGAGGGGAAAGAAGAATCATATCGGACCTCTCACCAGAACTAGATAAGCCAGAAACTGATGGAAATGATGTCTTTGGAGTGCCAAAAGAAAAAACCGTCAACTCAAAATTTATTCCCAGCCTGTGGGCCATCTGCAGCCTGCTCTCCATTTTTGTAAATACAGTTGTATTGAATTTATAAAATTCAGCTATATATTGTCTATGACTGCTTTCACACAACAATGGCAGAGTTAAGAAGTTGTGACAAAAACCATATGGCCTGTAAAACCTAAAAGTTTTATTACATGACTTTTTACAGGGTCTTCCAACTCCCCTTCTAAAGGATAAGGGACTCAAACGAGTAGTTGCAAAAGCAAAAGCAGTAGCCAGCATACGTAGAAGTAGAATATATGGCACCCGTGGCTCAGAGCATTAGAGGGAAGAATTATTAGCATATTGTTGTAAGTTTCTTAGACTAGACATAAAGCAGTATCCTATTATTTGAAGTTGGAATTTTTAATTAAAGATTCATATTATAAAACCTAGGGCAACCACTAAAATTGTTTAAAGAGATACAAATAATAAGCCAATAATGAAGAATCATAAACAGAAGGAGGAAAATAATAATGAGTAGAAATTACTGAAATTGTTAGCAGAAAAATAATAGAGCAAATAAATAAAACCCAAAGCTGCTTCTTTGAAAAAAGATAAATAAAACTAAAGATAAAATGTTAATCAGACTAACCAAGAAAAAAGAGAACAAGAGAAATGATCAATTTTTGGAATGAAAGATCAGACATCACATTGCAAAGATTAAGACAATATTATAATCAACCCTATGTCCCCAAGCTTGACAACTTAAATGAAATAGAGAAATTCCTTGAAAGACACAAAATATCAAAGCTCACTCAGTAAGAAATAAATAACCTGAATAATTCTTTATCTTTTAAAGAAATTAAATCCATACTCAAAACCTTTCAAAAAAGAAAGTTCCAGATCAAGATGGCCTTACCAGTGAATTCTACCAAATATTTAAGAAAGAAATAATACTAATTTTACACATATTTGCCTGGAGTACTAAAGAAGAGGGAATACTTCCTAACTCATTTTACGAGACCAGCATTTATCCTGATGCCAAAATCGCACAAAGATATTACAACAAAACTACAGATCCATAACCTTCATGAATGTAGATAAAATCCTTAACAAAACATAAGCAAATCAAATCCAACAATCAAATAAGAAG
This sequence comes from Mustela nivalis, assembly GCF_964662115.1. Lineage (NCBI taxonomy): Eukaryota > Metazoa > Chordata > Mammalia > Carnivora > Mustelidae > Mustela > Mustela nivalis. The sequence goes on along the minus strand of NC_139027.1, from coordinate 139,431,731 downwards.
GGTGATTCATCAGGACCAAGTGGGCTTCATCCCCGGAAGGCAAGGCTGGTTCAACATTCCAAAATCAGTCAACATAACTCACTATATCAGCAGACTAAAGAAGGAAAACTGTATTATCATCACAAGAGTGACCCAAAAAAGCATTTTATATGCACACATCCATGATAAAAACTTTCAGAAAGCAAGGATTTACAACCTACAACAAACAGCATATACAGCGGTGAAATCCTGAGTGCTTTTTCCCTCAGATCAAGAACAAAGCAAAGATATTGCTCTCCTCACTCTTACTCAAAATTGTACTAGTGCATTAAGTCAAGGGGAGAAAAAGTCATCCACACTGAAAGGAAGAAATAAAACTATCACTATTCATAGACTACATCATTATTTACATATAAAATTCCAAAAAATCTATTAAAAAGCTACTAGGCATTGGGGCAGCTGAGTGCCTCTGTTAAGTGTCTGCCTTCAGCGCAGGTCATGATCTCAGGGTCCTGGGATGGAGCCCCGCATCAGCCCTACTTACAGGGAACCTGCTTCTCCCTCTCCCTCTGCTCTCTCAATCTATCTGGCAAATAACTAAATAAATAAAATATTTTTTTCTAAAAAAGCTCCTAGGCATAAAAGCTGAGTATAGCAAGGTCTCAGAACACAAAGTCCACATACAAAAATTAATTGTATTTCTACATACTAGCAATGAATAGTTGAAAATTTAAGTTTTTAGGGTACCATTTACAATAACACAAACCCTCAAATACTGACATATGAATCTTAAGCACATGCATTCTCCCTATGCTGTAAACCAAAAACCAAAAACAAACAAACAAAAAACCCAGAGATGAAAGAAATTAAAGACCTAAAGAGACAGAGGCCAATGCCGTGTCAATGGCTTGGAAGACAATGCTGTTAAGGTGTCAATTCCGCCAAAACCAATCCTTACAATCAACCCAGTTCCATTCAAAACCTTAGCAGGATTTTTTTTTTAATAAATCAATAAGTCAATTCTAAAATGTATATGAACAGGCAAAGGAGGAATAATGAAAACAATTTTGAAAAGGAAGAATAAATTTAGAGTAAAATAATAAACTTTAGAGAACAGAATCACACTACCTGGTTTCCAGGCTTCCTATAAGGCTAATGGCTAGCGTAGCCAAGACAATGGAGAAATTATTTGAAGAGAAGGTAGATAGATGGGAGAGAGGAACAGAATAGAAAGTCCAGAAATAAACCTATCTCTATGGGTCAATTAATTTCCTTTAGAGTTGCAAAGAAAATTAAATGAAGAAAGGATAGTCTTTTCAACAAATGTTATAGGAATACTATCCATCAAAAAAACAATATCCATCAAAAGAAATTCAACCTGTATCTCATACCAAATAAAAATAAACAAATAGGGGGCGCCTGGGTGGCTCAGTGGGTTAAAACCTCTGCCTTCAGCTCGGGTCATGATCCGAGGGTGCTGGGATGGAGCCCCACATTGGGCTCTCTGCTCAGCGGGGAGCCTGCTTCCTCCTCTCTCTGCCTGCCTCTCTGCCTACTGGTGATCTCTGTTTGTCAAATAAATATATAAATAATTTTTTTAAAAAATTTATTATAAACAAACAAACAAACAAACAAACACTATCCGGGGCACCTGGATGGCTCAGTGGGTTAAGGTCTCTGCCTTCGGCTCTGGTCATGGTCTCAGGGTCCTGGGATCAAGCCCCGCATCGGGCTCTCTGCTCAGCTGGGAGCCTGCTTCCTCCTCCTCTCTTTCAAATAAAATAAAATAAAATAAAATAAAATAAAATGTAAATAGTATCCATCAAAAAAATTTGATCTGGATCTCATACCATATATTAAAAAATTCACTCAAAATAGATCCAAGATCTAAGTACAAAACTAAAACTATTTAAAAAAAAAAACTTTGGGAGAACACATAGAAGAAAATATTTGTGATCTTGGCTTAGATAAGTATTTCTTAGGTATGGCCCCCAAAGTACAATCTACAAAAGAAAAAAATGATAAAATATACTTCACAATGAACAATTTTTGTGCTGCAAAAGACACCATTCAAAAAAATTAATAGGAATGCTACAGACTAGGAGAAAATATTTGCTAGTCACATTATCTAGGAAAGGACTTAATACATAAAGAACACTCAGAGCTCAACAAAAAGAAAGCAAACCACCTAAATAAAAAAATGGAGCAAGATCCGATCAGATACCTCAGAAAAGAAAGTAGATGGATTCCAGAGAAGCCCAGGAGAACGGGCTGACCATCACTGGCCCATCAGGGAAACCCAGGCTGACGCAGAGGGTTCCTTTCCCTTGGCTACAGGGAGAACTCGAAAGTGTTAGAGAGGTGTTGAAGACACACCAGCTCCCAACAGAGATGTTCTCTTTGACGGAACACCTGAGAAAGGAGGCCATGAGACTCCAACCCCGTCTACACGGCTCCTGCCAACCTCTGGGAACAGACTTCCCGATTGCTGCCTCCTCGCGGGGCTCTACTCCAGCCCTCTTCCAAGCATCCAGTGAACAACTGGCTACTGATGGAGAGACACCCTCCACCCTTCCTGGGGGTGGTTTCCTGCGTTCCTCAGTTTTCCATCATGGGAACGTGTTTTATGTTGGAATCCGGAAAAAAGAGAGGAGACAAACCTGCACCCAAGGCGTCTGCCAGTTGTGGAAGGTCCGTTTCTCAAGATCGGCAACCGTGCGCGTCACACCTCCTTCCAACGCGCTGGGGCAGTTTTAGGATGAGCAAGCTAATCCAGAGGGGGACAGGGACCTGGGAAGGGCACACAGGAGTCAGTGGTTCAGCGAGGAGGGAGCCAGGACCCCGACTCCTCCTGCCTCTGCCTCCACCTCACCAAAGCCAACATTCTCCAACAACCACCTCGTGCCACGCACTGGGTTGTGGCCTCACATGAGTCTTATTGATCCAGAACAGCCCTCTGAGAACCACACAAAGCCGGCTCGTGAGGCCGTCCTAGCCCTCCAGCAGAGCCCACGGGACCCGCCCTGGGCCGGGGCAGAGCTCCCTTCAAGAGGCAGGACCGCCGGTGAGAGTCCTGTGGTTCCCTCCCCAGCCTCGAAGCTTCTGCGGGAGAACAGACGACGCAAACCCATCACACACTCTGCTTCCCAACAAACCACGCGACCTTAGACCCAGCAGCAGCCAGCGGTTTTAGGGGACACGGGGCTGGCCACCCAGCGTCACCTTGGGAACCAGCTTCCAAGGAAATGCCCGCCGGTCTTAGGGGTCCGCAGGGGGCTCACTCGTGGCACACAGATGCCCACCAGCTTCCCCTCCACGGCCAGGCCCGAGGTCTGGTCACGTAGCCCCTGAAACCCCTTCTGTTCCCCTTCCATGGTAGCCGGGAGACCACAAACAAATGTCCGACCTATGAGAAATGTGGAGAAGGTACTAGAAGAACGGCAACTAGCTCTCGGCAACACTGTGGCCTCCCTTCCACCCATCGGCGCCTCTGCCTGGGCCAGCAGCTCCCGCGCGGGGGGCCGGGGGCGCTGAGCGCGGGGTCTGCGTGGAGAACCCAGGCCTTTGCCCGGGTATCTGGTGTTCGTTTGTTCCAAGTGTTTGCTAAAACCAACGGCACGTTTCTTAATTTCCTGGAGCTTTGGGGAAAACAGGCTCGGGGGAGAAAAACCAGACTCCGATTCATTTTCTCGCCACCTCCCGCGAACGAAAGAGAAAGCCGAACTCGTGTCTGGCTGAGGACCGTTGAGGGGCTTGAATCAAGGCCTCAGCTCCTCGAGGGGGGACAGGCCCGCGCAGCTCCCGAGGGACCCGGACGCCCGCTCTCCCTCCGGGTTTCGATCCGAGGACCCCGCCGGCCACAGGGGCGCAGGTGAATCCCCGCAGTGTCAAACCCAAGTGTTCCCCACCTCCCAGCCGGTGGGACGACTCTTCGAGTGGGGGTGGGGAAGAAGGGAGAGGAAGGAACACCACATCCCGTGGACCCTTTCTCTCCGGGGCCTTTGCGCCATGACCGCCATCGCAACACACAGCTACCTTGGCCTTGAAGAACTGGGACGTTCTACAGAACAAGCTGGAAATCCTCTTTTTTGGAAGCTTAGCAGGAGCCCAACATACCAGGTATCTGTCCAGGCCTGTTTCAGAAGGAGAAACCCCAGCCAAGCACATAAACAACCCCCCACCGCGTTTTATCATCGAAAGGCGGCCAAACACAGGTTCTTACTGTTATCTCATTAAGCCCATTAAATATGTAGGAAAGAAAAATGCCTTCACATCTTGGGTCTGGTTTAAGCTATCAGGGAACAGATTAGAGTTAATTAATGCCGTGAACTCTGAAACCGCCAGCCGGGAGGTTCCCATCGGAATCCACACCTGTCACAGATGCGATGTAGAAAATCTAAGGGAGCACAGACGTGTGCCCCCGCCCCCATCCCCGCATCCCCCGTGCTAGAACCCTGAGTGCCTGATCTGTGACTTCTGAATCTGGATCAAGAGATAACCCCCCCCCCCCCCGGGACACAGAGTCGGTGGACTCCAAGCAGAAACTGTGCAAAGGTCTCTTGCTGGTGCTCAGGAAATTGCCACAGGTTCCAGGCCGCAAGGCGAGACCGCTAAGTTCCTGCCGGCAAGTTGGAAAGAGCTTATCAATTATTCATGCAGCTGGATAAACAGGGATTTTATCTTGTAGCATGAATCAAGAGATAAAAATTCCATTTCAAGAGGGAGGGTGCAGACGAAACCCTGAATGTTAATTGTAAACTGAAAAAAAGAAGGAAAGAAGAAATAGGTAAGGGTCTTCTGCCTCCAGCAGCACCTGTAGGCTCCTCCGTCCCCAAGGGCGTGCCTTTCACCTTGAAGGTAGCGTACCTCCTCACCGCACGTGGCCCAGCCTCTCCACTGACTCTCAGTTGATGGTGGGGGCACCTTTGGATGGATTGTGAAACTCCCAAGCAACCCCACCTATCGGGTATTTCTATTTAAAATCAATTTGCTGCCTCCAGCCTGAAATCAGAAGCAGAGGAAAGTTCATGACCTAGTACGGTGAAAGGTTCAGACAAAACAAAACACGGGCAAAGCAATATGCGGGATATCGGGATCCAAAAAAAGAGGATGACTTTGCTTTCTGCCCTTCGGTGCCCCCTTCGCCCGTGGCCCTGCACGTGCCCAGGCCTGAAAGGCTGGTAAATTAGCCCAAAAGATGAAATTGGGGGAATGAGTGGTTTATTTAGACATTGGCGTTATTAAATGTGATAACAGATCGGAAGAAAATTTATGTAAGGGCAGAAAACAAGTTGTGGCGTGTGGGCTTGTCCTCAGGTGGTGCCGTGCAGGACTCTGATTTGCATTCCTTCTCTCTGCGTTTTCCAAAGAGTGTATTAAGAGCACTGTTGATTTTATAATGGGAGAGAAATAATAAACTTTGTGCTTTCTAAACGTATTAGATATATTAGCTAATAAATTAGCTCTGTGAGGTGCTTTTCATAATGGGAAGAAAACAATAAACATTATTGCTGGGGGAAAAACATCAACAGTCGGAAGCCATGCATGTCCCTGCCTTCCTTTTGATTTGCCTCTTCCACGAAAAGCCCCTCAGACCAGAGGAATCGTCACAGGAGGTTTGGGCCATGCCACTCAGCTGGTGGCCGGCGGCGGTGCAAAGGGGAGACACCCCCCTCCCCACACTCGGGGCAGCCTGTTCTGCAAACACTTGCAGGAGTGGGGAGGGGGCTGGACCACACTATCTAGGCACGGAGGGAACAATTCTGACTCACCCACCGCCATCCTGGTAATCCCTCTGCCCCTTGCCGTGCCTCCGTTTCTCTGTGTTTGAGAAGAGGGAGCCCGTGGTTTCCCACCTCTGTTGCTCAGACGCAGAAAGTTGCCATAATATTACTAATTTATCTGTGTAAGGGCCCGCACGTGTATTGACGGCAATTTCTCCCTTCCCGCCTCCGGCTCCCGTGCCCGCCCGCCAGTCAAACATGCCGGATGTCCTGCCTCAGAGACACACATACCTGAAAGGCATGTTGTCTGCTGTGTACAGTCCTGTGCTTGAAGTTTACATGAGAGAGCCCTTCTGATTCTTTCCTGACACGCTGCGCCTCCTAGATCTCTCCACGTCGCATTTGTCTCATTCATTGCTCCAATGGCCGAGGAGCTCATGTTTGACAGAAATGCGTAGGGGACCGCCGCTCCCCCCCACCCCACGAAGAGCGCCCCAGTACAGCTAAGGCTGCGGAGGATGCCGCTGAGGCCAGGGAAGAGGGAGAGCTGCCTCCTTTCCCATGTCCTCCTCCTGAGGAGGCCCCCAAGGAACCATCTGAAAAAGAACGAGCTAGAAGACCTCCTGAGGCCCTCCCGCTCGGACACCCTGCAGAACAGAGCCCAGTGTGAGGTCCTACATCTCTGTGTTTGGGGGACACAGCCACAACAGCTACCGTCTTACCAAGGACACTCCACCCACCGGGCCCCACGCTAAGGGGCTTATCGCATCACCTCCCAGGATCCACCCCCAAACCCTCCAAGAAGTCTCACTTTTGATGAGTCAAAGGCTCCGAAACATTGCCCAAAGTCATGCTGCCCGTCAATGGCAATGCCAGGAGAACCCCCTCAGACACCCAAAGCCTCCCTTCTCCCCTCAGGCAGGAGCCTCTCCTCAGCCTTGGTATCGACACTGAATGTTCTTTTTTATTTTCATTTTTTAAAAGATTATGCCACAGGGAAGATTCCTATGAGTCTTTTTTTCTTTTAAGATTTTAGTTATTTTTCAGAGAGATGGAGAAAGAGAGAGCACAAGCAGGGGGGGTGGCAGGCAGAGGGAGAAGTAGGCTCCCTGCTGAGCAAGAAGCCTGACCCGGGACTCCATCCCCAGACCCCGGGATCATGACCCCGATCTGAAGGCAGACGCTTAACCAACCGAGCCACCCAGGTGCCTCAACACTGAATGTTCTCAGGTAAAATGGACTGGACCAACCCATTCTCTCTACAATCCACCTGTGAGCCCTGGTGGGTCTAAGTAGCTCCAACTTGTCCATCAGTCCTGAATGGTGAGGACGGACTGGGTGTTCTGTGGACAGACCTACTGGCATCGGACTGGGTGGCTCTTCCAGTGATCCCACAGCCAAGCATGAGCAGCCCTGGCATCACAGAGGCTGGGCTGGGTGGGGGCACCCAGAGATTTAGAGGGAAAGCCAACCCCAAGCCTCCAGTTAAGCAAGCCCGGCAACCCTAGAGCCGCAACCTCCTCTTCACTCAGCGAGAGGCTTCAACCCTCCCCACCATGCTGGCTGTGTGGCTACTCCTAGGGGAACACAGGGTCCCACCCTTGGAAGAGTGCCCTTTCCGTGCAGGAACTATGACGCAGCTCCCCAGTTTGGGAATCTGTAATCCAAGGGTGAATGAATGCATTAGTGAACACTACTAATTAATAAATGTGATGATACAATGAACAAATGATTCAGCTTAGGTACCACCCAGAACAATTGTGACAACTGTGATGTTAGTCATTCTACTCATCTATCCACCTGCCCACTGTACCTGCCTCCCATCTATCCATCCATCCATCTATCCTTCCTTCCATCCATCCTTCCATCTACCCATCTACCTACCCATCCCCCTGGTCATCCATCCATCCATCTGCCCACCCACGCATGCATCCATCCACCCACCCATCCATCCACCCACCCATCCATCCATCCACCCACCCATCCATCCATCCACCCATCCATCCATCCATCCATCCATCTACCCATGTTCAATGAACACTTATGCCGGGTCCTGGGCTAAGTCCTCTAATGTCTCCCAGCTCCTACCACCGCCTGATGGAGCAAGCAGACGGACAGGTATGAGGGATCCTGGGTAGGGGGAGTTTCTGGGAAGCCCAAGGCATCTTCTCCGGGGAAGGCAGGTGAACAAGAATCCATTCAGGACCGGAGCTGTTTAGAATAAGGCTGAGCAGCCAGACTGTCAAGTCCCAGACCACATCGTCATCCCGGCTCCATCTCACACCGGCTGTGTGACCTCTGACTCTTCTCCAGAGCCTCAGGACCAGAGAAGACTGGATCCTCTGCCCCAAGCTCATGTCTGCAGACACCGACTTCTTAGTCCCACTGGGCAGCGCGAGCATCATACCCATTTTCAGAGGAAGAAACCAGGAGTCAGAGTGAGCGGCGGAGCTGCAGCTAGGGTGAGGCCAGTGAGATGCCCGGGACTCAACACGTGAGGGGGCACTCACTCTCGGGCTCATATAGGTGCAGGGTGAGCGTCTGAGAGCGAGTGACCCCTTCCGTGTTGCACCCTCGGTGTCTCGCTTGCCTCGTCCTAGCCCCAGCCCCAGCCAGCTGCTAAGTCGTAGCATTAAGACGCACGAGCGCGTCTTCTGAGGCAAACCCAGCGCTCATTCTGTAGAGAGGCTCTGCTCATTCACCCGCGCAGCAAAGATGCAGTGAGCCTCCGTGACACACAAGGCACGAGCTGGGCACAGGCATGCACTGGGGCAAGGGGAGGAAGGCCAGCACCATGGCAATTACCTGACGGCCTTGGGCTCCCCTGCAGGGCAGAACATGGTTTCCCTGCCTCAGTTTCTCCATCTGGAACATGGAGGCCCCTGTGAGGATCTGGCCAGTGTGACACTCTGTAGGCAGGAATGGTCACCAAGAGGGGTCCAGCCACTCTGGCCGGTCCCTCACTTCATCCGGGGCTGTCCCCCCCCCACCCTCCCCAACCAGGGAAGCCAGCCTGGCTGTTTATTTGGTTATTAGATAACCAGGTCTGGGCACTGTTTCTTTGATCAGACACCCCTGATAACAAGCAGAGCAAACAGACCGTTTTATAGCGAGATTTCATGGGGCGATCGTACCTTCCCACGGTGTTTTCAGCAGAGACAAGGATGAGGAGGTAGGTGTGTGGTGGGGCGGGGAAGGAAGAGGCTCTGTTCTGCGGTGCTTTCCATTGACCCCTCGCCCCCAGCCGTGGATCTGGGGGGAGGGGGGGAGGGAGGAAAGAGCCAAGCCTGCCCGGCCGGCCTCCTCCTCTGCCATCATGGTCCCCCGGCTCAGGGCGGCCTCCCTCACGCTGGCTGTGCATGGACCCAAAGCAACATCCCCTGGCCCCCCTCCTCCACCTCCATGCCCCCCCCCCGCTGCCCCCCTGACTCTGATCGCCTGGGGAGGGTCCCTGCAGTTAACAACCGGAAAAGCCCAGCTCTAGAGGCCAAAATGGGATCATGCCCATGGATGTGACTCAGCCAGAGTGGGGGCTTGAGAAATAATTTGCTTGTCCCCCACACAGCCTTCTAATTACCAGCATTTCAGATGTTCTCAGGGGACTGCTCTGTATGCAAGAAAGGGGTGAGGGGCGGGGCATATACCCCCCCTTCCTCTGGCAAAATGCACAGTCAGGACAATATAATCTTTTTTTTTTTTTTTGGTTAAAAATAAGTATATGTTTGAAAGCCGTAAGTTTGAGCGCTGGCTCCTTCTTTGTCTTGTTTGATCTCCTTGTAACGAGAGCAGAGTCTTGTTCAAACACTGTTCATTTTCTTTCCTTTTTTTTTTTTGTTTTTTTTGTTTTCGGGAGTAAAATCTGCCTTAAAACCGGTAGCTCACCTCCCTGCACTTCTGTTCCCTCACCGGGGGAGGAGGGGGCGTCCTGTCCTCTCCAGATGCCCTCTCCTGAGGGGCCCCCTGCCATTCCCTTGATGAGGGCCGGCCTCCGCAGGGGGTCTAGCTAGGACTTAGGAAGTGCCCTGTCCCCATGCTTCCCCTCATCCCGAAGCCTCTTCCCGAAAAGGCTGTGATTGTAGCGTGGGCTTTCCCCTTGAGGATCTTCAGGCTCGGAATGGAGGGAACAGCGCAGGGAAACGGACACCCCCAAGGAGACACAGAGCGTCCTGGTCACAGCAGCATCTCTGCCACCTTCCAGCTGTGTGGCCTGGGGACAGCAGCCCAACCTCTCCAAACTCAGTTTCTCCATTCTGTAAAACGGGGCCACACTAATTCCTACTTCTCATCGGGTCCTTTGGATGTAAGCTACGCGCGCCTAAGGCACCTCGCCCGGCCCAGGCTCTCGCTACACCCTTGGCGATCCTTCTCATTTAGAAATAAGCCAGCCCAGCAATTCCTAAACGGGCACCATACTTCTCAGGAAGTCCCACATCTAAGAGCAGTACAGTAAGTTCTAAAAGCCCCAGATTATCAGCGCACCAGGGACATCCACGTCACAGACCCTCCCCACGCCAAACCCCGTCAGCCGTCCGAGACTTGAAAGCACCTGCCTTCGGAAAGCCCGGAGAGCCTCCCTCAGGTCCGGCCGGGACAGCGCGCAGGTCTTGCGATGATCCGGAGGTATACGTTCCACAGATGTAAAGACACATACTTGCCACAAATAGCCACAATTATGCAATCATAAACAATCATCCTGAGCAACTCCCCTCCCGCCACGGAAGTCAGCCGTGCCACTCCAGGTTTGTCTGTGCAACAGCCCAGGTGCCCGGGGAGGGCTGGACTGGCCCGTGACGGCAAGGCTGCTCTGCTTCTCGTGCCGTCCCCTGCAAAGCAGAGAGCCCAGAAAAATGTCATTTTCAGGAAGGGAACTGATGGTTTCTCTCACATCTCCATTCGTGTAAGAGCATGCTGTGGCCTCATCCAGCACTTTCCACTCATCTCTGCTGCGCCCGGAGAAGAGGGACGTGAAGACCCAGCTGGGTGGGAGTGTCCCCAGATCCGGGGTCCCTGACATTGCAGTGAGCTGCAGGGCTCCCAGGGGCCTCATCTAAGCTTCTGGCAAGGAAGCCAAAGGAGGGGTGCTGTCTTGGAGCCCCCCCACGACAGGTGCGGACCCATCGGTCTACGCATCCTTCGAAGGGCAGCCAATGGCTTGGAGTGCGGCCGGGGCACAGATGGGTCCTGCGGTCCCCTCACCCACCTCGGGCGTAGCCTCCGTCTCTCGTCTTCCCTCCCCTTCGCTCGCCTCACACTTCCTCCCCGGGTCCGTCTCTCCTCCTTCTCTCTTTCCTGAGTCTCCTGCTTCCTTCTTTGTCTCTGTGGCCCCCTCTCTGCCTTCCAGTCCTTCCTCCCTCCCTCCGCTCTGGGTCTCTCTGTTTCTCCCTCTCCTCTGTCCTCCCAGCGAAAGGCGACCAGCATGGACGGATCCTGATCCATGCACCCCAGCCCCTCCCCCCCCCAGGCCTGCCCCGCACAGCTTTGCTTTCCGGCACCCAAACGGTCCATGCGGGCAGGAACAACCCGGCTGAAACCTTCCAACCCAAGTGATGCTTTCTCTCTGCCTCATTCACAAATCCAACAGCTGGCAGAGAACCTCCTTCCCAGATGCTCACCACCTCCATTCAAGGCTTGCCTGCCACTCAGAGAGGTGCCCCGGCCTGGGGTGGGGGGCAGGAGGTGACTAGTTTGGGGGCAGGGTGTCTGTTCCCTCCTCCTCCTCCTCCTCCCAGCTGCCTTGCCCCTGGGCTGCCACCCTAAACTGACTCACTGGGATGAGAAGGGGGGTGGCTGGAGGAGGAGCTGGGCTGGGGGAAGGGAACCCGCCCTGGTCCTCCACACTGTGTGCCGAGATGATCTCTGGAGCAGGACGTGCTAATTACAGGGAGGCCGCTGGCTGCGGGGCGCCCGGGTTGGCCACTTTCACTGTGTTCCTGCGCTTACCAGGCTCCAAGTTGAGGAAACTTTTCTAAGAGTATCTGAACCGCCTGACTAAAACATTGGGGGTCCTGGGACCCAGCGGGGCCGAGAAGAGCCTCCCAGCAACCCCTCGCCCTTCCAGGGATTCGCCTGTGGCTAGGGGTGCTCTTTGGCTGTAGACGCACGCAGGGCTCTGGCTCGGCCTGGGCAAGAGTTTGAGGGAGGCCTCTGGGCTCACTGCGAAGACTTTGGGGGAGGCGAGGACAGAGGACGGAGAGGGTCGGCTGGGGGCTCCGAATGGCAGGAGGAGCCTTGCCAGAGGGCTGGGCGCGCGGCGGGGGTATGCGCGCAACGCCTGGGGCTGTCTCCACCTCTTCTGGCAAGTTGGACCTATGAGTGCGCAGCTCGACTTACAACTGGGAACAGCCTGGGCGGGTGAGCGCGTGTGAGCGCCGAGGGGGGCTCAGGACCCTTACAACTTCTTCTCGGGACCCCGCCGTAAGGCCAGCGTCCGCCGCAGGAGAACTCCGCGCGCGCCTCCTCTCCATAACAGCGGAGGCGTCCCGGGGGGGCCGTCCTGCCAGCCCGGACAGGATGCCCACAGCCATGCTCCCCTACGCCTGCGTCCTGGTGCTTTTGGGAGGTAGGTGCTGCCCTCCCTCCCTCCACCGGCTCGCTGCCCGCTGCCCGAGTTCGGAAGGGAGGGAGCTCGCCGTCGGATGTTACTGGGAAGCCCGAGGGGACTGCTGTGTGGGCCTGTGGGCTGGGCAGGTGATGCTGCGCTCTGCGCGCTCTTGGGGGGGGGGCGCTCTTCTCTGGCCTCACCTGGCGTGCGCCTACAGCACCTCCAGGGTCCTGCACCACCGGGCAGTGCTCCGCGCTGTGCGCCTATGGGGGCCTGGTCTCCAGGCGCCTGGGGCAACCCCTTGTGCCAGGCCCCGGGGGGAGGGTGGGCTGGGGCCTCCAAGGAGACGCAGGAGGATCCCAGGCCCACTGAGCAGCCCAGTGGCAAGTTCTGAGCCCCGGATCCCTTAGCCCAGAGCTGCAGGTTCGGTCTCGTCCACTGAATCCCGAAGCTGTGGGTGCTCAGGGTCTGTGCCCTGCAGCCGAGCTTGGAGCGTGCAGTGCCCCTGAGCCCATGCTGCTGTCCAGTGAGCCTGATGGCGTGGAGGGAGGGCAGCCAGAGGACCCCCGGGAGAGGAGGCAGTGCCTTCTCCAGGACTAACTGCTCTCCTGCTGGCCCTCTGTAGGGCATGGGCATGGACAAAACTCTCTGCAAGTGCCACCTGACCACGGTGTGTCACCATTAGCCAAAAGGACAATAACAACCATAGCCGTGGAAGGGTGTACAGCCCTGGGCTCAGCCCCGAGCACCCTCACATGGTTCAGGATTAAGAATTCTGGCCCTGGAGTCAGAGCACCCGGCTCAGAACCCAGATCACCTTCAACCTGCGTGGCCTCGGGCAGGCATGTCCATTAGCTGTCTTAGCTTCAACCTTCCAATCAGTCCAGTGGGCTTACAGAATCGCCCCTTCACCTAGGACTGCTGTGAGGTCCGCAGGGAAGCACTAAGCGCACTGTCTGCACCAGGGAAGTACTCAGTGAGGGGCAGCCGGTGGGATGGGGCTGTTGGCTCCCACCAGGCTCCCTGCTCCATGTCTAGGCGCGTCTGCTCTACCCACAGGAGCTCATCAGCTACGCTCTTTGCTTCCCAACCCCCAATTTCTAAGCAGGATATTTGAAGAAGAGACGAGGCGCCTGCGGGAAGGTCAAGGGAGGGCTGGGCTAGCAGTGCGAGACCCTCACAGCGATACCCACGACACCCAGCCACCGGAAGGGGCTCCTTTGCCTCCTGCCGGGGCTGGAAGGGAGCTTCCCACAGCTACCCTGTGCCTTGGAGTCCGCCATCAGTGCAAAACCAGGCCGGGCCACCCTGCTGGTCCCCCGAGGGGCGGAGGGAGCAGGCGAGGACAGAGGGCAGGGTGAGAGCTGTGCACGGAGGTCCCGCACTTTCCTCTGGATACGGAGGTGGGACGAGGGCAGGGAGGAAGCCCTCCACCTCCCTGGCACGGTGCCATGGACAGCAATAGGGCCGAACACCCCAGAAACCTTCGGTCTTGGTCACAGCACAGGGCTGTTGTCTTTGGCAGGCCCCGAAGTCTCGTCATGCCAATGAAACCACCGGAGGTCTCGCATCGCGGCTTGCTCTTGGGGAGCGCCGCCGCTTCTCTCCCTGGCGACTTTTCGCCACAGCAAGTGCCACAGAGGCCACAAGAGAGACGCCGGGGTGGGGGGGGGCGGTGGCCCCGGGTGGGCAGACGGAGGCCCCTCCATAGCCCGCCGCTCCTCGAGGCAGACACAGACCCTAGAGAGGGGAAGGGTCCCATGCGGGGGGCTTCACACTCCCTGCTCCCGACTCGGGCACCCTTCCCCACTGGACGCTTTTCTTCCAAAGTTCTCTCCTCCACTGGCTGCATCGCCACACACCAGATCCTTTTGCTTTCGTGAAAGAAAACAGAACCCACTTCATCCTTGAGATGCTTACATAATCTCAGTACCTGAGCTGGGGCATGCCCGAACATCAGGTCTGCAGTTGTGCGGATGCGGTATAGGGTGGCACACGAGCAGCCCCCCACCCCCCAGTGAGTTCCTACTGAGCACACACACACACACACACACACACACGGCTTCTCAACCTCAGCACAACTGATAACCAAGATCCAGCCCGTCCTCTGCCGTGGAAGCCGGCCTGTGCCCTGTACGATGTTCTACAGCATCCCTGACCCCTCCCCTACCAGAGGCCAGCAGCAGCATCTTCCCAGTTATGACACCGCCCTGGTGTCCCCTGGGGCCGGGGGTAGGTTGGAAAGGGGGCAGGGGCAAAACCACCTCTGATGGAGACCCACTGGGGTGGCGAGAGCCAACTCAACTGGTAGCTTTTCCAATGATTGTCAAAATCACCGGGTCAGATGAATTTTTGTTATTTTTGCTCTAAGCAATCAGGAAATCAAAGGCACAGTGAGGCCCCAAGAAAAACAACACAGCTTAGGTAGTTTCTAATTTGGACGCTGATTTCTCCCTCCCTCTTGTCTCTGAAAATGTCCTCCTCGGGGGATGACGGGAGCGGGGCCGTGGGTCGCGGTTAGCTCCCGCCGCAGCAGACCATCCCCCAGGCCCCACGGTGCCAGACGCATCCTGTGCCAGGTCGCCAGCCTCTGGCTTGGGTTCGCTCCACAGCAATTTCTGGCTTTTAAAAATCTCCTTACTCAACAAGTTATGCTTGAGGGGGAAGAAATGAAAAAAAAAAAAAAACCCACAGCTTCTTTTTCTTTTTCTCCCCCCCCCCTCATTTGTATTTCTTTTTGCTAATTTCAGTCGTGCTTTTATCTCGAGCCTAGACTTGGGGATGGCAAGTTATCATTTCGAGCCAGATTAACTAGCACCGAGGGACAGGCTATTCCAATATAAATGAGTCGTTGACGTGGGGCTCCATTTCGAAACCGGGAATAAAAACTGGGAAGAGAATGGACTTTAATGGGCTCATCCGAAAATCAAATGTGAATAAAGAACGGTAATTGAATTAGTTATTCAAAACAAAGAAAATTGCCATCGGAAACTTTCCCTTGCTGGGGACGGGTCATGGTGGCTGTTTGCTTATCTCCTGACCAGGGCTCTAATCTCCAAATTCCAAATAACCAGCTCAAGGCAAATAGAGCCACTTCCTTAATTTCAAAACCATCTGGATGGCAGACCTGTTAGAAGCCACACATGAAGAAACACTTGGGCAATGTACTGGAAGTTAACTATGTTAATGAAAGCTTCAAGCCAGAATGAGCCCCTGATAAAACCTTCCAAGACACACAGCTTTCACCACCAGAGCCGCCCTGGGAAATGAAGATCAGTAGCCCCGTGCAAAGGAAGGGAGGGCACGGAAATCAGTTTGAACTTGAGGACAACAGAGCCGAGCTGGGGGGAGACTAGGGGAAGACCTAAATTCTGAAGCTGGCACCGGGGGGTGGCTGTGAATTGTGATCAGGGGGTTGGTGCAGTGGTTCCTTAAACCAGATTGGCTTTCAGGATCCATCTGTGCAAAGCCGGTCCCCTGTCCTCCTGGGAGAGTCAGAGAATTTCCAAAAGGCCCTGATACAGGAAACCGTACATGCTAGTAAGTGAGCTGCAGAGCAAGGTCGGGTGTGAGGGTGTCAGAGCGACCGGCGTGTCCCAGACAATGTCAGACCTCCCAGGGGGAGGGCCAGCCTGGGGTCTCGCAAGGGCAGGGGACGGAGGGACAGGACTGCTGTGGAACCACGACCTCCACCTGCACGCCCTGAGGCTGGCTGGGCGGGGCTAAGTCCCCTGCGGCTGTGTGTGTGCTCGGGGGAGCCTGAGAGCAGCATGTTGGGAAGTGGGCGGACCCAGTTCCCGTCCTAGCTCTGTCACCGTCCCCTTCTCCCCACTCCATCCCCACCAGTGAGTTGGGAAGAGTGACTGGTGTAGCCTCAAGCTGTGCTAGAAGGGTTCCGTGATACGATCTGGGGTCAGGGCTTGATGGAGACCCTGGTGAACCCTCCGAGCTCCTACCAGACCCTGCACGAAACTCGCCAGCACACCCTCCCCCACCCCCACGGAGGGGAGAGGCAGGCCCCTGCTCTGGTCGCCGGTCCAACCTGCGTTTGCCTGAGTCTCTTAATGTCCATCTCCTTCCCACTGTGCTGTCCTGGGTGTCCCCAAGACACCGTGGCTGCTGGAATGGTACCGACCACTGTGACAAAATGAGACATTGCTCGCCTTTAGGGGTGAGGCAGGCTCAGCTGTCCTTGTGCGCTGCCTCCTATGATCCTGAAGCCTCGGCCGCCGTCCCCGGTCCCCTTCTCTGTGGAATGGGAACTCGGGCAGCACGTACTGACGGTGTCGGGTGAGGCCAGTGCTGAGCCCACGGGAGGCTCGGCTCAGCGGCCCGGCCCTGGGTGTCTCGCTGTCTACGCGTCACCTGCTGGGAGGCGGCGCTGAAGACAGGATCAAAGGAAGCAGCTCCCTGTCCTCATGGAAGTCTGAGTCAAATGGGTGACGAGATCCTCAATGAGCGAGCCGTGATGGGAGTGGCGAGCGCCGCACAGAGTGTGTCCAAGGGCGTCTAGCCGAGGCTGGGAGGTGACGTGGCAGGTGAAGCCTGACGAAAGAGCAAGGGTTAGCTGGAGGAGGAGGAACAGCATCGGGGCAGAGGGACCAGCAGGTGCAAAGGCCTAGGTGTGGAAGAATCCGTGTCGTGGGGGGGACCACGGAGGAGGCCCCTGGGGCTGGAGAGAGGAGAGGGAGGGGCGGGGGCAGATGTGAGCGCAGAGGTGATCAGGGTCCGTCACGGAGGACCCTGGGGGCCTCGGGAAGGAGCTGCGTTTTGTGTCAAGGGCAGTGAAGCGTCCACTGAAGGCTTTTTGGCAGCGGAGGAATGGGATGGCTCCAGAATGAGCGAGTTTCCCATCACCGGAGGCATCCAAGAGCAAACCGAATGATGTGGGGGGCAGTGCTGATAGGAAGTTGCCTAGACTTGCTTCCATCCCCGGACGTCCCTGAGTAAAAGGAGCCCCACCACCCTCCTTGCACAGGACACAGGCTTTCGACTATTGTTTCTGGCCCCCCACAGATCCAGATCCCCAAATCCAGAGCCTGGTGGTAATGCTAGGAAGGGGGGTGGGCTTCACTGCCCAGTGGCCCACATGTCCCCCAGGCCCACGTTCCACGTGGCACCCGTGTCAGCCACAGGACCCATGGAGGCAGTCGTGGTGTGACCCCCCGCTTACGAGGCTCCCGGGGTGAGGACCGGTGGGACACACAGCCCCTCCCCAGCCACCGCTGCTTGGTCATCGCTCTGGCTCCCATTCTTCACCTCCTCTCTACCCCGTTGCTGATGCATCTAGTGGCGGCTCTCAGCCCCTTCCGGGGCACACTGAGGTTTAAAGTGCTCCCATTCGGGGGTGCCTGGGTGGCTCAGTGGGTTAAAGCCTCTGCCTTCCGCTCAGGTCATGATCTCAGGGTCCTGGGATCGAGCCCCACATCGGGCTCTCTGCTCGGCAGGGAGCCTGCTTCCTCCTCTCTCTCTGCCTGCCTCTCTGCCTACTTGTGATCTCTGTCTGTCAAATACATAAATTAAATCTTAAAAAAAAAAAAAGTGCTCCCATTCTGTCAAGATGTAGGGTGGAGGAAAACGTCCCGATGGCATCACTCAGGAAGTGTGGGACTCGGTCTCAGCCGCACCCTCCGTCCAGCGCAGCCGTGGTCCCCCCTTATCCCTCTTCTCTCCTCCCCTTCGGGTGCTCCTCGGCCCCAGGTGACCTCACCTCCACGCGTGTCACAGACCAACTTTCTCCCCCTCGGAGAAGACTGTGGTCTCTAGCTACCACCATGACGCAGTCACATGAAGTCCTTTCTACTGCCCTCTCCACACACACACAGGCTGTTCCTCCTGCTTACAACTCTGTTCCCTTCCCCCAGCCTTCCTGTCACCTGCTCATCTGGGTATAAATCACTAACAGTGGAATTGCCACAGCAGAACGTGTGTGACATTCTTGCACTGGGCTTCCTTCCCAATGGGTTGCCCCAGTCCACACTCTGCACAGACAGCCCATGGGAGCGCCAGTTTCCGCCCTGGCCAACCCTGGTCATTATCATTCTTTAAGAATCTTGCAGGCAGTAATGCTTGGTTGTTTAGGTTTGCAATCCTTTGATTACAAGCAGACAGGAACATCTAATTGTATTTTTATGGACTCCTTTTATTGATTTCCTTAGGGTCTCTCTGGTCATGTCCTTTGCCCATTTTTGTATTGGACCTCTGAAAAAAAATCTTCTTGTTGATTTGTTGGTGCTCTTTATATATAGAAGATCAACTGTGTCCTGTGGATATCGCAGTTTTTTTCAGGCTAGCATTTGTCCTCCCAAGCTTTCCACCTCCTTCTCACACACAGCAGCACACATCACCAGCTAAGTGCGCATGTTTCCCCAGAGGCGAGACTCGATGGTCGGGTATTCTTACCATAACTGACCACACATTGAGTGTTGTGCGAGAGAGAGGCAGAGAGACAGAGAGACTGACTTTCACTGCAGAGAGGAGCACAACTCAAGTGCTGTGCCAAGGGCACCGGATGCTTTCCCTGCTTTGATTCTCATGACCCCCTCCTCACCCAGTGTGATGGGCATATTTTATGGAAGACAGAGATACCTAGGGCCACCCGGCAGCAAGCCCAGGGCCCAGACTCATGGGCCACGGAGCTTCGTGCCTCAACTGCCCCCTGCCAGTGATGGTCCAACTCCAAGCCCAGGCAAGGGCTTCCCTGCCCTGTTGCCCCCCATCAAAGAGCCAGGGTTGGGTACCAAGTCTGGGCACCGAGAGATGTGCTCGCCTGAGGCATCTGGGCTGGTGGTTTCTCATGTAGGGAGCACGGAGCAGAGAGGCATGCTGGCTAATCCGAGAGTCGTGGAAGCAGGAAGGACCCTGCCTGTCCATCTGCAAAGATGGCAGAGTGTGCTGGGCTCTGGAAGCCCCTTCCCACATTCAAACTCCAGCTGCTCCCTGACTTGCTAATTATTTGATCCTTCTTGCCTCAGTTTCCTCCTTTGCATAATCACACCTACACAGGGGGTTGCTGTGAGGAGTCAGTGAGACTGTCCGGGGGGAAATGTCAGCACAGTGCTTTGTGGGGGTCACTCCCCCCATCACCAAGAGATAGGACACTGCCTGCCCGTTCCAGCCTTGGGAGCAAGCTACTGGTTCTTCCTGATAGCTGCAAGGCATTCTGGGACAAAAGGAGCATGGCTGGGGCGGTGGGGCGGGGCAGGGCAGGGAGGAAGGATCCAAGATGACGGCTGGACAGGGTCAGAGGTGGGTAGGCGTGCGTAGCACGGGTAGGGAGGTCAGAAGCCCCCGCGTAGCTTCCGCTGTTTGCTGGCAATCCGTGGCCTTCCTTGACTTCAGATGCGCCCCTCCTGTGTCTGCCTGTCCCCGTCTATCTGAGCCTCTTCACCCCTTCCTGGAAGGAACCCGGTCACCTTGGACGAGGGCACCCTCATCACACACGCAGGGCCTCTTCTTAACTAGTTACATCCGTAATGACCCTATTTCTAAATAAGGTCATGTCTTGAGGTACTGGGGGTTAGGACTTGAATATATTGGGTGGGAGGGAGGCGAATCAGCCCCCGACACCTCGTGTTGTACGTGAAGGACCCACTGGTGGGTGGATGGCAGCGGGCGTTTCTGGGAAGTGGAGGTTCTAGAAGTTACATGATGAGCCTGCAGCTGAGAGTGTGCGGGGCAGGGGGCGGAGGGGGGCATGTCAAGCCTCACCCAGGGACCCAGGGAGGGAAGGGAGGCCAGGAGACCGAAACCGAAATATTCCACCATTAGGCAATGGCCTGCGTAAATTGTGAGGGAAAATCCCCCACAAAGAGTTCCATGTCACAAAAAACACTGGGTGATATGGAAGATATTTCTGACATCACGTTAGAACAAAACCACAGTGTCTGTAGCTTTGATCTTGGTTTTATGTGCCTTGGCAGGGCCCCCCTATTCTGTAAAAATGAACTAGAAGGGCGCACCCAGGTGGCTCAGTCGGTTAAGCGGCCCACTCTTGATTTCTGCTCAGGTCACGATCTCTGGCTCAGGTCATGATGGAGCCCGGTGTCCGTGAGGTGGGGTCCCTCACCATCGCCAGGGAGAGTCGCTGTGCTACTTGTTGGTCCCTTGGCCCCGAGGAATCCCCGCTCCCAGACCCCCTTCTTGGGTCCTCTTGGCTTGAAGCAAAATGCATTGGACAAACGCCCCATTTGGCGAACAGCGAGATCCCCCCATTGGCTCTCATCCTGGAGGACGTGGCGGTCAAGGAACCTCCCCTCCGGCTGGCCAGAGTCTCAGGCTGGGCAAGTCGGGTACTTGCTCCAGGACCTTGAATCTTGGTGCCATGACTGGAAGCTTGAGTGGGTCATGCCCGCCGAGGGGGTCTCCGAGGCACCACAGAGTCGTTCCCACCAACTGGATTCCCGGGGCAGCCCCCATGCCCTTTGAAAGGGCTCCGTTTCAGTTTGCGTGAGTCCGGCGTGGTCTCTGTTGCTGACGACCACAGCACCTACCCAAAGCCTCCGGAGCCCACTTTGAGTTAGCTAAGTGCTGTCCACACTCTGGTCCTCTGCTGTTGGCCATCCCCAGAGCTCGGTGTGCATTACAAAATCTGAGTTACCATCCCCCAGTCTCAGTGTTAAGTTATATGGAGAAGGGGAAGAAAAGCATTAGCTCACACCCAACCCCACTCTTTCCAAAAAAAAAAAAAAAGGCATAAAAACAGAGAGCAAGACACGGATATATTTAGCTTGGAATCACCAGTGACCACAGTAAAACTAAATTACTTGTTCTTTGAAATATACAATTAGAGTTGTTTTAACATGTGTTTTTGGTGGTTGGGTGTGGTTTCTAGATAGTTTGAAACTTAAGTCTACTGTTTAGCCCATCAGCTTTATCCAAGGCTGTCGGGCTCTGATTTCCTCAGCAGCGACCCGCAGTTACTGAAATGAAAACCAGCTTGCCCGTGATTAGGAGTGCCGGGCATCTTACAGCGATTGACGTTCAGGCTCGTTTGCCCTTCTGTGGTCTTCCAAGACTTCTGCATCTGCCTTTTACAAAAAGGATCGACTTAAAGTAACCACTGAAAGCAGAGAAGGTAAACATTGATACCTCAGAGAAGGTAACAACTTGGTGACCGAGTGACAGCGGCCCCACCCCAAGCGTTCAGGGACTGTAAGTGCCTGCTCAGGGCAGTTCAGAAACCGTAGCTCCGATGCTGACGGTGCAGGGGACCGCCTGACTTCCTGAAACGTCGGCGTGCCCGGGTACAGGCGAAGGGCTAAGTCCATTCCTATCCAGCGCAACCATTATTGCTTCCATTATTACATTCATTATTCCCTGGGCGGGAAGACAGGTAGGGGCCCTGAGCCCCATCCCCGGCCCCACATCCTGTAAGGGCTTCGCAGAGGACCCAGATTCACCTTGGCTCTTGCACATTCATCACCAGAGAGATCCTCCAAGTGTCTAGGCTGGGCTGCTGGAGTTCATGACTAACAGGTGAAACATACTCCCTGTTTATACAGATAAATTGCCCAGAAGGTTCTTTTCTTTTTTTATATCCCACTTAAGTACAAAGACAAATTTCTCTCTCTCCCTCCTCCAGAGTCTAATTTGGGAACTCAAAGGAATGACCATGTAGGTACTGGGTGTTCAGGTAACGTCCCGCAACTTCGACTCAGTGGTGGAAATAACTCTCCGTTCAAATACTCTGTTCCCTCCACAGGGCACTCAGGGGCGCGCGCTCTCCACCCTGGGGCAGGGTGCCGTGACCGTGAACAAGATGGGCCTGTGTGGCCCTCGGGGGGTCCACAATCTAGTTGGGTGCTGGGGTTGGCGCGGGGAGGGGGACACAGTCATTAAATCAGAAAACAGACGAGAAAATGACCAGTGGAGACATCTCTACGAAACGGAGAAAAGCAAGGAGGTGGTGCGATTGCAGGGGAGGGGGAGCTTCCAGATGAGGCGTCCCTGGAAGGAGGTGACTTTGAGGCTCACTCCAAAAAGACAAAATGTCAAGAAGTCGACCCCAGCAGGAGAGGAGGCCTTAAGGCAGAAGGCACTTCGGGCGGTTTAAGGAACGGGAGGAAAATCAGAACAGCCCGCATGGGAGAGGGTGATGGAGACAAGTCAGAAAGGTGGGCGGGCCCACTCGTGTGGGAGTGGACGGCCTCTGACAAGGTTGTGGTCAAGTCCAGTGGCAAGTTTAGGGGCTCAAAAAGGCTGTCCCTTTGCTGGATGGAGAATGGATCGCTGGGGGACAGCAAGGAAGGCGGGGCTGCAGGGGCAGAGACGGACAGAGGTAGGACGATCTCCAAACAAAAGCAAAGGCCGGACACCAGGACTTGTCCCTGGATTGGATGTGGGGGGTCGTGTGAATGTCCTGGGGCTGCCGGAACAAGGTACTACCAACTAGGGGGCTTAAAACAACAGAAATGTATTCGTTCCTATTCTGGAGGCTGGAAGTCCCAAAGTCAAGGTCTCAGCAGGGCTGTGCTCCCGCCAGAGGCTCCCAGGAGGCTCCTTCCTCACCTCCTCCAGCTTCTGATTATTCCAAGCATTGCTCGGCGTGTGGCCATGTCCTTGCGATCTCCGCCTCTGTCTTCCCACGGCATCGTTCCCTGTGTCTTCTGGGTCTGTGTCCAAATCCCTGTCTTCTTCTCAGGACACCAGCTATAGGGCCCACCCTCAGCCAGCATGACATCATCATAGCTTGATTGCCTCTGCCAAAACCCCATTTCCAAGATTATACTCATAGGTACTGGGAGTGAGGACTCGTGTCTTTTTGGGCAATACAATTCAACCCACAACAGGCGATAAAGAGATGACTCCCAGATGTGTGGTCTAATATTGGGAGGGTAATGGAACCTGGGGCAGGGGGATGAAGATTGCGGCGGCTGAACCACCATGTACTGTTGGGTAGGTTGTTCACTCTACAAGAGTGAAATGCTATCTGTGCTCCACAAGCCCAGCCAAGGGCCCTGGTGGGGGCTATGCCTACCCAGAGGGACGCCTTTTTCTAACTCACTTTCTAACTTCCTTACTAGCCTTACGGGCTAGCTGGAGCCCATGTGGGCTGCCTGGAGAGGGGGAGATCAAGAATCCTGTTTGGCTGGGAAGCGCTTCAGTTACCCAAGAGCAGGGATGGTCTTAGCTATGTTAGCACCCCCAGAAGGCTCTGCCTCCCGACTGAAGCTGCGGTCCCTCCTTCCCAGAACTCACAGAGGAGGCTGCAGAGAGAGAGATGTGTGAATGACAGCAGTTCCAAAATCCCAGTGCAGGTGGGAGACGCTCCAAGAGGGAGCCCCCTTGGAGAATCAGAAAAAGGCCTCCCTGAGCACAGGTGTTTGGGTGAAGTCTCGAGGGATAAGTGGGAGTTGGCCAAGAGGACAGGAGGAAGGGCGCCCCGTACCACCATCACTTCTGGCTTCCAGCTGTGGTAGGAGGCAGACGGATGGAAGAGGCACGTTGCAGTGGCCCCCAGCCTGGCGCAGGAGCCTGGGCTCCATCCGGGCCGGTGGGGGGCTTGTCAGTGTGCAGCCGAGGAGCGACACCCTTGGGTTGGCACAGCAAGCTCGTACCAAGTTCACTTGGACAGCCTGTGTGGTCTAAGAGGGCAGCTTTCTGTAGTTTTTTAACTAGGTATTGTCTTTGTTAAAAGCCAAAATACCAGGTTTCTCAATCGCATGATCTTGTGAGAGACAGACGTGCCGGGCACGTAGTAGGCACGCACACAGGACACCTGTTGGAAGGCTAAGTGGAGGAATTGTGGTGTTTCCAGACAGGAAGTGAGGCCAAGGTGGGTGACGGAGCTTAGCAGGCATGGGTGTCTCTGAAAAGCGTAGAAGGTTGTGGAGAAGGAGAGGGGCAGAGAGCTCGGGAGAGGAGCTGCTGGGGAGGGGCCCAGAAAGGGGGACTCTGGAGCACAGGGGTCGCTGCACTCCACGACCCTGAGAACATGTCTTGCTGAAGGAGGTGGGATGTCACCCCCCCGAGCAGGACAATCAGGGAAAGGGAAGGAGCTGACGAGGAGGAGCTTCAGCCAGAACTCGGGCGCGTCTGGGGCTGCTCGCCGGCAGCTGCCGGAGCAAG
Source organism: Mustela nivalis (assembly GCF_964662115.1). Lineage (NCBI taxonomy): Eukaryota > Metazoa > Chordata > Mammalia > Carnivora > Mustelidae > Mustela > Mustela nivalis. The sequence continues at coordinate 139,407,419 of NC_139027.1, read as the reverse complement.
GAAGGTGGGCCCCGTGACTGGTCGCTGTGAGGCCCAGCACTGAGGCGCTGGCTCTGGGAAGGCTGGTGGCCACCAAGAGTGAGAAATCGGGGGGTTGGCGTGGGTGTGACCAGTGGGGGAGAGGCGCCCCAATATCCCTTCTCCTTCCTCTCCTACCATTCTCAAGCCCCTTCTGTTGGCCTCGAGGCCGTCGGAGGCAACACAGCGTCCTCCAGGCTCCCTCGCCGCTGGCGGGCCGCCGGCTTGGCCATGTGTGCGACTAAGAGCACGCTCCTCCTTTCCCCGGTGGAGAGGCAGACACACTCGGAGCCTGGTTGGCGGGACACGCGGGTGACGGTCACACCCAGGCAGGGGGCAGAGCAGAAACAGACTTCCACCTGCTTCCTCGACCGTTCCTCAGCGCCCCACCACCACCATAGCAGCCACAGCTGTGTCCTTGTCAACACTGAAGGTGCAGGAAGGGAGGAAGAAGAGGCTTCTGGAGCCACGGTGGGGACCGGCCACCCAGATGGACACAGGACAGACCCGAGACTCCAGGGAAGGGGAGGGAGATGTGAGAGTGGTGCCCGTGGCTGGAGACGGCGTCCACCAGGAGGTGAGACCACAGAACAGGGAGACGCCTCCAGCGACAAGGTTGCTTTGGCCTGAGGGAGGAGGAGGCAGGTTCTGGAAGCTGCACTAGCTTAGGGTCTGCGGTCGGGGACACAGACACACGGGTGGCGAGCGAGGCAATCAGGGACGGGGCTGTGGGTTCGGCCAGCGTCCAGACCTGGCCAGAGCTCAGGCGGCCACTGCACACGGACTCTCCTAAAAGAGCTCCCTTGATCCCGCTGGCCCCTTAGGACCCTGCTCCTGGTCAAGCGCGCCCCTGCGCCCTCCCACCTCCACCAGTGCCACGTGGCCTGTTTTCAGAGGCCAACTGGGGAAAACGGAGGCTGTGAGCGGCATCAGACGCTCATTAACCCGGCACCGTGACCTGCAGACTGGCCTTAAGCAGCCTTTCATAGGTTCCCAGTTACCGAGCGGGTGCGTGTGGGGGGCTAAGACCAGAGCTGCGCACGGCCAGCCTCCACCGGGCTCTGATCAGAATGCTGGCCCCTTGGAACAAATTTCATTATTGAACAAGACACTTCTGAAGCTAGTTTACATTGTCTTTGCTTGGCTGACCTTGTACGCTATTGAATTGGAAAATGTAGTTTGTATTGTAAGGCCTCTCAATAATGTATTTTTTTTTTTTTTGAAACAAGGGACTTTTCCATTGCAAATGAGACAAAGAACACCATATTTAGCACAAAGAACGCCTCAGTCTGTTTTGAAACATAATTTTCATTAGCCAGGTTTTTCACCGTAACAAGGATTTAAATTTTATTTTTAAAAACAGCAGGCCCCCTCCCTCAACCCAACAACACGAATTTATGTATATTCCTCCATTTAAAAAGGCCTGAAAGATACACAGCCTAATCATAAGGGTTGTTGCCAGGAAGAGGGAAGAGTGTTGAGGATACTAATAGGAGAGTCTGCTTCCCCATGCTGGATTATTTTTTTAATAATGAGAACGTGTATCAGTGAAGGCCAGATAGTGAGCCAGGGCTCCGATCAACAGTGTGAGCTTGGGTAAGTGACGCAGGTTGAACCACGTCCCCCCTCCTCCAAATTCATATGTTGAAGGGTCAACCCCAGTAGCTCAGAATGCAGCCTTATTTGCAATAGGGTCTTTACAGAGCTGACAGAGTGAGACTGAGGTCACTGGGTTGGGCCCTCCTCCACCAGGGCCGGTTTCCAAGGAGGGGACACTTGAAAGGCACATGGAGACACAGGAAACAGAAGACGACCTTCCATATGCCCAGGAGAGAAGCTTGCGAAGGAACTAACCCTGCCCACACCTTGATCTGGGACTTCCAGACTCCAGAACCTGCAAAGAATCCCATTTCTGTGGTGGAAGCACCCCAGTGTATGGTGCTTTGTCCCAGGCATCCAGCTAAGTCACGAGGGGGTCCAGGTCCGTCTGTGGAGTGGGGTGTCGGGGTGGACCCGAGCTGGACATGGAGCTACAGGCGTGGCCCTACACGGATGCAGGCCTCCTGTTCATCCCCCCAACACCACCTCCTCTAGCCTCCACCCAGGCTGCCGTGCACCTGCCCTTCCACCTGCCCTCCCACCAGCACTGCCACCACGCCAGCATCTTGCACACGAGGTGAGCGATTTGGGAAGGATCTGTATCGCCAGATCTCACCCACACTGGCCACCCCCAGAGCCCCGCACCGTTCTCTGCCTTCTCTCGTTCAATCCTCAGACAGACGCCTACAATCCCTGGAACATCTTGTCAGGCCTCCTGGGCCCTCTCCCAGGGTTCCCCAGACTGATCTCATCCCCACCGCCTCCACAGGGCTCCTCTGAACATGCCCTGCCCCCCTCCTCCCTCTCTGTTTCCAGAGGCCCCCCCACAAGCGCCAAGGAGGCCCACCCAGCTCCCCATCATCGGCTCTGACAGCTCTGCTTCCTTGTGGTTTTGCTCCTGCGCCTCTGTCTCTCGCAGGCCGCTGCCCCTTAAAGCAGAGTGGCCAGTGGGCACCGAACACCGGCCACGTAGGCAATTTTAACCGGCCTAGCTGGCACCTTTGTAAAGGGTAAACAGAATGAGATGAAATTCTTTAACTATGTTATTTTAATTCATGTTTAATTATATATTTAATTCAACATTTTCTTTAACCCAACAGAGCCAAAATATTGTTATTTCGACATGGAATCAATATTGTAGAATTACTGAGCCGGCTCACATTCGTTTTTCACAGTGAAGTCTTCAAACCCCGGCATGTGGTCTACCCCTCACGGCACGTACCGTTTCAGACGCAAGCGTTCCATCAGAAATCCTTGATCAGTATTTCGGTTTCATACAGTTCACAGTTGAAAAGGACAAGCACCTCCCCATCACTCTACTGAATTTTAATGCTCACATTTAAATTAAATGTAAAATCCCGTTTAAAACAGGGGCGCGAGGCAAGAACTAAGGAAATCGGAATGAAGAATAAACTTCCGTTAATGATGATGTATTACTATGCTGGACGACGGTACTAGTCTGGAAGCGTGGGGAGGTGTGAGGGCTCTGCACTGTCTTCCCAACTTTTCGGTAAATCTGGAACTCTGCTAAATTTAACGTTTATTCGTAATTCCAAGTCTCAGCTCCTCGGTCACCCTGGCCAGGCCTAGGTGCCCACCGGCACAGGCAGTGGCCTCAGGGCGTGGCCACCCCCCATCCCCCCCACCCCCGCTCAAGCGGACACCCACGTTGCCCAGTCTGGCCTTGGAGAGAGAAGGGCTCGGGCACGCCCTTCCCAGCCCATTCCTCGGGACTTCCCTGTGGACCCCACCCCAGTGGGCTTCCCTGGAGACTCAAAGAGAAGTCAGTCCCCGGGGCCAGACTTAGGCCCATACCTGCCCCTCAGGCCTCCACCCCTCATGCACACTGGGGGCCCCCGACAGCTCAGACTCAACTCCTCAAACCGCCATCACCCTCCCCCCGAAACCCGCTCTGCCTCCAGGGCTCTCAGCTCCAAGGGGCTCCCGAGCCGTCCCCCACCCAGTCCATGCAGTGGCCACAGCCCCCACCCCCACAGCTGGCCTTGCGGCCCCTGCGCACACCCCCTCCCCCAGCGTCGGTCTACGGGGACCTCATGACCAGGCCTGCTTGCTCGGGCGTTGTCACGCGTGCATGCAAATTCGAATAGTGGCTTTTCTGTTTCGCAGAGTTTGGGTAATCTTTCTTTTTTTCCCACTTCACAGTAGATCAGAGTCTTACCACTGACACCTCCTTTCTTCCACGCCCAGCCCAGGCCTCCCCCACCAGAAAGCCCCCCAGGGCTCTCCTGTTCCTGTACCCTCCCCCTGTAGGCTCAGGCTTCCTGGGCTGCCTCGGCTCCCTGCGCCCTCCCAGGGCTTCTGATGCCTCTGGATAAAGTCCAAACCGCCCCCATGCGCGAGCCTCCCGGCCCACCGTCCCACAGCAGACGGGGCTCCAGCCACGGCTGCTCTCTCTCCTGCACGCCCGAGCAGGCACGGGCTCGGCCCCTCCTTGGGGTCCGTGCATGTGCTGTTCCCCCATCGCGCGGGGCCCCACCTAGGCAGTCCTGACTTCCTCCTCATGGGTCACACCCCAAAGGCCCTTCCTGGGGCCCCAAACAGGAGCCCTCCGGGCTTGCCTTCCTCAAAGGCACCGCTCTTATCTGCACGTTCACGCCAGGTTTGTCGTTACATTTGATCTGTGCGATTATTTGAACAACATCTGTCCCCACAGACACCTGCGGGGCCAGGCGGGCTCTCACGCGGCCCGCAGTGGGGCATCTGCACGTGGGCCATCTGCCCGTGGGCCCTGCTTCCCCACCACGTGGAGAACAGGCCAGGCCCCACCCCATGGCATCATCACCTCCCCGCCCCCCCACCAGCCCACTGCCCAGCCACGATTCCTCTGGGGTCTGGCTTCCGAGGAGGGCTGGGAGCCCCTCTGTGCCCCTCTGTGTTGTAGCCCCCTTCGTGGCCCTCCCACGCCTGGCCCGGAGCTGGGCGCAGGTTGTGGCTGAATAAAAGAAGTAATTGCATGCGCTAAAATTCCTTTTCAGGATTCAGAAAACCAACCTGAACTCATTAACCTTGAGGGAAGCGGGACTGAATAGAAATGCCCCTTGCCCTCATCTGCTCGTAAAAATAGTCATAAAGAGTGAGCAGCTCTCCGCCGCCCTCCGTCATGTGGTCTGCACTCCCGGCTCCGGGAATGAGTGATGTGGCTGCATTAGCCCCAGGCTCGGGATGAGGGAACAGGTGTGGGGAGGGGGCCAGGTGCCCACAGTCAAGCGAGCAGTGACCTTCGAGCTGGGGGTCCTGGCCTCCTCCAGCCAGCTGAGTGCCAAGAGTGCCATTGGTGGCTAGGATGTCACACCCCCGCCCAGAGCAAGGGGCCTGCACCTTTCTCCTTCTGTGCGGCACAGGAACCCCCGCCACACACACACACACACACACACACACACACACACCGAGGCTTTCCCTACAGTCAGCACGGGAAGCCCCTCCCCTATGTGACCTCTTTCCCCACAGCAAGCTTCTGAACCCACTGAACAGATGAAGACATTGAGCCTTCTTGGGGCAAAGCACGGGCATCTCACATGAGGCCACGTGCGCTGGATTCCAAGCTAGCTTTGGCTGACCCAGCCTGGGCTCCAGCCACGGGACCTGATGGACACGGTCCTTGCCTTCGAGGAGCCTCGGGCACAGGGAGGAGGAAGAGCGGTGTGTGCCGGGCTTGGGAAGCAGGGAGACCCCCGCCGGCTCCCCTCAGAGAAGCCAGCCTTCGGCAGCGAGTTCAGGCCTGTTCATGGTTAGGTCACGCACTGCGACCCCAAGGCCCCATGCTGTGCTAAGGCTTCAGGTCTTGCTACACTTATCTGCAAAAGTGCCCACCTCATGGGCATGGGGCTTGGGTGGGCCCACAGAGTCCCATGCTGAGAAGGGCCCCGCACTGGGTTTAAAGCTCTGCTATCACTGTCCTGAAATTCCTTGGTTTCTGAATATGGACCCCATGTTTTCAAATATGCACTGGGCCCCAAAAACCAGGTGGCTGGTTCCGGCAGCTGTGTTCACTGTGAGACTCTGGCAGACATGGCACCAGACTTGGCAGGTGACAAGGAGAGTGAGACAGAGGCATCCCAGCCCTCCCCAAGCTCACAGTCCCCTGAAGAGGCCCACGATCAGAAGTGCCCTGATCTGCACTAACAGCGGTCAGTGCCGAGAAGGTAGTGACTGGTACTCCCATTGTCCCCTGCTGGGGGAGGGGGAGGGAGGAGCAGACTCCAGGGGCACCAGAAGAGCCCAACTCGAGGTAGGGTCATGGGTAAGTTCTCACCAAAGAGGTGACCCTTGAGCTGAAGGATGAGAATGAGCCAGAAGACCCAAAAAGAACATCCCTGGGACAGTACCAAGTGCAAAGGCCCTGGGGTGAGTACAAGATAGGTGTGTCAGTCATTTCAGGCTGCTACAGAAAACGCCATAGACAGAAAGGCTTAAACATATAGCTCTTGAAGTTTGGGAGCCTAGCAGGCCCAAGATGCAGGCGCCAGAAAATTCTCCGTCTGGTCAGAGCCCACTTGCTGGTTTACCTTCTTGTTATGTCCTCAGTGGGTGTCTTGCTCTTCTTGCAAGGGAACTGTAATCCCATGACATGGAGGATCCATCCCCATGACCACATCGAAACTTCCTGTCTCCCCAAGGCCCCACCTACAAATGCCACCACACTGGGGGAGCAGGGCTTGAGCCTACGAATTTGGGGAGGGCACAAACACTCAGCACATCACACCGGGTGCGATTTAAAAAAAAAATCACGGGAGGTCAGTGTGCACGGTCCACAGAGCTCCAGGAGAAGACAATGAGAGGAATCCCGGGCAAAGAGTGGATTTTGTAGGACTTGCAAATGGGAAGAGTTTTAACTAGGAGAGCAACTCAATTGTATGTATGTTTTTATTTTCCAATACTCTATAAGAGCAAGATTCTGTGTCCTCTGAAATATACAACGTGTCGCCATGAACCCTCTTCTCACACGATGAACCAGGACGTGGCCAGTGACTTTATCCACCCGTCAGCTTCCCTGCCTTGTGCTTGTCCTTCCCCGGCCTCCTCAGGACAGGGGTGCCCTGCATATATTTTGTAGCTACTGCTTATTGTTGAGCGATCTCAGAACTATTGGGACCGGCATGTGTTTGTTATTCTGCACACTTTTGTCACTCCGTACTGTTTCTAGAATGTTCTTAGGATGTGGGTGTGGTTGGATGTGAGCACAGTGGATCCATTTTTTCCCTGCTGTCTAATTCTCCAGTATATAAGGCGGCTACAAGTTATTCCTCAGTTCCTGGGTCAACAAACATTCTATTTGTTTCTGGTGTTGGGCTCTTAGAAGCAAGTTTGTTACAAACACCCCTGGACTCGTGAGGTGACCGGGTGGGGAACACATGTGCAGAACACGTGTGCAAGAATTATACAATCAGAGTGGTGATTTATTGATGGGTTAGGAAGTCACACTGGCGGGGCCCCCCAGCGGGAATGCTGCAGAGCAGAGAGCGAATAGTGAGAGCCGGTGTTGTTTCCTAAAATGTCTATTTCCGTTATATGCATGGACACGTGTGTATGTGCATGAGTGTGCATTCGTGGGCAGCCTAGTGGGTGTTAATGTTAAACATATTTCTAACTGGGAGTCACAGAAACCGCTTGTAAGCCACAGATCTCACATTGTAAACTTTTTATAAAGTTGATTTACAAGAGTTGCTTTACAAAGTAATTATTCCAATTTATGCTCCCCCTGGCAAGGCTCCCACCAATCTCCAGCTACACTTGCTATTTTGGGGATTTATAATTCTTGCTAATCTAATGAGTATAAAATGTTACTTTGTTGGGTCTTCATTTGTATGGCCCTGACTATTAATGGGTCTGAATGTCTCCACATGGCTTTATTTACTATTTCATTTCCTCTTCTGTGAAATACTGGCTTGTGCATTATGCTTATTTTTCTATTGTATTGTTTGTCTTTTCCTTAAGATTTGGAGGACTTCTTTTCATATTGTGTATATTAATTCTTTGCTGGTTATTGTGTGGCGAACATCTTCTCCCAGTTTGTGGCTTTCCTTCTCATTCACTTTACGGTGTCTTTTGAGTCACAGAAGGTCCTAATTTTATTTTTATTTTTTTTAAAGATTTTATTTATTTATTTGACAGAGAGAGATCACAAGTAGGCAGAGAGGCAGGCAGAGAGAGAGAGAGGAGGAAGCAGGCTCCCGGCTGAGCAGAGAGCCCGATGCGGGACTCGATCCCAGGACCCTGAGATCATGACCTGAGCCGAAGGCAGCGGCTTAACCCACTGAGCCACCCAGGCGCCCCCAGAAGGTCCTAATTTTAATGTAATCATATTTATCTTGTCTTTCAGCATTAACACTCTTTGCATTTTGTTTCAGAAATCCTTTGCTACTTTGAGGTCCTAAACATATTCTTTCACATTTTCTTCTAAAAGTTTTAGTGTTTTGCATTGACATGTAAGTCTTTCATCCACTGGAAATTGACTTGGGGCTATGGTGTGAGGAAGGGCTCTGATGTCTTTTCATTCTCTGCATGGATAACCATTGTCCTGGGCCTGACTGTTGGCTAGATACCTCTTCCCCAGTGATCAGGAGTCCCATCCTATATCAAGCTCATAAATTTCATAAGCCAGTATCTGGGTTCTCTATTCTATTGGTCAATTTATCTCTTCACAGAATATACAATGTTATAATTACTCAAGTTTTCCATAAATCTTGATCTCTGATACAGTGTGCCCCCATATCCTATTTTTCTTCAATTTCTGGCAACGTTGCTCTTTCATATAAATTTTATAACCACCTTGTCAAGATCCTCAAAAATGGGATTTTTGACTTGAATGAGTTGTATCTGTGGATCTGAAGAGAACAGACATCTCTTGATACTTCTATCCATTAATACATCACTTCATTTTTTATATCTTTATTGTCTCGCAATACATTTTTATAATTTTCCCCAAATGTGTCTTTCTTACTTTTATGAGATGTATTCCTAGGTACATTCTACTTTTTACTACTGTTGCAAGTGGTGTCTTTTCCCTCCAACTATTTGTTGCTGTTATAGAATATAATTGATTTTTTTACATTGATTTCTTTTATCCAGTCATCTTGCTAAATGCTCACATTGTTTCCATTTTTCTGTAGATGTTGAGTTCTGTACAAAGATAATTATGTCATCTACAAATAGTGATCACTTTATTCCTTTTCTTATCCTCATGCCTTTTCCCCCCCTTACTCCTAGGACCTTCAGTAAATGTTGGAACTAACTGGTGGCATCTTTTCTTTTTCCGGATCTCAAAAGTTTAGTATTTCACCATTAAGAAATGTCACTTAATGTATAAATTTTAGTAAGGCCCTTAATCAGCATAAGGAAATTTCAAAACTATTTCTCTTTTGATAAGAGGTTTTTTTAAAGATTTTATTTGTTTATTTGACAAACAGAGATCACAAGCAGGCAGAGAGGCAGGCAGAGAGATAGGGAGGAAGCAGGCTCCCTGCTGACAGAGAGCCAGATGTGGGACTCGATCCCAGGACCCTGGCTGGGATCACGACCCAAGCCCAAGGCAGAGGCCCAACCCACTGAGCCACCCAGGTGCCCCTGATAGGAGTTTTTTAAATTGTGACTGGGTGTGGGATTTTATCAAATGCTTTTAGTCCATCTATGAATAGTAGGTCATATGGTTTTCCTCTTTTAATCTGTAAATGGAATGACACTGACAAATTGTTCTAGCATTAAATATGTTTGCATCGTTGGGATGGACCCAACATGGACATAATGCCTGATTTTTTTTATATACTACTGCATTCCACTTGGTAATATTTTATTTGGGATTTTCGCGACCATGTCCCAAAATGAGGTTGTCTCATAACTTTCCTTTCTCATCCCATCCTTAATTTTCCTTCCCCACACTGTCTTCAAAAGGCTTCAGGGTCCTTTTCCAAACCTGGAGAGAGGCAGGAGCCCTAGCCACGCGTTCACAGGGACACCAGGGTCTGCAGACTTTGGAAATGGAAACTAGTATAACATTAGCCAGTTAGAAGACCTTCTCTTCCTGCTCCTTGCGGGCTCTGTCCACGCGGACTTCCTTCCATCCCTGCCTCTTGCTGTGAAGTGTTGCAGTGACCACAGGCACTTTGGGGATCCAGCTGAAGGAGAAGTTGAGTTGGGAATCCTTCTACCCCGTGGAATATGTTCGTGGGCTTTGCAGCCATTTCTCTGTGTGGTTAATTACTGTTATCTGAGCCTGCGTGGGACTGGCTTCAGGAGTACTCTTGCTTCTGGGTAGGAAGTAGGAGCTACCGTCATGAAGGACCCTCCATTTGGATCTGTCCTCTGGCACAGTCACCCAAACCACATAGGTGGTGTAGAGATAAGGCGTGAGACACAGAGATCCAGAGGGAGCGTATGCAAAGTACTTTGCATCACATAGCTCGTGTGTGACAGAAATGTGGTAGAGACTTCCAAACTTTGATAACACCCCGCAAAATGCATGACCTCTAGCAGTGAGTTCACGAGGCTTAAAAAAGAAAAGAAAAAAAAAAGTTTCTAAACTATCAATAACCAAAAATCGTTTCAGTCAACAAAGACGGCAGAAAGCCCGAATGACCTTTCTACTCTTGCCATAGAAAATGAAAGTACAAAATCTTTGTCATACGAAGAGGTGACCGAAGACAATATGATCCCAAAAATGTTTGATTGATAAGGACAGTGCTTTTTTCCTGGCTGTTGTACTGTTTGTGGTCTCTTCCAACTTTATAAAATTTGTAATTTCTTGTGCTGTTTTTCTCCTTCCAAGTCAATATCTACTTTTATTTGATGTTTGTATACATTTGCCCTTTTTTCTGAAGAGTGTTTCCCAAATTGAATAAACTTTGGGCCCTGCCCTCGGTACAAAGGGCTCACGCAGGAAGTGGGGCGCCCTCTCTTTTTCTACTTCATTGCAAGAGTTTATGTAATAAAGTTTAGCAGAACTCATGTAGAAACACTTTGGCCTGGGCTTTTTGGTTTATTTCCTTTTGTTTTGTTTTCTGTTGATTTGGGGGAGGGACGATTTCAAATCAGTGCTCAATTTCTCAGTCATGAACCTGTTCATTGGCAGCTGAATCCTAAGCTCCTTTTCACAAAAATCCTTCTGCTGGACCTGTAGTTATGCCCCCTTTCATTCCCGATTTTATTTCTCTGCTCATCTCTCCCACCCACCATTGTTCTGTTCTTTTCTTTCTTTCTTTTTTTGTTAAGTCTTACCAGAGATTTATCTAATTTATTAAGGATTTCAGAGAACCAACTGGGGCCTCGTTTATTCTTTTATTAATGTCTGCTTTTTTTTTTTTTTAATCTCTTTCCTTTTACCTTATTTGGGCTTATTCTATTTTTCTGGTTCTAACTTTTTAAATTGGATAAGTATCTTTAATTTTCAGGCCTTCCTCTTTTAAATACATGCTTATAAGCCTTTATTTTATATGCCTAAAAGCCTTGTTTTCCCTGCCTTCCACAAGTTTAGGTAGGTGCTATTTTCAATTTTCATTAGCTGTAAGTTCTGTATTTTTTAAACTATATTTTTTATATTGATGTACTCATTGATAACTGGGTGTTTTAGAAATGTTTGGGGGCACGCGGGTGGCACAGTGCGCTAAGCGTCTGACTCTTGGTTTTGGTTCAGGTTGCCATCGCTTCTCGGCCTTTTGGCTAAGATCAAGTGTGGTTCAGGTTGCCATCTCAGGGTTGTGAGATCGAGCTCCAGGTTGGACTCTGGCGCTCAGCGTGGAGTCAGATTAAGACTCTCTCTGCCACCCTCCCCCACCACTTGTTCTCTTTCTCTGAAATAACTAAATAAATCTTGGCGGAGTGGAAGAAGAAGTGTTTTTAGCTTGCAGACACATAGACTTTTTCAAATGTTTTACTTGCTGATTTTTAATTTAGTTGCATTGTGATCAGGAATTATGCCTGTGTGATACCAATTATTTGAATTTGCTGACTTTGACAGACTACAGGATCAGTTTTTATAAATACTGCACGTGTGCTTGGAAAGAATGTGTATTCTTTCATTGTTGAGCATGGTTTTATACACAGAGACACTTACATGTACACACACATGTAAAATGAATTAGATTTATTCATTGTGCTTTTAAATCTCCTGCATGCTACTAACTTTGGTCTGTTTGCCCTATAAATAATTGAAAACATTGTGCCATGTAATCCTCCACCAGGATGATGGATTTGTCAATAGTTCTGTATGTCTATAGCAATTTTTGCTTTGTATATTTTCATGCTGCTTTATGATCATGTCTTCCTGGCAAATTGAACCATTTGTGGAGTGGCTTCTGTCCTTAATAATGCTTTTATAGTCTATCCTGTTTTATCTGAATTCAGTTTCCTTTTATTTAGTATTAGTAAGTAAGTGGCTTTCACTCACTTTACTTTCAACCTTTTTGTGTCCTTATGCTTCAGGAATCTAAGTAACAGAGCAGGAGTTCTGAAAAATCCAATTTGATAATGTCTGCTAACTGGCAAGCAAGTCATATTTGTTTCTATTCTCTTCTTATTTTCTACAAATTGTGTTTTGATGCTTTTTTCCTCCTTTCTTGTCATATGTGTGTGTATGTACACACACACACACACACACACACACATATATGACATATATATATATTTAAAAAATGAGTTGGGTTGTGTTTGTTCCTACTACTTTTTTCCCCCCTTCTTCTGGTTTAGAAGTTATATGGTACTTCTAGTATTTATTGGCTCCCTCTGAAATTTTAACACCTCAACACTTAATATCTTCACTGTTTTCTGATAACACAAAGAATTTAGAACACTAACCCTAAATATTCCTCTCCAAAATCATGTACTGCTATTTTCCAGTATTTTAGTCATGTCTGGTGGTTCTTTGGGGGGGGGGATTGACCCCACAAAATTAGAGATTATTAGTTTACTTGTGTTGTGTGTGTGTGTATTTACAATATTTTCAAATTCTTTGTTCATTAAATCTTTCTAAAAATCAGACCTTCCTTCTTCAGTTCCTTTGCATAAAATGTTATTAAGGTAGTGGTCCTCTTGGTCCCTGCCACACTTGGTACCATTTAGTTGAAGATGCCTTTGTTTTATCCTTGTTCTTGAAAGATTATTTTGCTGGGTGCACAAATCTAGGCTGAGGTGTCTTTTCTCCTCTTTTTACTCTTAGTGTTCTAGAGATTCAAAGGTTCATTTATTTTTATTAATCTTGCTTGGTACTCACTGTTCTTCCTGGCACCTGTGGTTTTTGTTGTCCTGATCACTTCTGGAAAAATTTCAGATCTTCTTTCTCCACCTGCTGCTTCTCTGATAAGCTGCCTTTTCTCTCCTTCCTGGAGACATTAGACTTTCCCCCTACAGCTGCTCTGTCTCTCCACCACCTTTCCTAAGTTTTCAGTCCCCTCTCTTTCTTTCCTGAACTTTGGGTAATTTCTTTACATCTATTTTCCAGTTCACTAATTCCCTTTTCAACCGTGTCTAACCTGCTCTGTGATCCAGCCACTAAGTTTTTGTATCAATAATTATATTTTTTATTTCTTAAGGTTCTATTTGACTCTCTTTCCAAATCTGCTTAGTCGTTTTTTATAGGCTCTTGTTGGGTGCTCATCTTTTTTTTTTCATTCTAGGCTTTAGTTTATGGAACATCTCATACACACTTTTCTTTTTTTCTGTGATAGGAATTCCAATATTTGATGCTCTTGGGATGTAAGTTTTTTCTCTCTTCTAACTCTTAGTCTGTAGTGAGCTGTTTACTTGTGTATTTGGTGATCTTTAATTGGGAAGTCATGTTTGTTTGGTCTTAACCCATGAAAACTCTTGGAAAAAGTGATCATGCTTTTCTCAAAAGAACATTCATATTTGCATCTCCCAGGAGCCAAGGGGTGGAACTAATTGGGGACTGCTGTAACCTCTGGTTTGCCCCCTGGTTCTCACCACAAGCAATGCTGACTTTGACATTCGCCCTCAGAACGGGTTCCATTGGTCCCACTTCAGCTCTGTTTGGGGGCCAGGGATCTCGGGGGCTTCCCTACTGTCTTAAAAATTATACATTACCTCAAATATACCTGTGCACAGTGAGAGTGTCTTCAGAAGAGGCAGAGAGCCACACTGCAGAAACAGGAGGCTGACTTACATTTTTTAACGATTGCACTTGCTGCTCCATGGAGAATGGGTTACAGGGGGCAGAGCAGATGCTGGGAGAATGGTGAGGGGCAACTGTCAGGTTTTCAGGCGAGAGATGATAGTGGCTTGCCCGAGAGTGGTGGCGGTGAGAATAAACCGAGGGGTGGAAATCCAAGTTACTGGAGTATCTGCTTATTAACTTGTGTCCCTCATTTATTTGCAGGCACGAAAATGTGCAATTAGCCACAAATGTTCATTAATTTTTAATTTCTCTTCTACTGTTCAAATGCGAGATAGCAGAAAGTGAAAATTTTGATCATACCCAGTGTGGCCAAATTCTCTCTATACCATTGGTGGAGGCTAAGTTGAAATAGCATTTTTGGAGGGCCGTTTGGTTCAATCTAGTAGAATATTGAATGTACAATTTCTTTGTTAGGAATTTCTCCAAAGGACACATGCAAAATGTACACCAGCTATGTTAAAACATTAAAACGATGTCCAACATACTGTCTTATGTAATAATAGCAACAGACAAACCAACCAAAAACCACACCACGATCTAAATGACCATCTGCAAAGGGCTGGCTAGCTAAATCGAGGTTCATCTATGTAAAGGCATACTCTTACCTTTCCACAAAGGGGTATGTCTACGGTGGAAAGATAACCCTGATAATTTAAGTGTAAAAAGCAAAATGCAGAACGATGTGTATAGAAAGATTGCATTCATAAAAAATTTTTAATAGCCAAATAAAAAACATATACATTTATATGCAGAGATGGGCACGAAACTATTTTCTGGGAGAATGCACAAGAAACTTAAAATGATTCACGTTGGAGAAAGCAACCAGGGCTTCGGGGTAGAAAGCAACTTTCGCTTTTCATTTTATACCTTTTTATACATTTTGAAAATTCCACTGCAAGCCACGTATTGCTTTTGTTTGAAGAGTTTAGCCCATTTTTATTGGACTCTTCTTGATTAGGGAACCTGCTTCTCTTGGTTATTACATCTCCTGCTCGTGGCACTTCATTATTTCCTCCAGTTCCTCCCCTGAAAACGGTGAATATGCCTGAGTCCCTCCGGTCCTAAAATGCCCACCTTCCTCAAAGATTTCTAAAATCTATTACGAAGTTAAAAACATCGATTTCAAATAATATGCATACAACAGTCCCATTTTTGTAAATAATAATGGAACTAATGCATGTATCTGTGTATAAAAGAAAATAAAGTGCAGAAAGATTTATGCATTCATTCAGCAGAAACGAATTATGTGCCTGTCATGGGCCGGGCATTGTTACAGAAACAGAAGTTCAAAAGGTACCACAGTCCCCACGCTCTGCCTCTCCCTGCCGCCCAGCCTCCAGGGTCTGAAGGGGCCTGTGTGCCAGCAGGTTAATGGCAATACACTGTGGCTGAGGCAAATGTGGGTGAGCTTTTCCATCACCTTCATGCCCTTCTGTATCTTCTGATTCATTTTT
The DNA here is from genome assembly GCF_964662115.1 of Mustela nivalis. Lineage (NCBI taxonomy): Eukaryota > Metazoa > Chordata > Mammalia > Carnivora > Mustelidae > Mustela > Mustela nivalis. Next base: position 139,392,206 of record NC_139027.1, on the reverse strand, counting down.
TTCTTGCCCTGTGTATGTCATAAAAGATCTTATATAAAAATAATAATTAAGTCATAAAACACAATCTCTCTATCCCTCTGGTTTTGTGTCTCTCTCCTGCAAACGCCTACAGTCATCAGTGTGATATCGGAGATACTCTACTACTAAAAAGTGTTGCGTTATGTACCCGGAAATCAAATGTTAAGCGTGCGTCTTGTGTTTTAGCTGTGACCCTACTTTTAAAGAACCCGCGCCCAGCACTTGTGCCCCTCTCTGGGTGGCCCTCCTTGGGCCCCATCTGGCCCTTCCCTTGGGTCCACCGCCCCTGGCTGACTTCCACCCTCGCCCTGTGTTTGCATCGTGGACAGGCGGGTGGCCCCAGGGAGCCCCCCAGGGGAAGGCTGCCTCCTCCTGGATGTCGCGGCCCCTCCTCCAACAGCACAGCCCAGCGACAGAGCTCCCTAGGCCTCAGTCTGGAGAGTGGCCCCCCCGTCCGTCCCCTCCAGGCTCCAGGCTGCAAACCCACACACCCACAACACCTCTCCCCTGCCCTCGCCCCACATCTCAGCCGCGCCGGCCCCTCCACGCTGCCTGTCCCGGCCTGGCCTCAGGGCCTGGGATTTGAGGTGGTCACTCACGGGCTAGAGCCCTTCCTTCCCCACCTCGCACCCTTCACACACACACACACACACACAAGATCTCCTCAACCCGAGTCAGGAGACCTTTGAGCCTTGGCCCCCGCCTATCAGCCTATGCCTCCATGACCATTTGGCCACATCTGACCGCTACTGTCCATAATTGGGTCACCGTTTCTCTCTAAAGCAAGTAACTCATTTTCACTTATTTCAGAAAAAACAACCTAACCCTGTATGCGTTAGCCTCGTGCTAACAAAATCCCTGGCCGCATGTGTCAGTTATCGAACCGAATCAAAATGGGGACTTGTCACTAATCAGATGCAAGCTGTCCAGCACGCTCCCCCCCAATCCCGGCCAGCGTCTCCCCCGATGGGCACAGAGTCCTTGGAAAGCACTGTCTTTCAGAACGCCCACCTGACCTCAGCCCCCCGCATGGCTCCCTCTGTTTGAGGAACACTCCAGAATCCCCGAAGTGGCTCACAGGGCCCCCCGCAGGGCTCCCAGAGCTGCCTGCCTCCCCCTCGCTCCCCCGACAGCCCTCGCCCTGTGCCCACACGTCACAGGGACTAATTACGTCTCCCTCAGCCTGTCTGCTGCTTCACACCTCCCTGCCACCTTCGCAGCCTCAGCCCGAGTGCCCATTACGGCTCTCGTCCACCTGTCAAGCAGCTCCTCGCCCCGCAAGGCTCTCAGGGAGCATGTGGGCAGTGAGGCCCCTCCTCAAGGCCCCTCCTTGTAGCTCCCATCAGCAAAGGGGATCAGCATCGGGCAGAACATCTCCAAGGTTCTATTGATCGCCCCGCTCGGAATGGCAGACCCTGAGCTGCCATAGAAGCATCTTTGCTACGGTGAGAGGCCAGGCACACAGTAGGTGATCAATAAATGGGGAGGAGGACCAGGGCCTGCAGGGAGGTTGAAGGAAGCCGGGAGGGACAGGTAACAGACCTGGTTTGGAGTTTGGGACTTTCCACCCACTGACCTGGGTAACATTCTCAGACTCTCCTTCCCCGTACCTCTGTTTCCCCATCTGGAAGATGGGGCGATCACAGTTCCCAGCCCCAAAGGCTCGTTGGCACAACCGATCGGAGAAGTAAATGCAGGTTTTGCAGACTTTAGAGCTTTACAGAAATGTGGGATCATTCCCAGGACGGTCGCAGGACATGGATGACGAATCGGTGGTGACCGTCCCCTGTGCACCGACTGCGTCCCCGCTGTGAGCTGTGTGTGTCTCCCCAGTGGCCTGAGACTGCCCTGGCCCAGGGTCGCAGGGGAAAGCAAGAATTACAAGCCTGTTTATTTAACATTTAGGAACCAACGCATTTTCCTGGACCTCATCTGCAACACTTAAGCCAATATTTGCGTCTTTGGGATTCTATTTGTATGGTAATTTAAAAATAGGGTTTGGACTTACAGCAGGCTTTTCTCCTGAAACTCTGAAAGCACATTAATTTTCTAGACGGTAAAATAATGCCATAATTAAATATTACCATTTCTCTTAAAATAAAATCTGGTAACTCCTAACAAAATGGGTTTTTCGAAACATGATGTAGGTTTTCCCACAAAATTGCTCTCTAGGGAAATTCGTTATTTTCAACGTATGGAAGAGACCACGAACTTAATCTCAACACAATGTAAGAAAAATTGATTTGTGAAATTACAATAATTTTCCTGCATTTAAAATCTCCGTGCTTCCTGTCGCCGCTGACCCAAAGGACCCCCTCCCCCACCTGCATCTTTAGGGAAAGGCCCGAGGAGGCAGGATGTTTTGTTTCATTGTTTATGAAGCTTCCTAGATGCTCTTTCTTGTGGTTCCCATTGGAGTTTCTGTTCTGTGCTGCAAACTTATTTGAAAGGAGGCAAGGCTAAGTGACCCCATTACCCATGTCCTTCAGTCTCCAAATATGTTCTTTGGGAGCAGACACGATGCCCCATGGGAGAAAGCATGGGGCCCAGCGCTGGCCTTCCATGGGCTCACTCTTCACCAACGTCAGGTTGGATGAGGGAGCCTTGGTGGCCCGGGACTAGAGGCCGGTTCTGGAGGAGGTGGTTCTCCGACGCACCCAGGGCGCCCAACCACCCCAACCAAAGCTCAAGAGGGCCCCCTTGTGGAGACTCCCACAAACAGCCCAGTAAGTGGTGTACTTCCCCCCAATGCCCGGTTGCTCCCTGGGACCCCCCACATCTCCCGGGAGTTCTCAGGCCCAAAGACGCTCAATAGAAACCACCAAACTCCATCCTTCTCTCTTCAAGACCTAACATTTCCGTGGGACAAGAACGTTCTTGGCCCCTCCAGGGAAGAACTGGTGGAGAAGCAGCTCCCAAGGCCCCATGAAGAGTTGAGCTCCTCAACGTTCGGCCCGAAGATCCCTTTTCCTTTACTTTTTTCCAGAGTCTTCACCGCGATGACACACATGTCTTCCTTCTTATTGAATATGTCAAAACCTAGTGATTATCTTACCAAATTCCTGTTCCGTAGAACAATGGAAGCTTCAGTCTTCTGCCAAGAGGGCGAACAAGGGAGACTTTCGAGAGACACATTCTGTTGAGCAAATCCTGACTTGTAACTTACACCCTCGTGGCAGACACCAGGGCGTCTGGGCCAGGCACACTCAGAAGGCCTGGGGAAGCCCACGCGCTTTCTTTCCAAGCCCCTACACCCGTCGCCCCCTCCTCAAAGCCCAGGACAGAACGCTGCTATCAGTGGACAGCGCTGACTGGATTCGGCATGAATTATGAACATCAGAGGGCCAGCATGCACATCTGGGAACACAAGCACTAGAACTGAGCTGACGAGACCTTGTCTCCAAGTCACCAGAACATCTGGGTGAAAAAGCAAAACCTTCCATCAATCACCCTAATGCCTTGGCTATTTGCTAACAGCTGGGCTTTGGCTGGGCTTTCCCAGTCTTCATCTGGGTGGAAGTCCCAGCCAGAACGAGCAGTAATTAGCATTATCATGGGGGCCGAGGGAGAGTTTTGAGGTGAACCGGTTTTGTTCTGGAACATTCCTAAACAAACAAACAAAAAAACGCTGGCTGATGAGCCAGGCCTGGTGGGCGAGACTCGTCTCCCAAACCCCCGCATTCCTTTCCCAGCCCAGGAGCTGTATGGTTCCTTCTCCCTCTGCAGAAAATGCTCAGCGCAGGCTGGAGTGGGGGGTGGGGCGGCTGTGTGAGCGGCCGCTCCCCATATGAAATGTTTCCAATTTTGGAAACCAACATAAAGCAATCCCCTCTTCCAGGCAGCACCGAGGGAGACCCACCTTTATCCACCCACCCCGTCCATGGTTGCGCCTGACCTGGGACTTTTCACGGAGAACTGGGTAGATGGGGGCAAACCACGCTCGACCCGTCACCAGCCTTTCAATAACTGACATCTGACTCTCATGCCCTCTTCCTTCCCGCCAGCTGGGAATCCGCTTCTCCGGGCACCTAATCCCTCCAGAAGGCCCAGGGGGCAACTTTCCACTCTCCCAGCTCTGCCAGCAAAGGAGGGCATGCTTCGGGGTCCAGGATGCTGCGGGGCGTGGACGGTGGAGCGGACTTCGTCTCGTGCACACCATCTCTGCATTTCCTAAGAACGCAAGCCCATCTCTTCCCCCGCCCCAGCACTTGGCCTTGAACACGAAGGCCTCGGATTAGATGGATGATGAGTTTCAGTTACGGCCAAATGAGGGACATAGAAGGGATCTGAAGAGCAGCCATCCGCACCAAAAAGGAAGTTTAGACTCCTTAGGATTCTGAGTTTGTCTTCATATTTCTGCGATTGCCTGGTACTGTCGTAGCATGACGATCTGTAGTCTTCTCGGGGGAGTTTAAATGGAAACTCTGCGTGCCTTTTGTGCAATGACTTCATTGGAAAGCACAACACAGCGACGGCCACCATTTCAACAGCCGGTTTCTGAAGCTTGTTGGCCAAGCTGCCGGCGCGCACCGTTACACGCCAGCACATCTCAGTCTGTAAAGGGCAGTCACCTCTAATCAAGAGAGGTTGTTTTCTGGGGGGGATTTTCATTTAAAATGTGCATAAGCTTCCAAGTCCAAACATTCTAGGTGAATTACCTCAAGCTGAGGATTTTGAAATAAACCAGAGGATTTCAGACTTTTTTTTTTTAAGCAAGAGAACACTTTATTTTTTTCCCCCAAAGCAGATCTTTGAATCAGCATCCCACTATATAAACGAGGGGCTACTTGGGCTAAAGCTGGGGGTGGGGCTAGAGCTCCACTCCCTAGGTTTCCCCTCTGCTCCCCCCTCAGATGCCAGTGGTCTTCAGAAACCAGCTTGAAAAACTCCAATACCACAAAATGGGGGGACACACACTCCATGCCTGAGCCAGAGCTAGGCTGCCCAAGATGGCAGCCACCAGCCGCATGTGGCCCCAAGCCCCTGAAACGCAGTCAGTCTAAATTGAGTTGTGTCAAGACTGTCAATACATAACTCATTTCCAAGTCTTTTATGAAGAAAAAGCATTTATCTTAATTGTTTTCATACTTACTACATGTTAAAACACAGTATTTGGGGCTGAACAAAATATCATTAAAATTAATCTCACCTGTTACCTTTTAGCTGTTTTAACGTGGCTACTAGAAAATGTAAAATCCCATACACGGCTCGCATTTGTGACTTCCATTCTGTTTCTACTGAACAGTGCCAGGAGCTAGATGGAGCCTTCCCTGGGGTGTGCAACCACAGCAGGGGCCTGGTTTAGCTGGGGTGGGCTCCAAGGTTCAACAAAGGCTTTTGAGCAAAGTACCTGGCATCAGGTCCTGGTGCTGGATCCAGCCTGTCCTCAAAGCTCTCAGCAGAATTCAATGCCCACACTTATATCTCCACCTACTTCTCTTTCTTCTCTATTTTCTTGGTTCATCCAAGATCCCCAGCCTGCTGGGAACTCCCTTACTAACCATCCTTCCACCCTTAGCCAGGCTGTTAGTTATCCCAACAACCAAAAGCCTTCTCTTTCTCTAATAGCCTGACTAATAAGCCTTTCTCTAATAAGCCTGACTCTAATAGCCACACACATAATGGAAATTACCAGTGATTTTTAAGAGAAGAAACCCCAAAGGGTGGGAGAAGTGTCAACAAGGAGCTCACGGGCATCGGTCTTCTGGTGCACAAGTCATTCATTCATTCATTCATTCATTCAACTAAAGGTGCAATTATACCTAATGTTTATTGAGCACCTACGATGTACAGATGTTATTCTAAGTGCTTTCATGCCATGACAAAAAATATGAATTGAGCATCCATCAGGCACTATGCTAGGTGCTGAAGAATCAGCAGGAAGCAAGAGAGATAAAGACCTGTCCTCATGAACAGGCAGATTAGTGGGAAGACAATGAGAGAAAGGAAGGAAGAAAAGAGGAAAGGGAAAGAAAGAAAGGGAAAGAGAAGAAAAAAAAAAAAAAGAAAGAAAGAGAGAGAGAGAGGGAAGGAAGGAAGGAAAGAAAAAATTGAGGAACCTAGAGGGACACCCCAGCAGCAGTGAGCACACCTAGCACCCAGATCTTGGTTTCTAAACACCATCCTCCAAAAAAAGAAAAAGAACCAGGACTGCTTGAAGAAATGGTTGATTCCAGAGCAATGAGCCTAGAAGGTCTTTCAGTACCAGAAAATAAGGAAGTGCTCACAAAAATGACAAAGTCATGTAGGAAGTTACATAAGAGCTAAGTTGAATGATCACCTAAAGACCAAGTCAGGGACAATTCAGCAACAAAGTGAATAGATGATAGCAAAGGGTCATAACCTATAAAACATATATATCTGGGTTCATACTAATGCAAATAACAATTAAACAAAGAGATGTGTAGGAGAAAAGAAAGTGCTTCCTTACAGCACAATTCCAATCAGTACATGCAGAAAAGATGACGGAATTCGGGAACGCCCATTTGGAAAACACTGCAGGAATAACTGTTGTAGGCAAGAATCATCAATGGTCATCAACAGATGCTAAAATTAGTGGGGGGAACGTATAATGAGAAACAAACCATTTACATTATCTAAGTCTATCCCCATAAGATAATTGTTAATTACAAAGAGAAATGTGGTAATTTAACAGTGTGGAGAAACGTGGCAGACACCTCCTAAAGCAACTAACCAAAGTGAACATCACCAGTATTGGGATAAAGTGAGACCGTGTGCTTCCTGAGATGTTGTCCTGAGAGTCACACATCACCTCCATAACATTCTTACCAAAACTGCAAAAGCTGAATTGAATCATAAAGAAACATCAGACAAGCCCAAGTTGGGAAACACACTACAAAATACGGGGCCAGAGGTCTTCAAAAGGTGTCAAGGTTGTGAAAGACAAAGACCAAGGAAGTTCTTGGTTAAAGGAGACTAGAGACGTGAAAAATAAATGTGCTGTGTGATCCTGAACTGGATCCTACACCAAAAAGGAGAATCTCATGGGGGAGTTGGTGAAACCTGCCTAGGGCTTGTAGGTTACTTAGTAACACCTTACCAATGTCAGTGTCCGAGTTTTGATCAAGTACCATGTCTGTGGGTGATAGTGACATTTGGGGAACTGGAGGAAGTTTGCTAGAACTTTCTATTACTTTTGCAACATTTTCGTAAGTCTGAAATGATTTCAAATGGAAAAGTCAAAAAATAAAAGTACATAAAAGACAGAAAGCAAAAAAAAAATAATTGTCAGCTGCAGTGAGTGCCGCACAGAACAAAAAGGGAGCAGAAAATAGCAGAAGGGAGTGTCCGATGTCAACCTGCTGGGAGCTGCCATGTATCCTCAGACCTCCGCACAGAGGGAGAACACAGCACTAAGCAGAGGAACAGTGCTCTGCCCAAGGAACAGCATGAACAACAGCCCTGAGGCAGGAAAGTTTCATCCCTGTCCTTCCCTAGGAACACTCCATAAAGAACTATGATGGGATGTGTCGGATGATGCTGCAAAGACAGGAAAGAAGTCCATGTGTCGACGGAGACAGAACCCAGAGCGATGCACCTCCAAGCCAAGGAATGGCTGGAGTCATCCGAAGCCAGAAGATACCAGAACAATCCTCCCCTACGGCCTCAGGAGAGCATGGCCCTGCCCACACCTTGATTTCAGACCTCCAGTCTGCCGGCTCTGACAGAATGAAGTCGTGTTGTTTAGGTCCCCCCACTTGTGGTCTTTTGAAAGAGCTGTTCTAGGACACACAGCCACTGCCCTTCTGCACGGCTGGCGTGCAGTGACGAGTGCACCTCACGCCCGTCCCCCTCGTTCTGTGTGCTCCTCGCGCTATAGACGAGTCACTTATGCATTTACTCGTTAGGGATTATTCACGTAAAGCACTCTTTAATATTTTCAAATCAAGCACAGACCAAGCCCCTTTTAAAATTCAGTCTTGTCCTCAGCAATGTGGACCGTGCAGCCCAAGTTTGCTATGGGAACTGTGGCTGCTTTTTAACACCCTCTGAAATCGGTGCAAAACCAGCCGGCTGAGTGCTCGCCGCCGCCCCCAAATCACCGGGCTCACCTCCTGGGACCCCGGCACAAGCCAATTAGGATAGGAGATATGACTGCTTTTCTGTTGCTTTTTTGTCCCCAAAAGAATGACCTCCAAAGACCTAATGTTTTGCTGCCTAGGCACCCCGTGTCTCTCTCCACCTCCTCCCCTTGTCTCTCGGCCCCATATTTGTCGTGATCTTTGAAAAAAACACTCATCGTGGAGCGGGGTGTGAACCTCTCTAAGCCTTCATTTTCATCTCTAAAATGAGGATCACCACATCCACCGAACAGACGTGCTCGAAAGGCTAGATATGAGAAGGGCACCTATTTGTAATGCCATTTCTAGGAAAAACCCAGAATAGGCCCATCCACGGGGATAGAAAGCAGATTAGTGGTTGCTGGGGTTTGAGAGGAGAGAATGGAGAGTGACCACTGATGCGTACAGAGCCTCCTTTTGGGGTGATAAGAACATTCTGGAGCCAGACAGTGGTAAGAGCTGCACGGCCTGGGGAATGGCCTACACGCTACTGAATTTTAACTTGTAGGCTTTACAAGGGTTAAAACAACGAGTTGTACGTTGGGTTTATTTCGCCAAAATTTATTTTTTAATTGGATAAGAAGCGTCTGCCTGGGGTAAGTGACACCAGCCAAGTTATCTCCACTCTCTGAACCTGTTTCCTCATCTGCAGAATGGGGGCATGGACAGAACCTATGCCCTGGGTAGTAGTGAGACCACGCCTGCTGGTCCACAGACATGATGGGCACATGGAAGGCACAGACAGGCCGCTCCCTCTGGGATTGCTACAAGGACTCAGCAGCTGCTGATCTGGAGATGGTCTCCGCTGGGTGTCTGCGCTCAGCCGAGAAAATCAAGCATCCTTCCCCCTTAAGATCCCAAGCAGGCTCCCTACGGTGCGGGCCTGTGTGGGCTGTCTCTGGCATCCTGACTCACGGTAACACGTAAAGGTTGGAGCAGATCATATTTTAAACCCCAGAAGCTCGCTCTGAGCAGTTGGGCGCTCTGGATGTAATTCTGCAGGTAATTTGAACGAGGCTATCTAATTTCAAATGTCCCTGCTCTTACGAGTGCAAAAGCAGCATAATTTTTAATTAGTGGGTAAACAGTAAATAATGGATGGCGGTAAGTGGACACTGCTGTTAATTAAAAATCCATGGTTGATAAAAATCAATTTGGCCCGTGCTTTGAACTCAGTCTAACAGGTCCCTGTGAAAAGTTGTGCAATTGGCCTGCGGTACCATCTGCTTTCAGATGTTCCTTTAGCAGAGATTGTTTGGGGCGGGGGAGGGGGGCCAACTAGGGGGGTTAAGAAAAGGGGAGAGAAAGAAAAAAATTAAAAAGCTACTTCAAAAGCTACAACAGAACAACTTGCCCGGGTTCATTTGTAATTAATTTAATTTTTGCAACCTTTAAATTGAAGCTCTGCAAACGGCCAAGAGGCCAAGGCCAGCTCCGCTCTGGTCCTTCCACAAAGGCCTCCAGTTGTGTTTTGCATTTTGTGTGTCTGTTGTGGATACAGCGAGATTTCGCGTCGTCTCCTGACTTCATTAAATCCCAGTTTCTCACTGAAAAACAAAACAGACTAAAACACCCTCCGCAGGAACATGCCATCTGAGAATTCAAAGCAAAAAAGCAGTATCTAGGGCTTTCTCGGTGCTTCAGGGAGTACAGGGGAGAAGGCCTGTTTTGCTTTCAACAGAAAACATTTCCTCAAGAAACAGAGCTTTGTGGAAACAATGTCAATATAATTTTCAGGACCCGTTTGCTCTTTTTTCCTGAGATACAATCTCGATCTTCCGACCAGGCAAGTAACACTGACCCCTTTGGTCCTTTTCTTCCCTGTGCTTCTCCGAATCAACATTCCCCAAATCGAAACATTCGGATAGGTCTCCTTGACACTGATGGTGTTCGCGTGAACCCGCAGAACTGAATTCAGGGGACCCCGTGTCTCCCGAGGAGGGGGCTTGCAGGAGCACGAGAAGGTTGGAGAAGCTGACTCGGAGGCGGCCCTGGCTCGGGTTCCCTGACAGGGCCATGCATGCTGGCCATCTGGCCTGATTTCAGTGCCTGCCCACACGCCACAAGGTCCTGCTTCTGGTCCTCAAGAAATGAGATGTGCCCAAGATACTGCGGAACTGTCCGCAAGCTTCTTTCTCAAGACTCCCCTTGCCACGTGCTCCCCGTGAGCTCCCCGCAGAGTGGCCCTGTGTCGTCTGGGGCCAGACCAGCCCCGGCTGACTGGCTGGTGGTTTTCGTTTCTCCTATTTGGCTGGTTAAAACCAGGGAGGACACAGCAGGAATACAGCAAGGACCCTGAGCTGCACCAGCACGTCTGCTTGCTCATTCATTCATTCATTCATTCAGCAAATTCATCCCCCACAAGTCTTGAAAAAAGCCCCTTCCCCCTGGCTGTGATGGAAGACGGCCAACGGTGGAACCATCAGGCCGGTCTGACCATCTGAGCTTTGTCCTTTGTCACATCTGAGCAGCATCTGGGGTCCCCCAGGCTGTCTCTCTGTCCCAGAAAGGAAGCGAACGCTCACGGCCGTCTCCAAGTGTCGTCGCGAAGATCAGGAGGCCGCTAAACCCCGTGGGATGGATACACAGTTTACAGGACCAGTGGCTGCCGTCCCTGCTGTGGCAGGTCCCACCTGCGCTTTCTCTGTGTCTGTGGGTCTCTGGGGACCCCCTGAGTCTCCACAGGAGCCTCCGGGCCTCCAGGAGGGGAGGGATCTACTCTGTCTCATTTTTCAGAGAAGCTGTCCGGGGCCACCCGCCCCATCAGACAGCTGCCGAGGGACAGTGTGGGGACCTCAGGCCTCCCCAGGCCTTCTCTGGTGGCGCCGGGAAGCTGCGGTGTGCGGTGGAGAAGGGGGCAGAGTGTACCTTTCACGTGCTTCTCCATGCAGCCCACAAGCCTTCCTGGGCGTCCCCCGGGGCCCCTCTGGGCCTGTGTCACCAAGCCGGCCCCCAAGCACTTGGCCCACAGGTTCAGCGGGAGGAAGTGTCTTTGGCAGGCCTGCGGCAGGGGCGGCCAGCAGGTCAAGGCCGCCCCTCAGCACAGCCTGTTGCTGTAATATCTGGACCTCGCTGGCCGCCAGGCTTCCCACACATCCCGCCATCTGGGCTCTGTCAAGCCCAGCCCTCTGAGTGGAGATGACGGTTTCTGGGGAAATCGCTGCTCTTTAGCAGCTGAAGGCCCTGGTGCTCTCGCCTTGGGGCAACACGTAGAAGAGACCGGGCGTACTCCCAAGGCCGTGCCTGGCTTGTCTCCATGAGATGAGCACATGTGGGGTCACTCAGGAGGGTGTGAGGCCCCGGCTGCTCATGGCCGTCCTCCCTGAGCCTCTGAGTCCTCCCTGCCCCCCGCCCCCCGCCAGCTGCACGCATCAGCCCTGCTACCCACCACACGCTTCCCGGGCACCTGCCTGGGGCCCGTGCTGCGCAGGCGGGCAACACACGGGCCTGGCACCAAGAAGGGACCGTTCCACGAGCGGCCTCCAGAGGCTGGCGGCAGTTCTGGTCTGTTCCGCAGGGCAGAGGTCAAGGAGAACCTAAGCTCTTTGGGGCGGTGGGGGGTGGGGAGGAGTCCCACTGCCCCAGCACCTTGGGCTGAGTCTAGAGGCCCCTTGTCCTGGAGTGTGGAGTCCTTCAGTCACCACATGCCAGTGCCTGGCTGCACAGCAGCTCAGGAGCCTGGGGTCGCGCCCCTCCATGGTGGAGACGCAGGTGACAACTCCAGGCGCTGACCCAGGCGCCCAGAGCTGGAGACCCAGGGCAGGGCCACGGTGCCGGGGGAGGCCGACCCTGGCTGGCCTCCGACTCCGCTGTGGCCCAGGATGGCTGGGGAGGGCAGGCAGAGTTTCTGGAGCAGGTCAGGACCCCTAACTCCTCTCTGTCTGCTTTGCAGCCCGCACCACAGAGGCGACTGGGACCGCCAGGGGTGGCCGTCTACACTGGGAACCCCGCTGCCAACAGCCCGCGCCCAGCAGAGCCCCCGTCACTGTGCTGCTGCCCCCACGCCTCGACGGGCCCTGGGTCTCTACCGGGTAAGACCCTGAGGTCACCCTGATCACAGGCCCCTGGGCAGGGAAACTGCACACACTCTGGGCCTCAGTGTCCACACGACCCGATTCAACTGGTCGTCCAAAATGCCTGCTACCTGCCAAACGTGTGGCCCTGCTGACCCCCCTCCACAGCACGAGCCTGGTGGGCGGAATGTGTCCCAGTCGCATGCGGCCATGGATGAAATCCATGTGTGCGACATACTGAGCACCCCGGCTACAGGACTTACTGAGTGCCCACTAGGGACGGGGGAGCCACTGTGGGAACAGGCAGCAGACATGCGGACCCAAAAGTAAGTGTGGTGAGCCTGAGATGGTGCTAAGCTCTGCCACGAAGGACACGGAGCCACGGATGTGAGAACCAGCAATCCGGGGGGGCTTCTCGGAGGTGGCAATGTTCCGCTGAGAGCTGAAAGAAGAATCAGCTATCCAGAGGCCCAGGGGAGGAGCCAGGCAGAGGGAGAAGCTGGCGCAAAGGTCCTGAGACAGGACGAGGCAGAGGAGAGGGTGGAGAGGGCCCAGGCATCCCGCTTGTCTGTCGAATTTTCTTCCTAATGGGACAGGCTTGCCTGACATTTCAGAGGCCCTGTTAGCTGTTCCGGCCAATGGGATTTGTGCTCTAACCCTCAACCGTGGGGCACAGACGCTACAACAGCTGTCTAAGTCCTCCCTCCTGGGAGAGGGCGAAGGGTGGCCGTGGCCTCCTCCACACCTAGTACACCCTTTCCTCCCCCGCCACCCCCTGCGGGCCCGTCCTCTTCTGCAGTCAGGGACTGGCCTCTCCACGTCCTCCATGTACCTCCTGGGGTCAGGCAGAAACTCAACTGCCAAACATCTGTTAGCACTCTGTTGGTGAGGGAGGGGACGTGAGCGCTACTAAGCCACTTTGGATGCATTCCCAGGCTCTGTCCCCATCCTGACTCCCCAGTCCAGGTGAGATCCAGGCGCCACTGGTGTGGGTCACCCCAAGACAGAACTGGGCTGTGGGGAAGGTCAGAGCTGGGTCCAGGCTCCTTTTGCCCTGAGATAACAGCGTTCCAGGACAGTTCTTCTAGAAACTTCTAGAACTGTCTTCCTAGAAAGTTCCTCCTCATGTTCTCCAGACAGGCTTTGCTGCTTCCTGGAGGCAATGCAGGGAATGATCTAGAGTCCGGGGCCCACTGAGGTTGTTCACTGTGACCTGCTGCGTCCCGTTAGGCAAATCTCTTGCCCCCGGCCCTGTCCGAGACGCAGGTGAGGACAGGACTACGGCACCCCGCTCATGTGTGTGAGTCACCTCTCTCCGTGTTCAACAACCTCCTGTCCTGGCAATTCTTTACCATTTTTCTTTACACCGGCTTGCTTTCGTTTACCGAAATATATTCATTTATTTTTCCAGCTTTACTGAGGCATAATTGGTAAACAGTAAACTGTACACCTTTACAGCGTACTGTAATTATTTTTAAAGGAAGCGTAGTATCATCCCGGGGAGGGAGGGCAGAACCACCTGCCATAAATAGGAGGCAACTGTAAAAAAGAAAGTCAATGAAAACAAAACAACGTAATTAGATTCTCACTAGATTCGTTGCCTGCCTTGGGCCCGGAGTCCGTTTTCTCGGGGAGAGAAGGGAGGTGGGCGTTACAGACACGTTAGCTCCAACAGAGACTTTCTCCTTAACATAATCAGAAAGATTGGAAGAAAAGAAAAAGGAACTGTTTTCGTGCTGGGTAAGAACATGTTTCTTTCGCTCCATCCGTCTTGCTATGAAAACTACTATGAGAGTTCTCAGCAGCGTGTGAAGGGGGCCCTGCCCGCTGTTTCCCCCTAGAACTCACCCAGCCGCCCCCCTGTCTGCACCCTCAACGCAGTCTCAGAGGCTCCCCTGCCCCCAAACCCGGCTGTGGCCGTGGATCTAGGAGTCATTCAGCTTCCCTTTGTGCCCAACCCCACGTGCTTGCTTTACCACCAGCAGAAGTGATCCTGGGGGCCAGGTCTGGCCCACCACCTGTTTTGTAAATAAAGTTTTATTGGCACACAGCTATGCCCCACCTCACCCCACTTACTTATTGTCCCTGGCTGCTTTAGTGCTAGAGACCGGCTCACGCACCCAAACAGAAATACTTATTACCTGACCCTTTACAGAAAAAGCTTGGTGATCCCTGGTTTAGATCAACAAACCTGTCACAGGCACGAATGGAACTTGGTCAGGGAAGTCAACCGAAGGGGAGACCGGAAGTGACTGCGCATTAGCCACGATTCCCTCCACGAGGCCCTGGGGAGGGTCTGCTCTGAGCCAGGGGTCAAGGATCTACTGGGCCAAGAACAAGGAGGCCACTGCCTGCTGGGGCTCATGGCATGGGGCCCCCCAAATGATGCAAAAGAGCCCGTTTCCTAAGCACCTCCTGGGCACCACCACCATTCTTCATGTTTCCTGGAGACCCTGACTGCGGGTCTGACGCCTCCGTGTCACAGAGGAAGGAGCTGGGCATTATCCCCAGCCGCTGAGGGACAGGAATGGGATTTGAACCTGGGTCCTCTGGCTGCAGAGTCTGCATACTTCTTGGGTCACAAGAGGCCCAAGTATCCACAGGTATGAGGACCCATGCCGTGAGGGAGGCTGACAGCTAAAGGAGGCAGTTAGGATTGGAGGAAGCAGAAGGAGGCTTTTGTGGAGGCCACAAGGCAAGTGAAAGGCCCTCGGCCCCAAAGGGGGTGGCTGAGACCAATTAGGGAAACCGAGGCTTGTCAGGGCCCAGCTCTGGACTGAGGTCTAAAATAGAGGCTGTGGGAGCAGAGTCCAACCTGGAGGGAGAGGGGCTCACCGTGTAGGCTCTCCCTGCTCTGCCCAACCCCCGTCTCTCTCTCTCTCTCTCTCTCTGACAGCTGTGAGGTGCGCCCGGGACCTGAGTTCCTCACCCGCTCCTACACCTTCTACCCTAACCGCCTCTTCCGAGCCTACCAGTTCTACTACAGAGACCCTTTCTGCCAGGAGCCTGCCCACTCCCTGCTCATCAAGGGCAAAGTCCGCCTGCGTCGGGCCTCCTGGGTCACGAGAGGGGCCACTGAGGCCGACTACCACCTGCACAAGGTGGGCATCGTCTTCCACAGCCGCCATGGCCTGCTCGATGTCACCGGGAGTCTCAACCAGACCCGGGTGGGCCAGGACTGTGCCCGGCGCCTGCCCCCAGCCCGGGCCTGGCTGCCCGGGGCCCTGTACGAGCTGCTGAGCGCCCGGGCCAAGCAGGACTGCACAGAAGCCCTGGGCTTCACCATGCACGAGCTCAGCCTGGTCCGCATGCTGCGGCACCTGCAGCCGCAGCCTCGGGCTGGGCCCCGGCTGGTGGAGGAGCTCTACCTGGGGGACATCCACACCGACCGAGGGGAGAGGTGGCACTACCGGCCAACGGGCTACCAGCGCCCACTGCAGAGTGCCCTGGTGAGTCTGGGGCCCTGGGAGGGCGAGCTCTGGGCCCCAACCCAGTGGGCCCTCTACGGTCTGGTCCCTGCCCCAGACCCTCTCCGTACCCCCTTGCTGGCCTGCTGGCCTCAGGGCATTTGCACATGCTGTTCCCTCTGCTTGAGACAGGTCTGTACAGGGCTGGCTTTTTCCAAAGGAACCGCTGCTCAGCTTGTCTGTGCCTGGTCCTCCTGACATCCTTCTTGTGGTCCCCACAGGGTCCTCTTCTGCTCGTGCTGGGCACTTGGGCAAGTGTGTCTCAGTTCTCAGATCAGCTGTTCCCACCGATCCCCACTCTGCACATTTTCCAGCACTCAGCTTCCCGGGGCTGCATGGTTTGTTTACTTGTTAATTGCCACTTTCTCTAGCAGTAGACTCTGCATGGATGGGGCCCTGTCCTCTCCTGGGTCCCTGCACACGGCCCAGGGTCTGGCACACAGTGGGGGCCAATAAAGCTTAGTGAATGAATGCAGGAGAGGTCAGTCCCTTCTCCAGGGCTCTGCTGGACGGCCACAGAACCCAGAGAAGGTGACCCCAAGAGCCCCACGTGCACCTCTTTGGTGTCTGGAGCCAGAGATGCTGAGTGTACCCATTCACACTAATGCCCGGTAAAGCAGCACTCCTCAGCCCCTGTTCTCAAGATGCCATTACCTGGGCATCTTCTGAGAATGCAGAGTCAGGTCCTGGGGGGGGGTCTGGGTGGGGCCTGGGACTCTGCATTTCCAACAGGCTCCCAGATGGCCCACGGACTGCCCTCTGGGCAGAAGGCTGCCCTGTGAAGGGAGATGTACTTCCCCCAACCCAGCTCCAGTGTGAATTTCACTTGAGGTCCTTAACCTAGATTTTAAATTAAGTGATCACAGCACACTGCCCCCATTTGGGGGAGACCTGGTAGCCCTTCTCTGCCTGATGAGCATACAGGCAGAAAGAATCCGCTCTTCTCGTGTGTGAGATGTACTCTGGGCACGTGGCATAGAGCCTGGCCCTCAAGGAATGGAGGCTCAGGACTTCTCCAGTGCAGCTGGTTGACGACTTGGGACCACCACACCACCCCCACCCCCAGGACAATGTTTGCAGAAGCATCAAATAGCGAATTTAGACAGAAACCAATTCTATTAAAATAGCTACCCAAGTCTTACAGCATTAATTTGTGACACAGGAACCTTTATTCTCCCTAATTGAGTGTAAACATGTTCCCAGTATCTGCAACATTGTTACTAGGAGACAGGAAACAAAGCTAGAGGTTCCAGAAATTGCAGGGCTCCCTTGTCTCCACCCACAATTACAAGTTAACTTTTATCAGTTGGGGTTTCTTGAAACTGAAGTCAAGGCAGGATGCCGCGAGGAGTATGTCTCTACTACGTAACCCAGGAATATTTTTCAAAAGTGAGAATGAAGAGACTGGAGGCATGAGTTCAGGAGCCCCTATCAAGTGAGCCCTTGGGCAACCCTCAGGTCATTCAGCAAGTATTGAGTGCCTACTGTGTACTCAGTACTCAAGGAACTAAACCAGATGGGCAATTTCTCACCTCTGGGAGCAGCTACTTGTCAAAGGACCCCAAAGAAGCGTCGTAGGGATGAGCCCCACTGCCCTGTCCTCTCCCACCCCCTCCTCTGGGGAGCAGAGAAGAAGCACAGAAGTCCTCATAATCAGAAAATCAGCCTGAGTTCTTTCCATGACCTCAAAATTATGCTCTCTTTGGCAACCAGTGTTCTAGGCTGGTCTGACGTTAATCCTACTTAGGAGAAGGTGCCGGCAGCGGGGTGATGACAGGCACCCCCCCCCCCATTAGGAGGGCAAACTGCTCAGAACATGGACAGGATGGCCCCCTGGGGCACAGCAGATGACAGTTGTCCTGTCTCCCCAGGCCGGGCTGTGGGGCTGGAGACCTCTGCGCTCCTGCTGCCTCACCAGCCAGCGCGGCTGACACAGCCCAGCCCGTGATCGCGCCGCAGAGCCGGAATGTGAGCAGAGACGAGCCGTGCCAGATGTGCGCACCTTAAATCACATACCTGCTCAGCAACTGCCCCCGCCCCACCCGGGGGAAAAAAAAAAGGAGAGAGACACACACAATTTCAAAGAAGAAAATGCTGCATATAAACCCCCAAGTAACGAATCAGTCGTTACCTTATGCTCTCCAGGGTCTGAGCCTTGTCCATGACCCAAACCAGATGGTACACATGAACATTTTTAGAAGTTAATTTAAAACCAATTTGATCCCCAAATTCATTGCCTGGATGTAGAATCCTAATCAATCAGCCAACACTCAACCAAAATCATCTAAGCCTGGTGTCACCTCTGGGGGTTAATTAGAAACTGTTATGTGCTGTTCGAGAAATAACTTTATGTAACAGGTTTGAACCAGTAAGAGTTTGGCTCCCGCACAAGTGTGAATTCTGCTGGCTGGGGCCTTGCTGATTAACACATGCGTCTCCGGACCGCAGAATGACACTAGAACGGGCTGTTTTTCATCCCCTTTGAAAGTGGAGGAGATACCTGTTCTCGCATCTCTCGCCTGAATGGCTCACTAGCTCTCAGTTTGTTTCTGTTATGCAGAAAGCCACTTGCCCTGCCCCAACGACCAACTAGGATCTCAAATGTCCTGCCTGCAGGAGAGGGCGAGGCAGGGAAGACAGCCCTGGTATTATTTTGATGTAAGGCTATCTGCTCTGTCAATACACATCAGCGTGACAACAGTCGGAATGTGGGTTAAAATGCCTAAATTAGACTCCGATCAGCCGGACTTCCAATTACCAGCACTCCAGCTTACCACCCAGCCGGCTCATTTCTTCCCATCACACTTTTGGACCCATTTACTAGCATTTCCAAGTGCCTTCGAGGCCTCTGTCCTCGAGTCAAAATCCCCCAAACCAAAAATAATATAATCTTCCATATTATGGAGATCAAGGCAAGTTTAGGTTTATCATAGACACAAATAAGAGCTGAATATGTGACAAACTGAAAAAGAACACAAATAGTTTCTTAGTCCTCCGATAGTTCCTTTCTAGACAATAAGTCCTGAACGCCACTTGTCTGGCATAAAACTCACCCAACAGCAACCTGCAGAAATCTTCTGTTTTTTGCAAGGAAAAGAAAAAACGGAGCTGTTTCCCGGCTGGGCTCTCCAAATGTCCCTCTTCGTCCTTGCCCGTCCTGCCTGCGCCCTGGCCTGAGGTTTCCTTCTCGAATGGCAAAAGCAGGGGATGCCTGCTAGTACCCGCATCAACCTTGCTTAGACAAGCCGTTGTTCCCAGGGTGTTTACCTTTCAGAGTGATGCTCTGGACTGAACTCTGGGCAAGAGCTCCCTTTCAAAACACAATACAAAACAAAACAAAAACAAACAAAACAAAAAAACCCCACCAAGGTGTCTCTATCTGGTTCCTTTTTGACCCTCCGTTGAGCTTTTTCCCTCCAAAATGCAGAGTGACCACGCCCACACACTTTGGTTTGGCATCTGTTCCCCGTTGACGTGCTTCACGGCGAGCCCAGCTCCATGACTCCGGAAAGCACGGACAACTGTAAATGAGGCCACAGAGAAGGCAAAGCAATGCACAGCCTGGGACAACGGGGACCAAGGTCCAAGTGGCCACTGGAGGGTGGCTGGTGTCCCCCATTATAAATAACACTACAGTGAACACCTCTGCGCGCCATCTCTTTCCCACGACCTCCTCAGGGCAGACTCTAGCGGGGGCAGGCACACGTGCAGGGGTATTTAAATGGGACTTTGTCCCTGTTACCATGTGCACTCTCCAAGGCAGTGAGGGAACGATGCTCGCCTTCCCCGGGAGAGGTTCTTGGAGCGAGAAGAGCCTCTCCCCCCAAGCTGGGGAAGGCACGTCTGTGAGAGCACGGAAGCTCTCAGTATGGAGGGGATGCGGAAGGGGCACCAGGAGGCACGTTCTAGCCTGTGTCCACCACTTCGGGCTGGAGACGCGGCAAGCTCTGGTCCACTGAAGCCCGGCATCTTCGGCCCGGACACGTAACACCTGCCTGAGGAGGGCTGAGCCCAACACCTGGCGCTTGGGCTCAGGGGAAGGGGGAGTCACAGTGAGCCAGGAGAAGGGAGATAAACTTGAACAGTCGCATCAGGACCAAGCCGGATAGGTGTGGAAAAGGTCCCTTCCAAACCCCAAGGCCTTTCTCCTTCATCCATCCACCCATTCATCCCATCGGCATGGGGCTACTATGAGCTAGGCCCTGTGCCAGGCCCAGGGGCTGGAAGAAGTAGCCACAGGGACCCCCCGGCTTGGGGAGCCTACCATCCGGCGAGGCAGAGGGGCGGACAGGAAGGAGGCAGGAAGGGACAGGTCCGTGATCTGCAGAGCTCTCGCTAAGACCTCACTGAGCCGAGACCCAGACCAGAAGCAGCCCACCAGGCCCCATGTGGGGGAATTTCCAGGTAGAGGGCCAGCAGGTGCACAGGCCCAGAAGAGGGAGGACTTCCCTGAGATCCAACAAGAGCAAAGTGGCCACTGTGGTGGGAGGCTTGGAGTGACCCACGGGCGGGACCCCGCGATACCCCCACCCCCGGCCGCACCCCGACTGCTCCCGCAGCTCGGACGATCGCTGTCCTGTTTCTGTTTGTCTCCTGCCAGCACCACGCCCACCCCTGCCCCGCGTGCAGCCTCATCGCGCGCTCTGACGAGCACCACCCGCCCGTGCTGCCCCCCCAGGCGGCCCTGCCCCTGCGCCTGGGGGGCCGGTGGGTCAGCCCCGGGTGCGAGGTGCGCCCCGCCGTGCTCTTCCTCACCAGGCTCTTCACATTCCACGGGCACAACCGCTCCTGGGAAGGGTATTACCGCCACTTCTCAGACCCCGCCTGCCGCCAGCCCACCTTCACGGTCTACGCCGCGGGCCACTACACCAGGGGCAGGCCCTCCAGCAAGGTCCTCGGCGGCACCGAACTGGTGTTTCAGGTCACCCGGGCCCGAGTGACTCCCATGGACCAGGTCACCACGGCCATGCTCAACTTCTCTGAACCAAGCAGCTGCGGGGGCCCGGGGGCCTGGTCCCTGGGGACCGAGCGGGACGTCACAGCCACCAACGGGTGTCTTCCGCTGGGCATCAGGCTCCCCCACGTGGAGTACGAGCTTTTCAAGATGGAGCTAGACCCCCTCGGGCAAAGCCTGCTCTTCATCGGACAAAGGCCCACGGACGGGTCAAGTCCCGACACCCCAGAGAAGCGCCCCACGTCCTACCAAGCGCCCCTGGTGCTCTGCGACGGGGTGGCCGAGGCAGTGTCCGGACCCCTGCAGCACAGACCTCTGCCGAAGCCCTTCCGTGGTGGGGGGCCATGTCCTCCAGCGGCCCCTCTCCCAGTCCTGCCGCTGGCTCTAGGGCTGGCCTTCCTCAAGGGGCTCTGAAATCGGTCTCTGAGCTCTAGACCGCCGCTTGGGACACTAGGTGCTCCGTGGCCTCCCTCCGGGCACAGACTCCTCTTGCGTCGGCGAGAAGGGCCCGCTCTACCCTCCGCTCGACTGCGGATCCTCCCCGCCTACTGCTGTCCACCAGCCTTGGGCCCCACAGTGCTCAGCCCCGGAGTCCCACGGCACCTGCAAGGTCTGCCCTCGAGAACTGGCCGTGCACCTGGGCGTGGCCATGGCCAGGGCTCTGCGGCTCTAAATGCGAGCTCCTGGTTTTCCGGGGCGGTTGGAGGACAGCAGGCCCTTCTCCCACCCCGTCCTTGGCATTTTGGGGACGGGAGTGAGGCCCTGCACGGGGAGGCCACCGCCGCTCTGCTGAGCCTGTGGATTCTTATTTTAAAGTTTATTAATTTGAATTTAGCAATACAAACTCAAACCAGGGCTATGAATTAAAGATGCTGCTTCGGGCTTTCGGTGCTTGGCGGCTTTCTGGAAGAGCGCCTGTCTCTTTGGGGCAACTCGGCTTTCCTGGATTTGACTGTGCGTCGGCGAGTCAAGCCCGGAGCTGTCGACACCGCACGCAGCTGAATCTGGCCCTCCCGGGCCAGGATGCGAAGGAAGCCGCCCGTTGGGGCCCACAAGGGCGCCCGCCTCGCCCACACCCGGCTGGCTGCTGGGGGCAGGTCTGTGGAGGAGCGCAGCACCTGCCGCCTTCAGAAAGTAATTAATACTAACGACAGCGGTGACACTAAGGTGCTCCGTAATCAGCCTTGTACAGGCGTCCTCTGTTTTCAGGATTCTCTGCACTCAACTGACGAGGAGGCAGAGACCTCTGAACGGGTCTTTGGAACCACCCTAAGGAGAGGTTGGGGTCACCAGGCTGCATGGCAACCTCTGGAGGGGGACACAGCCTGCGCTGAGGTGCCGATGTCCTCCTCTGCTAGGAGGGGGCTGTCATCCAGGTGGGGGACAGGCTGTGCCTCTGCAGGGACCCTGCCCGTGTTCCCGAGGCCTCATCTGCACATGCGAAATTGACTGGGATCCTCATGGGCTTGAGGGTTTGGGGGACTCTGTGCCTAGGACTCGCCCCTCCTTTCTCCCCCGATCCCTATCTCTGGCTCTTATCACTGATCTTGAACAATTGTCTGTGAGGTTAACGGGGCTTTCAGAGGGAAGCCCTGGTCCTCCGTTAGACTGTGTGGGGTTCCATCAGCCCACTGAAATGGCTCCAACTTATCTACCCATTGTTCTTGAAAAGAAGAAAGACCCACCAAGTTAATATTCTCTGTAGGTCTCAGAGAGCTACGTGTGTTTCCGGAGTATTTACCGAAGTACAAGAAATAATTAGATTATTTACGGTCTCCGACTGCGCGGGTGGGGGTGCAGTTCCCGGTGGGGCTGAGGCTGGAGGTGGTGGTGTGGCCGTGGCTCGGCAAGTCTCGTGTCTGAGGCTCCAGGCGACCGTGACGCCATTTGTCATCAAATTTGAATCTTTTAATAAAATTAAACAGCCTGAAAAATGTTCTTGCCGGTTATTAAAGTCAACCAAGGGGATTACGGTTCTAAAGAAAGGAAGTGAAGTGTCTTCAAGGGAATGTGTGAAAGAGAATAAAACCAATGGAGGTAAACCCCGGCTCTCTGTTACGCCCCTTCGGTTCAGGGAACTGCCCTGCCCTGTTGCAAATTCTCTGGAAACTTCCAATGCACTGGGAAGAAAATCCCTGCTCCTGGGTCAGTGCTGTCTGCAAGGTCCAGCCGTGCCTCCCCCCACACAGGCCACACCGGCCTCCCTTCTGGCTCTGGATTGCAACAAACTATTTCCCTACCTCGGGGCCTTTGCATGTCACTGCTGCTTCTCATCCCCCAGATGCTCAGAAGCTTGACCTTTTCAAGTCTCAGACCAGATGTCACCTGCTTAGGGATGTCAGCCATCAGTACCCCCAAATGGCAGCCTCCCTTCCCCTTCTGTCCTTCTGTCTGTCCACCCATCCCATCCTGAGGACCCTTCTTTCTAACGCTTACTGCTCACTGTCGGAGATGACCTCATCGGTTCTTGCTTATTCTCTGCCTCCTCTACCACACCCGTAGGCTCGGTGCAACAGGGAAGGACCAAGTCAGCCTCTGCCATCTTCTCCAGCAGAGCTTGCACATGCTCAGAACCACAATCGCGGAAACAAATGTTTACGGTCCCAGTTAATCCTCACACCAAGACCCACGACAAGAACACAGGCACATGGCTGGCATAACCCCTCCAGGCGCAGCAGGGCGGGTGGGTGGGCACCCCACAAGGTGAGGGGTGTATCTCTGCTCTTGGGGATGCTGAAGGCTCACAGAGGAGAATGGGCTTTGCCCAAGGTCGCCAGCAGCCGGGCCCCAGACCCCGAGGGCTGCACATCTGTCCTGGGGTGTCCTTCCAGGGTTCTAGTTCCCTTCATAGGGGTAGGACTCCTTGACTGTATTTGGGGAAAGGAAGTCAGAGCTGCTTCATGGGACAAAGCATGAGTCATTTCAAATTCAAGTCTTCCTGACAGGACCGAGATGCCCTCCCTCCCCGGGCCTCTTGGTTCTGGAGCAGTGGACGCCGACAGAAAGAATCACGGCTAGAGAAAGGACAACAATCCCTTTCCCCTTGGGCTGAAACCAGAGGGCGTCATCTGAGGACCCAGGGGGCCGAGGGGTTTGGGGGAGAAGCCCGCAGACACCAGCCTTCTGGCCCCTTTCTTGGCTCCTTGGAGAACCCTCCGCAGAAAACCCAAGATAGCTTTAATCAACAGAGGGGAAAGTAAAACCCATACTTCTCGTTCAAAACAAAACAAAAACAAAATTAATGTTCTCCATTCCGTGTTCAGTCACGTTTAAAAGGGAAGGGAAAAAAAAACCCGTGCAGTTTATAATTTCATAGTGCAATCTCCCAGGAGAGTAAATGAGGCTTTCTTTTTTTTTTTTTTAATAAAAAGTTTAAATTGTATACAGCTCTCGGAGGCCCATTAACTAACAGATGCTGGTTATCAAAAGAAGCTATTTCTTTGCTTCTTCTAACCGAATGTGTTTAATCTCCCCATGGTGCTCCCGGCCTGAGAAAGAGCAGCTTGCAGTGACGCGGGCTCTGCCGCACTCAGGCCGGTCTCATGGGGCCTTGGTGACTCAGGCGTTAGGGAGGCTGGAGAGGACCAGGGCGGTGGGGGCAGCGGCAGCTCCTGATGCAGAGGAGCGGGGAGGCGCATCAGGGCCATCAGTGGGGCCCCAGGAGGGCTTGGGGGGCCGTTTCCGCTCCGTGGGGGTGAGCTTGGCCTGAGCGCCTGGAAGCTGATCCCCCTCACACAAACCCCACTAGCCGGGTGTGAGGACCGAGGGCTAACCTGCCCCCCCCCCCCCGTCAGGGCCTTCTCTTCAACCCCCCGCTGCCTGGAAAGCTTCAGCACCTTAGTCTCACCAGTCACCATGAAGGACCCTGAGCTTCACTTCCTCATCGTCGGCCTCTCGCCTCTAGGTGTCCCCTGACGGCTCGCCCTTGTCCATCTTGTCGCCCACCACGCCCCCAGCACGTGGACAGCGCCTGACACACAGCGGGAGCTCAGTAAACACGGGCTGGGGGAGTAAACCCTCTGAAGGCTGACTGGAGGCTATGAACTCAAGCAGCCAGAGGACAGCCACATACTCTGTCTAAATCTGGCTTGGAATTTTTGACACTGATTATCATCATCATTATTATTATAAGATTGGCAGAGCAGAGCCCAGAGCTATGAACTTGAGCAAATCTGTTTTCTCCTACCCAGGCTCTTCCTAGGAAGGGTACTGGGGCCAGCTGCTGTCCCAGAATAGGGGGCCACACAGCCTGACATCGGCAGGATCCTGACAGCCCCCCTCAGGCTTCACATCTATAAAGGTCATGGAGACGGGGAGACCCTCAGCCTTGTGCAGGCACCTAAGACTTTACGTCCTTAGCTACGGAACACCCGGCTGCAGTTTCCTCACCAGGAAAATGAACTCGAACACCTGGAAGGTCCACGCCTGGCAGGAGATTCACGAAGCAGCAATGTCCTTTTATACGAGGAATGGCTTGAAACAAAACTCTCTGGGAGGATGGGTCTTCTCCCAGCAATGCCGTGTTTACTTCCTAAGGGTTATTAATTAATAATCTGCTACTTTCACTCCTACACTTGGTATTTTTTCAATCCCGCAAGAGAAAAATAATTAACAGAAAACTTATTTTTCTTGGTCATTAGCGCTGTTAACATCAACAGTCAGTTTATTAAGAATTCCACGTAGGTACTGAGTACCCGGCACAGGCCAGGGGGAGCACACACTTTCACATCTACTTCTTTCTGAAGCCCCCAGTAAATTCTGGGAAAGGAATAGAGGCACAAGGGCACATGGATACACAGGAAAGGAGAAGAGTCAAGAAGAGATGGTAGCAAACTTCCAGAGTCTGGAGGGCTCATGGGCAAGAAGCTGAGAGGTGACAGAGAGCAGGGAGAAAGGTGCTGCCTGGCCAGTTTCGGAGCAGGGGTCAGAAGCAAGTCCACTCATGCCCCCAAAGTCTTAGGAAGCAGTGGTCCAAGGAAGTCTGGGGATAGGAAAGCACTGGGGCTGAAAACAGGACTATGCAAAAGTCTACAAAGGAGTTTTATCCCCAGATCCTCTTCCCAACCCCTGTATGAAACCAGAAGGTCAAACAGATGTCTGGACTTGGGAGACCATCCAGAGCAAGGTGTCACACTAAAAATAGAGATATCAAAGAAAATTCTACCCATTAAATGGCTGGGTTGCACAGCCTCCTTCTCCTTGAGACATAGCGGCCAGTCTTCTGTTGCCAGGCAGGAGAAAGAAAGATTCCCAAGAAACGAGCCCATACTGAACTAACTGCAGATACTGACAGCTGGAAGTTCCCCCAAGGAGGCACCTGAGTGGTCCCCAGGCCCTTCGCTTGCACAGAGACCCAAAACCCAGCAAATCCCACCTACACAAACGTAGCTCTTCAGGGCCTCACTCATAAATACATTAAAGGACATAAAAGGGTTACCAGGCATTTAGGGAAAGCCTCCAAAATGCTAGAGACGAAAACCCAACCCAAAGAGACTAGTAAGAGCCCCATACTGGGTGTAGAGATTACTGAAAAATAAATAAATGAACTTAAAGAACACTCAAAGTAACCAGTAAGAAGCAGATAATGCAGAGGACAGAACAACAAAAAGACCTATACCACCCTGGGTGAAAACAATGCTAACCTTTTAAAGACCATCAACATTTTTCAGTCCCTCCTATTTACAGAAAAAGAACAACAAAAAAAAAAGGAACTAGAATATCCTCAGTGAAAAGAATATAAACTATCTAGCAAAAGCAGGTTGTTAAAAAACAAATACTAGTATTTAGAAAGGAAAGAATTCTTGAAAATTATGAATATGATGACAGACAAAGCAAGAGAAAGTTGGAAATTAAAGCTGAATTTCTCTAGAAATTAAAAAAAAAAAAAAAGCATCAGGAGTTAATGGCATTAACCTTCTTAAGGCCAACACTGGAAGCTGGCAATCAGCAAACATTCTCGGGATCCTGAACATGATTTTTATACCCAGTACAACTATCAGTTTAGTGAAAGGGCTGAATGGAACCTGTTCAGATATGTAACCTTCTCAGAAAAGTTTTCACCCACATGCTCCTTTCTCAGAAACCAGCCTGAGGATGTATTCCACCGCAACCAGGAGGTAAAACAAGAATGAAGACGCTAGAGATGCAGGAAACAGGAGATCCACCCAGAAGAGAACACAGGGAATTCCCCAGATGATGGTGAAGAAAGGGCCTTCCTGGGATAAAAGTCAGGCAGCAGCTCTGGAGGCCAGTCAGTCCACAGAGTAACAAGAGAACAGGGTGCTCTCTAGGAGGGACCTTCCTGAGAAAATACACAAGAATCATAGTATACCAAATGTGTGAACGCTCTTCCACGTCTGTCAGAGTCTGGGGCTGAATTAATGAAAGATATGTAAGAAAGTAAGCAGTGGAGAGGTGCAGGATTACGTATAAAAGGGAAATAAAATCACAGAACAGACAATACCTTGCTGTGAACAATATTTAAGTCTCCATCAAGCAAAAGGATACTGACATAGCCAAAAATCATGACATAACACTCTGAGGGGGAGGGGAAGGAGACTGTGTTTCAGACAAGGGTGGAGAGAAAGGTTGCTGGAGCCACTTCCTTACCTTCCTTAGAAGGAAATCAACAGATAAGATCTAGAAGTGAAAGAAAAGGTAATATAAGCACACAACTGAGAAATATAGATGTTAATATGAGAAGACAGAAAGTGCTAACATGCTTCCTCCTGGAAATGGAAGCACAGGGCCAGGAGGGTCTGCTGGTTTTCACTATGAGCCTGTTAGAACTATCTGGCATTTTATACGACGCACATGAAATGCTGTGGTAGAAGGTAAAATGAAAAATGCTGCAAAACACATCACACATGAAAAGATGGTTCTGCATCACTCAACACCAGGAAAACGCAAGTCAAAACCACAACGAGATGCCACCTCACACCTGTCAGAACAGCTAAATACCCAAGAAACAAGACGTGTTAGCGAGGACGTGGAGAAAAAGGAACCCTCATGCACGGTGGGTGGGAATGCACACTGGTGCAGCGACTGTGGAAAACAGCACGGAGGTGCCTCAGGAAGTTAAATAGAGCTTCCCTAGGACCCAGCAACTGCAATACTCGGTTTTTACCCAAAGATTACCAAAACACGAATCCAGAGGGACACGTGCACCCCGATGCCTACAGCAGCACTACTTACAATAGTCAAATTGTGAATGTAGCCCAAGCGGCCACGAACAGAGGAGCGGATAAAGAAAATGTGGTGTATGCATATGCGGGAACGTTACTCAGCCACAAAAAAGTGTGAAATCTTGCCACTTGCAGTGACAAAGATGGAGCTAGAGAATATTGTGCTCGACAACGTATTTCAGGGGAAGACAAATACCATATCATGTCACTCATATGTGGAACTTAAGAAACAATGAACAACAGGGGTAAAAAAGAGAGAGGAAAAACCAAGAAACAGATTCTTAACTACAGAGAACACAAAGGCGGTTCTCAAGGGGCAGGAGGCGGGGGCATGGGGATGAAGACGCACACTTGTGATGAGTGCCGGGCGATGAATGGGAGTGCTGAGTCTCCGTATTAACAGCAGACGCTAACGTAACACTGCATGTTGGCTAGCTGGACTTTCAATAAAAAACTTTTTAAAAAATGCAAAACCAAATCCAACTACAAAACCTAGAACTTCCCTTCAAATTGCTTTCAATCCAGTATGGACAGACTATGGCAAGAGAGGCATCAAAATGCTTTGGGGGACAGGGCTGGTGGAGCAGGCATCCCAGAGTGGGGGAGAGGGAGCAGCTGAATTTGTACAAATCAGACTCATCCTCAGAGTCTGAGACTGAAGGAAACAAGGGAGAAAATGCCCAAAGCACCAGCCGTGAGCTCTCAGCGAGTGGAGAGATACCTTTGGGTGGTTTTACCATTACGAACGGGAAACACTTCCTGTGCTTTGGAGCTGCACTGAGGTCGGGCACTGCGACTGCAAGGCTGGGGTCAAGATAGAACAATGGGTCTTGGCTTGACTTTCAAAAGCCTCCTGCCTGCCGTACACATTCTCGTAACGTTTTTGAAGTAGCATAAAGGTCCGTTCTTCGAAAAGTCTGTAGCACTTATGTGTTTCTCGACATTTTTACTCTTTTTTTCTTTCAAGTGATTTTAGTGGTCAAGCATTGCTAAGAAAACAAAGAGAAGTTCTACTTGGACAAGGGAAAGCCTCCACTCTCAGTGCAGATTCGGTGGCGGGGGGATCTGTTTCTGGCAGGGCACATCTCCCCCCCATCACAGGACCCTGGCAACTTCCCAGACGGCGTCTGTCTTCCTGATGCGCTAATAACGAGATGCTCATGACAGATAATGCCAGAACAGCTCCTGTGACTGCTGAGCAGAAAACACCTCTATTTCACAGCTTTAAGGATGACCACCATCTCTAGTCCCTCTTCCAGAACCCCCTGGGGCCTGGAACACTGAAATGTGCCTCACTTACGGCCTCTGTGATAAGGACCCCTGGGCAGCAAGACGACAGGCTCATTAGACTAACGCCATCAGGACGTCGCTAGCAGAGGTCAGGAACGAGAGCCTGATCAGTTGGCAATAAAGTTTTATCACCCCTGCCCCCCCACCCCAATCCATTTCTATATCCTCTGCGGCAAGTGCTCTTCCCAGGACCAAAATACTGTACATTCCTATTTCCACATTCGTAAACGTACCCCTTTTCAATTGCATTTCTGCTGTTTCACCCCTGGCCCTTTCCGTGGTTAAGACTCCCCTTCCTTTGAACGTTCTTCATTCCTGATCATCGCTGTGTGTTCAAACAACCTTTACACGAACAAGTGGCTCAACCTCAAGCAAAGAAATGGGGACTGAAGCCAAGAAACCGTGTGCCCTTTCCTGATGAGCAAAGAAAGGCAAAAATCTGACATGGCAACGTGCTAGCAGTGGGCGGGGGACGGGCAGACGGTGCTGGAACAGAAGCTGGCATGTCCTCCGCGAAACCCGGTGGGGAAGTCACGGGATCAAATTTTAAATGCAGGCACCCCGAGGAACTGTGCCCCATTATTCCCGCTCGTGGGCAGGGGTCCCGCAGTAGCTGTGTTTGTAGCAGCCAAGACTAGCAACAGGAGTCGGGCACCTCTGTGGAGGACTGGTTCAGTCAATTATGGGCACATCACAGAGAAAAACGACAGAGCCATCAAGAAAATGTGTGTGGACAGGAAATGATCTCCAACATGTGACAAAGTCAAAAAACAGTCATGACAGGGCAGGCTCCGTGTGCTGCCCTCTGTGCGTAAGGAAGGGGACACGGGCTGGTGTGTGCTCAAGACACATGTGCGGAGAGGATCTCCGGAAAGAGGCAAACGGGAAATGGGACATTCAGGAGTTTCTGGAGAAGAGCAGTGGGTGTGTGGGCTGGTTGGTGGCAGGGGCAGGGGAGCCGGTGGATCTTCATGCTGTCTCTTGGACCGGTGTTAAGTCTTAACGTTTGCATGTCGCTTCTTCAAAAGAAATGGAAATGTTGTCACTCAGGCTTCACCCGGATAACACCGTATGATGGAGAGCTGCCCACCACCGCTGAAAGCCAGAGGCTGCCCCACCTTGCAGACTTGCTAGCAACATCCACCAGCCAGGGCTCTGTCAGTCCATGACGAATCCTCCCCACCCACCCCCAACAGGCAGGAAAGACGAGAATACGTGCCTGGCTCCCACACTGGGCAAAAGTTTCCTCATCAGTAAAATGAGGAAGTTCCCTTCGGTCTGTTTCCGTCACACGAGATATCTAAGATTTTTCATTTTAAACCGATTTTATGTTCCTAAGACTCAGTGGCAGAGCAAGGCGATGGGTTCTGGTGTTTTCTCTAAAGCATACCCAAATGCTCTTAAGCCATCCCTTCGAAATAATTTTACACCGAAGCATCCTTTAAACATATTCAGAGCACAGAATTTATTGACCAGAATGCGGAGACAGCTAGTACAAAAGTTTACGCCTTCGCAGGGCGGGCTTCACCAGGCCGCCACGGCAGAACATGTGAGAACACGCTCTGAACAGCTCTTTCGATCTGGACACTGCAGAAATACATCTCCTTCCCTCTGGGAAATGTAAAGTCAGCCATAAAACCATGAATTTATTACATATCAGATAACCAGAATGGATGATGGTAGAGTCCTTTCCTGCACCAACTTTTTAAATGAATTCTCAGTCAAAACAGGAAATACAACTCAAAATACAGAAAAGAAAAATTATGGAAACAATAGCATTGTAAGACAGCTCTTAAAAGACGCGATCCCCCAAAATGTTAATGTACACTGAAGTCAGAATGAAAACACACTATAAACTGCAGAGACTTTTTTTTTTCCACAACACAGGAAGAAAGCTGTAAAGCAGAGGGGGACAGCGTGCGCCATTGAAATGACTTCTTTACTCACAAAGGAGAGAGGTGGTAAAGGGGTCATTTAAGTAGATCATTCTAAGTTTCTTAGAGAAGTTCCCAACGGCAGCAGTTTATAAATTCTTTAAAAAGTAAGCAGCAGACATGAGAACCAAATGTACTTTGCAGTCGGCTCTCTACACGTAAGCTTGGAGCACTTTACTGAGGGTGCTTACGAATGAAACGCACAAAAACAGATCACTCCTGTTGATTAATTCCTCAGCGTCTCCTCCAGTATCTAACATACCGAAGGTAAACCGATAAATGTTTGCTAAACGCGGGAACGTTGAAGGCAAGCGGTTCTTGCACTCATGGTCTCGGGATTACAGACAATAAATTCTGACCTCTGAATCCAACTACAAGAGTCAAGGGAAAAGCCTCGTTTTAAAAGAATGCCGCAGTGGAAGGTCACAGCTGAATGTAGTTGACTCGGTAAGTACAAAAGACAGACAGCAATGCAGGTGTCCAGTTCACGGAAACAACCAGACCTCTTCGTATCACACGGAAAGCCACTGAGTTGACATGAGAAGCAAGCATGCTAGTTTATTAGTGTTTTAAGTCACAAAAAGCTATGCATCCTTGCGAGCACTAAGCCTTAAGGAAACTGATCTGACAGATCATCAGATCTGTCCACCCTATTTGGCATGGACTGAAGGGAAACAAGTAGATGGGACCCACTGGGGCCGGCTGCGGCGCTGGGCAGGAGGGACATGGACACTCCGGGGCCCAGCGGGACGCAGTGGGCGCACGGTGGTCCCACACCCACGTCCGTTAGCCGAATGATTAAATAGACATCAACCCTGTGGTCTAACGAAGTAATTCTAATAGGGCGTTGTCACAGGATCAATGTTTCCTGGTTTAAAAATGAACATTAGCATTTATCTAGCGGCAGAAAACTATTACCCCATGGTCCTGTTTTATGCAACTGGCATCTTTTAATCAAAGCAATCCATATTGCGGCAACATTCCAAGGTATCGCAACTGTGAATATCCACGGCAAGTCGGGTAACAGCTATGCTCTTGTTGCTAGCTTTTCCTCCTCTTCTACCGAGTCAATGCAGATATTTTCTAATGAATTAATTCCATTAGGAAAAAAATCTCAAGTAATTATCTTACCCAAGACAACCTCTCATCTACCTCTGCGGGTTTCACTTGCAACTATTATACACAACCATTCGTGTGTGTTCATGTCTTCTACATTTTCCAAAATACCCCTGTAATGAAAAGTAGTAAGACGAAAACTTCTCGGTGGCCTAGATGACATCGCTAACACCCAGCAGAGGGAGGTCTGGATCCCGCTGCAGGGGGTCGGTGCGGGGGGGGGGGGGCTCTCGTGCACCCAAACTGACATTCTAGGGAGGTTGAGCCTGTGGACTGTGCGTGTGGCAGACGGGACTCAGCTGCTGGAGTGAGAGGGTTGGAAGTCTTGCTGGAGGCCCATTTTTCACGGCCTCCCGAGCCCGCCTCTGGGCCCTGGGACTTGCTTCCTCCCAGGCTCTCCCAGAGAAAGGCAGCGCTAACTCGGGGAGAGGTCCGCACCCAGAAGCTTGGCTGTTCTGAAGCCCCGCAGGCCCCTGCTGTGACGCCAACCTCAATGGACTGCCGTCGCTTCACACTGAATTTACGAGCTATGCCAAGCCCCGCAGAGAGCAGCCTCGTGCTCCGCTCGCCGAGACGGACTGGGCATCTCCTTCCCCCCAATTCACCCCCCACGAGCATCAGGCAGAGCTCTTTAGGCAACGAGAAAATGGAAAGCACACCTGTCCCTCCCTGTCTGAGCGTGTTTGGTTTCAAAAAGAAAAAAAAAAGCATCTCGGTGTCTGGATTCTGTCCACTGGATCTTCAGGGCAACTGCGTGAGGTAGGAAGACAGACACGTGAGGGCACAAGCGGTGGGAGCGCCCGAGCCCGCGAGCTCACTCAGCAGAGCCTCCGCACGGCCCGTCTGGGTGGGACCATGGGCCAGACCCCGCCGTGGCCATGCTGGCCTCCCCGTGGGCTCCCTGAGACCCACTTCGTTCGTTCCTAATGAGGCTCTGAGAAGTTGCTCAGTGTAGCCTCTTGGAGACTTCATTTCCTCCCTTTCGAAACAAAGCCCTCATCCCTGCAGCCCCGCCCTCCCATCGCAGCTGTTTGAGCGAACGTTCTGGAACGTTCTGGAAGGGCTCTGCACAAGGCCGAGGCAGCACTGGAAGAGCAGCTACTTTCCCCGAGAGGTTCCTGTCAACGCAGTTCCACCGGAGGAAGGTTAAAAAAGGAAACGAGCCGTCCACAAAGCCAGTCGGGCCACGGACACCCCGAGGGGCCCCTCTCGACGTGTGGCACCTGAGGTGACCACAGGCCCTAGCAGATCTGTGCGTGGGAACCGGAGCCACCCCTCTGTGCGTCAGGGGACTTTCTCAGGACAGGTCCCGTCCCGGCGACCTCCCACCAGTGCTCGCACCAAGGGCAGGGGAGCCCGCGCTTAACTGCGGGCGGACACCTCGCGGTGGTCACTTCGTAACTCCGGAGCTGGACCTCGTTCTGCTCCTCCTCTAGCCAGACGGATCGCGGACAGGGACAGGGGAGGCCGCCCTGGACCCCCGAGCCCGTGAGATGCCCTCAGGGAGCGGCCACCGCCAGCAGAGGGCGCAGCGGCCTCGTCACCTGAGGCAGGCTCCCAGAGTGGGGGGGACTGGCAGATCCACGCTCAAGGGGACGGGGACGCCTGGGCCCCATCTCACTCCCTGTTTTTGCCTTTCAAACCAAGAATTCCACAAACCGTAACCAGAACCTTGTGAATGGTCCAGGTTAGAGGAGGGACTGAAAATGACAAACGGTGTTGTGTTTCGGCGTGGATTTCTGAGTTTGCAAATATAAAGATTTGTGTGTGCAAAAAATAGAGGCACCATTTGAAAAATGTTAAGCTACTTACATATGATACATATGCTACACACACACACACACACAGTTTGTTTTCAAATTAATTTGAAAGGCTATTTAGCTCTGAGCTATCACTGCATTCAGTTGTATCTGACCCAGCAGAGCCTGCAAGACGGCACTGATATCAGTGGATAGCAGTTCTGTTCCTGGGATTTGTTCGAAAGCGTTTAGGTTTTCACGGATCACTGGCGGTTCCTCATTTTTCCCACTTCTGTGTTATGTAGGTATAAGCCGTCTCTCTAGGCATAAACTGTCCACTGCTAAAAATCAATTTTGATTTTATCAGTATTTATTACTGCTGGTGCCAGCAATTTAGAAGACGAGAGAAGGAAAACATGCAAACTAGAAGGATAAAAAATAATAAAGCCGGGTCCTCATACCTACAAATAATACATCCTGCCGCCTTTAAGAAGTATTTTGTATTTTAAGAAGTACTTTGTATTTTGATAAGAATTTGTACTTTAAGAAGCATTCTGTATTGTGCGGAGGGAGCTTAAATTATCAATTTAAAAATTCAATCCATAAAAATTTACAGGACCCTGTTATTGCTTACGCCTCCTTATGTATTTGTGGGCTCGGTGGCAGATTTCTGAAACAAAGGCACCGCTCTCCGAGCTGCTGTCAAGAGGTGCCCGAGGCGGCAGGCGGGAGGCGGGAGGGCTCACTTAGTCAGCCCTGCTCAGGCTGGGCCAGTTTGTTCTGATTCTTTGACTCGTTTCCTCCTCGGCCAGGCCAGGCCATGGGAGGGACCGTGCATCTACCTCTCTGCCTGACTCTCATGCTTCCTTTCCTGTCATTCCAAGAAAGACACTCAAAAGGTGCATCCCTGCCCACGTTTGAGATTTTGAGTGTTTGTGGCTCTTCCAACGGTCCCTGCCCCTTAGCCGTGCTGCGCCGCACGCTCCCTCTCCTGGCTCGCTCTTTACTGCCTGGACGATTTACATAATATCCAATCTTCCCAGCACTGCCTTCCTTCTCTCCCTGGGGAGCTCCCTTCTTCTGCTCGGTCAAAAAGCCCCGTAAACTAACCTGCGCTCGCCGAATCTCAACCTCTAAAGGAGCGAGAGATCTTGCAGGATGATCAGTGAGAAAGAAAGCAACAGTGGGTTTTAAATTCTCATTTTCAGCTACAAACAAAAGGCCCACATCTTCTGAGAAGCCGAATGCCGTCTCCTGCATATACACACAACACAAAGTACCTTGCCAGGTTTGAGAACAGAACAGATATCCGAGGCGCCGTCTTTAAGAACTCGGTCGCCCCAGGGCAAGCGCAGGCAAGCTCGGGCGTCCTGCGCCAAATGCCACCAGCTGTTCCTGCGCATCGGGTTTTATGGGAACACACAGCCACACCGCTTGAGAAAATGCCTGGGGAGTCCTGCCCCAGAGAAACGGGACCATGCCGCACTCCAAGGAACAGTCCGAGACCTACCCAACCCTGGTCCTTTCGAGGCTGTGAGGGGCTGGAAGCTACCAGGACCAGTTCGCTGCAGCTCCCACACCTGGGAAGACCGCAGTCCACTCACAGAAAATCAATGCCAGAAGGCACTGTCTTTCCACCCCGTTCCGTAAGTCCCTGGATCCACGAGGACAAGAGAATACCGGAGCCTAACTTCTACTGGGCCGCCCTCCCCATGCACGCACCCAACGCCGTCCGAGCACCAGGCGTGTGGCTGCGAACTAGGCCCGCTCCACGTTCCGGAACCGCGAGCACTCGGGACCACATGAAGACAGAAGCTACTTACTTGGACGCAGATGCCAGCTCCCCGGCTCTAGGTCCCTGACCAGATCCTCAGGGCCAGAACCAAGGCCCTCCCGCCCCAGCCAAGCTCAGGAGGAATGAGTCAAGCGGACGACTTCTAAGAACTGTCTTCCTTTTGATGGCTCTGTCTTTTCAAACCCACCCGCTCCCCGCAGCCACGCTCAGCACACTTGTCCCTCGTCTCTTCTGCTCAGTTTCTTGACCCAGAGAAGAGAGTTCTTTCTACCCAGGGGCAAAGCAATGGAAGGGCAAGGGTGACCAGCTGCTTAAGATTTTCAGCAGTTTTATTTTTATGCTCTCCGTTGAAGCCAACCACACACACACACACACACACACACACACACGATTATATATATTCAATCATTAAACATACAGATTGCTCACTGATAGGGCTCATTTTAGAACCAACCTTTCAGTGACAAAACAATAACAAAAGATCATAAGAATAATAATCCCCCCCATAGCAAGTGTGACAAAATGACAAAAGAACTCTTAGTTCTGGGGCTTTATTTTTTTTTTTTTCCTTTTTAAGATGCTACATAGTCAAACAGAATTGGATTGGTCTTTTATGGCATAAAATTAATTTACAGTCAAACTCTCAATCACTACTTGACGATTACCTGAAGAGACTCTCACCCCTCTCCCCGCCCCCACCCCGCTGGTTCCCTGTCTGCGGCCGCCCCTGCCGCCCCACTCCCAGCGAGGGCCACACGGGAGAGGTCAGTACCAGACGAGGGGCACGTGTGCTGGAGGGAGCACAGGAAGCAGAGGGGCAATGAGGAACAACACAGAAGCCCGGCCAGTCTTCTCCACTCGAAGGGGAACAGAGCTGACTGCTGCCACTAAGAACCTCCCCTCTCGGACGGCTGTCCTCTATTCACACAGACAAACCTTCCTGGCAGCTCTTCTCCCACAGTCAGACAAACCACCCCTCCACATGTATGCAGGGCCTGGAGAACCTCCCGAGAGGAGCCCACAGCTCTCCAGCCGCAATGCCAGCAGCTCCCACCGGCACCAAGGGGCACAGGTGATGTGTAGCCCACAGCAGTAATTATAATCTTGTGGCAATAAGGAAACATGAGATGAGATACATGAAATAAGTTAAATATGCATTAAACATCTCTGAATAACAAGTGAATCTCGCTACATGAACCCACAGTAATTTAGCTTGGTCCCTTTAAGAGAACAAAGCATTGACTTTGATTTCCAAAGTGTTGGGCTAGTCGGTCAGCATCCGCC
This sequence comes from Mustela nivalis, assembly GCF_964662115.1. Classification (NCBI taxonomy): domain Eukaryota; kingdom Metazoa; phylum Chordata; class Mammalia; order Carnivora; family Mustelidae; genus Mustela; species Mustela nivalis. The sequence goes on along the minus strand of NC_139027.1, from coordinate 139,355,331 downwards.
TCCCACTCCCGACGGGCAGATCCAACGCTGCCACAGCACAACGCCATTGGCTTCTGACCCCGTTCATCAGTCCCAGGGAACCAGCGGCCAGGGGCAGAGCAGAGCAGGACGTGGAGCAGCAGCCCAGGGGTGAGTGAGCAGGGGCGGGGGTTGCTACGTGGAGGGGAAGGCCCTCCCACCGCACTGGGCTCCCGCTCCCCAAGGGCCAGCACCAACAGGCAGGAAGAGTGTCTTGTTCTGAGAGAGGTAATCAACCCAGCCACAGGTACCAAGGCTACAAATGTTTAAAGTGACACTTACGACATGCCATTACGATTTAATCACGGTTTCCCTCGTCATTAATAAAGACCAGTCTTTCCCCCATCATTTACTATACATTTTTCACTTTCTAAAAGATTGTTACGTTATAATTGTGTGTGTGTGTGTGTATGTGCACGCGTGCGCACGCGCAGGGAGGGGGTAATTTAAAGGCAAGACCTGTGAGATGTCATCACACATTAACTTCTTTTTACACATGGTTATGATCAATTCAAAGCCCACGGTATGGCGGGCCATCAATCCAGTAAAGCCACCCTCCGCCGGCTGCCTCTACAAGGCGATCTTCCCTATGATGACGCCAACGATGAAGAACAACACCACAAGCGCCAGGAGCCGGGCACTGGGGCCCTCCTCCTTCCCAGCCGCAGCGAACGCAGGAACGGGGCTGTTGCTCTGCACGGTCTTCCTCATCCGAAGTCCATCTTCTTCCTACGGGAGCAAATGCACATTTCAAAGACAACCCGACACACCAGGAGCAGCAGTCAAGCGTCCAGCTTCACAGGGTGCGCTTGTAAGCAGACCTGAACCTCATGGTGTGGGCCGGCCTCCTCAGTTTTCAAAGGGAGAAAGTGAATCCCAAGGAGAAGGTACTGGCTTGAGGCCACTGAGAAAACATTACCAGAAGCCCCTCTTCCCTGCCACCCACCCACACGACACGGCCAGGCACCTTTTTACACCATGCATCTAAACAGGCTCGCCCTGGCTCCCCATCGCTTTCCCCTTGAGAGGGTCAGCCAGGTCCTTGGCACCCTGGGACCATCCACACCGCTCTGGCCACGCCTCCCGGCCCCTCTCCTACATCACTCCAACCCTCTGTCTTCCTTTCCTCTACTGAGCAGGCCTCCCTAATCAAACCAAAGGTTTTCAAATGACAGGTACTTCCCAAAGCACAAACATAAAGATCACAAGAAGCTACAAAATGGGAGGCCCAGAAGCTTTCAAACGCAGAGCTCTGTATCCATGAGTTACGTGCAGACTGCTGTGCAGAAGACATGGTAAGTGGAATATTAAAATGTGACCGAAGCTGATCTATGCATCTCGGACATTGCCTACTTAATGCATGGAATAGGAACCTTTTCCTCCTTTACTGCTCCCAAGGCCAAGTCCACACTCCTCAACATGGCATGCAGCAAGGCCTCCCTTCTCGGGCTCAGGGGCTAACTACCTCATCTACTCGTCCCCACACTTGTCAGTCCTGCAAACAACAGGCAGCCAGCCAGCCCGTTGAGCTGAGTCTCCATGGCACTTGTGGCCGTCTCTGTGGGGCCACTCATTACTTGGGTCATCAGTATTTGCGTCCCCAGTGACCCTAGTCAGCAAAGAGCTCCTCAGCGGCAGGGACAGCTCGTGTTCGCGCCCACAGCACCGGGAACATGGGAGGGCCTAAGGGAAATGTGTTGGCCAAATGAAAGAATGAAACAACACGAAACAAGAAATCAGTGTTTGGCAGGATAAAGAATCTTCTATTGTCAAGACTAGTCTGATAATATTTTAAAGATATTCTGCTCATGGGGCATGGCCAATATCGCTGCATAGTGATAAACGACCGATGTTATTCGATTAACTTCCCCCAAAAAAAATGGGCAGAGCAAAATACAGCATTTATTTTATTGGGTTTATATAGAAGCTATTTCTACCTATTTATCACTTTAAACAGCACAGGACTCTGTTTCTGAAGAGAAATACACTCAAGGAGAAGCTTTAGGCATATCTTGGATTTTTAGCCAAAAAGTAAAGTGTCAGCTTCAGAATTTACTCCATACTAAAAGAAGTTACTGAAGGAGGCAAATTAAGATTACTGCAAAGAAAGAAAATGATGCCATTCTCCAGGCACTGTTGATTCTCCTGTATTGACGGCACTGTCAGAATACAAGAAGAAGTCACCTGAATGGGATGGATTATTACGTGTGTCTGCTGCTTTGGTGGTTAAAGAGCAAAAGCCTAGGGCATGGGTGAGTGGCACGATCAAGAAGAAGGGACCAGACCAGCCTCAGAGTTAAGCGGCAACAGAAGTTCCTATGACTAGATGTTCGGAAACATTCTCTTCAAGACCTTGTCAGAAACAGACATACTTTTAAAGCTGGAAGGGGCCTTCAACATGTTTTGCGAGCAGAGGCCGGGAGATGCTGTGACCACCACAGAGTGAAAGCCAGTCAAGTGTGGGCAGTCACCGGCACAACATCTCAGGCCGCCAAGGCCAAATGAAGTGCAGCCCGCTTGCCTTCACCACCCAGTGCGACCTGACCTTCTAACACCAACGCCAGCCACCTCGTCAACAGCCACAAGCTGGAGACTCGCATTTCTCCTTCTATAATCTCCACCTGTCGACTGCACCGACTTCCCATCTCCAGTCTCATCATCATGTGTCCAGTCTGAGGACACCCTACTGCCCAGACCCACCTAGAATCTTCAAAGACCAGAATTATGCCCGTGTTAAAGGAGTACAGGTGGGTGTTTACCTATTTCCTCTACTGAGGAAAGATTCTCACCCACCCGGGATGGAGCAGGGTTTGACACTGTGAATTCAAGGTAACCACTGCTTTTTGTGTTTAATCTCAGAGTTTGTCTTCAGTTTATACTCATGGGAGGGCAAGAGGGGCTTTGTTTCCTTACAAGAGGACGAGAGTCTGCACACTGAGGAGGAGAATAGGATGGATGTGGACTCTGAGGCACGAAGCCTGGGTTCAGGTCCCACGGCAAGTGTGACCTGCCTGTCACTTAACCTCCCTGTTCCTCAGTGTCTTCATCTGTAAGCTGGGGATGGTAAAAACCCTACCTCACAGAAGGGTTTAGAAGATTAAATGAATTATAACATGTCAAGTACCAGCGAACAAGAATTCGAATAGTTGAGAAACTTCTGCTCAGGGACAATGGTTGTCAATTAGGTGGGGGGGGGGGGGGACGCATCAGAGCTCTTTCAGAACTTGATGAAAGCCACAGAAATTTCTCTCTAGGGAAAGAATATGTAAATACAAAACAATTCAAAAAACCAGGGATGGGTCAACTTCCCGACCCAAGATCACAGCGGAAAAGCCCTTGTTTTCAGTAGAGGAGCAGGAAATGAACCGCCACCGCGGGCGCCTGGCTGGCCCGGTCTGTACAGCATGTGACTCTTGCTGTCGGGCTTGTGAGTTCAAGCCCCGTGCTCGGCGTGGAGGTTACTTGAAAGAATAAAATCTTGAAGGAAAGAAAAGACGCCATTACCTTGAACTGCTTGTTCTCATCCCGGAGCCTCTGCACCTCCCCCTGCAGCCTCTTACACTCCTCCAGCACCTTCTTCACTTCGCTGTCGTCCAAAGAAGAGCTCAGAGCTTTAGACACCGCTGGTGTTTCTGTCTTTGATGCAGTTGTGGGTAAAATTTTATTTATTTCTACATCATGCTGTTCAGAAATAAATGAAAGCCCAAGTGTCACCAACTATGTAATAAAGGACTTTTTTATGCAAAGTAAAGTAGTTCTCAGCAAACACCACACGTGGTAGCGTTTCATCCACACTGTAACATGTCACATTTATTTTAAAAATGGATCACTTTATCTAGTATCTTAATAATCTAAAGCAACTGGGCCCCAGAAATTATGGATAAGGGCAAATAATGAAGTTCGGCTGAGACTAATACTTCAAAGGAAGAGAAAAAGGGCTGTGCATACCGCACTATCAAATTCCTGCCATGCAAAAATTAGCATATCATAATCGTGCAAGCTCAGGAGTTATTAGCCACAAATTACTGTCACCAGGAAGACCTCAACATCCCCAGGATGGGCCAGGACGGGGGAGGTGGGAAGCCAGGGAGGACATTACACAGAGGGCGATTTATTTCACAAAGTCAGAACTTGAAGCTGGGCTGAAGGTGAAACTAGCTCCTTGTCTGCAATATTTCAATTGAGGGGAGCCGCACATCCCCCCACTTCGCTTCCAAGACAGTTATGACCGTCTCTGGAGAGTGAGCGAGGAGGAGCTGGTACCCGGGAGGGCACGGGGGTGGTCAGGTGTGCTGGGGATCACTGGCCTGGGGGTTCCACGACGCTCACAGAAAACGACCGGCTCTCCCTATCGTACTCTTGGGCTTGACCCTTCCTCTTCCAGATGAGAAGACGGGAGCCCCGCAAAGGGCGAGGCCCCCATCTACAGAGCTGGTACCGCACAGAGCCAGGAACAGAGCACAGGTCTCACAGGTTCCCAAAATGATCTTCCCGGGACAAAATATGCAATGGGTAGAGACAAAATCGACAACAAAAAGCCCCCATTACCCATTCAAAGAGGCGGGATCAGGACGGCGGTCAGTGGCCGAGCAGGAAGGAAACACTGAGTAGCAGAGGCCCACGCCAGCGGCGAGCCTGCAGACTGCTACGGACCAAGCTCACAGAATGTGAGCTTCTCGACTCCCCAACTCCAGCGACTAATGGCCAGGGTAGTGAGATTTTCTGTAGGGTGGTTTTTTGAAACAATTTAAGCTCCTCTGACTAGGCTGAAGGAAGGTCCAAATCTGCATTTCAGACACAGTCTGCTCTCTCAACAGGGCATGAGCAAGGGCCACGAGAGGTCTGCCCCGTGGCTTCACAGAGAAAAACAAGCAGATAGCTCGGGGGCAGCATGCGGGAGGGGGGGCCTCCCAGAGGGAGGCGGTTCTGCCCCCACCAGTGCATCCCGGGCAACGTCTGGGGACAGTTTTGGTTGTCACGCAAGATGAGTGAAGACCAGTTATCCGGTGAGGAGAGGCCAGGGTTGCTGCTCAACATCCCACACGGCCCGAGACGGCCCCAATGTTAACAGTGCTGAGGTTGAGAAACCCTAATCTAAAAGCAGGTTTAACGGAAGAGGCAGGAGGGTTAAGGGGGTGGCGAGGTGGCGTTCAGGGAAAGAGCAGACAGGAGACCTAGGACAGTAGTCTGTGAAACCAGAGAACCCGAGAGCTTACCACCTGTCCGTCGAGCCCCGTGATAAACGGCAAATCACTCCCTGCTGGGGACCTACCCACTCTTTACAACAAACTATAACTTTGCCAAGTCAGAGAAGCTCTTTAGGATTTATGACATTTCACCAGCCAACAGGTTGCACTTCCCAAGAAAAAAAATTGTTTCAATTAGTTGTCTTTCCACCAGTCTCTCAGAGGCTGATTTCATGAAGGCCCCTTATTTGTTGACTTCAGCTTATTTTTTTCATCAGACATCAGAAGTAGGAAAATAATTTGCCAACTTAAATCTTGGTTTTGCAGGAGATGGTATGCAAATGAGTATCAGCTTGCAACATTCAATTATTGTTAACGATAAACATACTTACTGGTTTATCATTTTCTGCTGGCAATTCAAACACACATCTAAGTTTTGAATCCATAAGGTCTTCCGGTTTTGCCTCCTTCCACTAAAACAATTTAAATTTAATAATCAGGATATTATAAAGCTGCTGGAAGAATAATTTTCTTCCTATAACTGACAATTTCAAAAAAATATTCTTAATGAGAAAGCCCGGGTGTATATCAAATAAAGAACTTAACGTCTGCTGAGATTTCAGTATTTTTAACAGGACAAGATTAAATACAGTAGCTTTCCTGAATATTTATTACACTTCACGAACCCCAGCCCTGCTGCTGATTCCTCCAAGCCAACCAGTGCTGCTCCTGTTGCTAGTCTGTGGGAAGCACATGGAACAGAGACAACCACCGCCGAAAGAAGAGAATTTTCTAAATTATGTCTGAGCGGTCAGAGGTAACTCTGGCTCTCCTTAGGAAAATAAAACTTACTCTGCAGGGGGCACCCCTCTTAGAGTAAGCGTATACCACGGGGGAGTGGTTTGAGAACTTCACTGCCAACTACTAACGGGGCACATTCAGGAGCACGCCACTGTCTGGGCTGACCCCCAATCCCTCCAGCCTGCTAGTGGGGAGACCTTCCTGGCTAACTCCAGGCTCCAGGAGCACGTACTCCTGGCTTAATCCTCCTCCTCTGGGCAGTGGAGGGCAGGAATCCCAGGGTACGCTGAGAACTGTAGACCAGCACAGCAGGAAGGTTATAGTATGGAAAACAAGAATAAACTCTTCCACCCTTGCCCCAGGACCATGCAGGAGGCAGCTAGCGCAACACAGGTACCAAGAGCCAAAACCAGGAGACCGTGTGTGGCGAACAAAGGGAACTGCCAAATAAGCCCCAGGAGACCCCTTCAGTGGACTAGCAGGCCACTCCAATGAGACTGAATAGTACATGGGGAAAATGCACAGAATCGTAAGGAAGGAAGCCACAGACAATATTTTAGTCTGTTCTATGGACACACACACACGAGCACACGTGTGCCTGTGTGCTTGTGTCGAAAGGGCAGTAAGCAAGGCTCATCACCAGACCAAAACCACCAGGTGCGACCGCTGGTGAGCAGGACATTCACGTGCTCTCCGAGTATCCCATCACTCCGGAGTGTCACAGATGACCTATTAACCACAAGGGGCAGTTGCGCCTTGACACCAGAAAGTTGGCAGTCACCATCTTAACCAAGTAATCCAACTTAGCATCGTCAATAGAGGGACATCCCAGTACTTAATGCCTTCTGATGCGATGCATACAATGACATTACTTATGGAATGTTCTTGCCAAAAACATTTAACCTGAATTTAATCATGAAGAAATAACCAGACAATCCCAGAACTGGCCTGGACTCAAAATATTCAAAGTCATGAAAAACACAAGCCTTGAGGGTATTATACTTCAATAGAGTAACAACTATGGTCATTTTGAAGCAACTAGAAAATGCTACATATAGGTTTCTCTGTTAGATAGTATGACTGGATGAATGTCAACTTTCCCAGCTATGAGGACAGTGCTGGGACGATGTAAGACACTGTCCTTGTGCTGAAGGGAGTAGGAGTGAGTGCCATGAAGTCTGTGTCTTAAGAGTTAAGTGGTCGGGCAAAAACAATTTACGGCAGAAATGAAGCAAATGCGGCGAAGTGCTCAATGGCGAGTCTACGTGAAGGTCACAGGCCTGATCACTGTGTAATTTTTTCTGCTTTCTGTGTATCAAAATACCAAAAAATAGTTTAAAATAAAAAAAATAGCATGAGGCTCTAACGACAATGGTTAGGTCTAGTATAAACAAATTATAGGTCACTTTTAGTTTTATTTTTGCTTATTTGTGTATCTCCAAAATCTCTTCCAATGTATGTTTATATAAAAGATTTTAACTGTTACACAAACTATCATAAAAGCAGAGAAATTCATCTTTATTGGATACAGAGGCCTGGACCACAGCAGCACTCAGATCAGCGGCTCTGGACACTGTGCCAGGTGCTTGACACCCAGAGCACACTAATTCCCACAACAATGTGTGAACCAGGTTTTTAAACCCCTTTTACAGGTGACCCAACCCTACAGAGAGTTAATGAAAACTGCCCAAGGCCACAACATTAGTACAAGGCAGAGCTCAGCCCCACGCCCGAGACGCCAAGCCCGTGCTCTTGTCGCTAAGCCATGCAGCAAAAGCCAAGCAGAACACAATCTTGGATATTCCAAATTTTGTATTTGCCATACATTTCCTTGCTCACACAAATTAACATGAAGGGACACCCATGTTCTGGGAAACAGAAGAGAAAGTAGTAAATGCCTCAATAATCATTCTTATGAAAGGGGAAGGTCCCCTATGGTCACTCATCTCTCTCAAATCTCCAAGTATCCAGCTCGCCCTCATCTCCTGCCCCAAACTTGAACATCCACAAAGATGGTCATTTAATGCTTTTCTAAGACTAACAGAAAAGGCTGAGTGGTGACATTGGGATGTGCAGGGAAGCAGTGCATAGAAAGCCCCTCGCATAAAACTTTTGAAAGAGAAAAACCATAGTGCCTCGCGAGCCACGGCTGACTCCCATGTGCAGGTGCTCCCCGGGGGGCCGGTCCCCTAGCTTGGGCCGGCAAGTGGCAAAGCGATGTGGGTGTTGAGGGAGCCCCGCCTTCTTTTTCCTATCTGTAGGCTTGAGGGCTGGCCATGCTGTCCTCGCTGGGACTGTGCAAGGTAAGGTTTATCTGTACAGTGTGATTCCCGCAGACACCAGAATGCCAGCTGATTCATTCAAATGTTAAAAAAAAAAAAAAAAAAAAAAAGCTCACTTTAAGGAGAATTTCCATTACAATCTTTTCCCAGTAAAAACAATAATATAATATCATTTATTTTATAAAAACAAAGTTATCTTATTTTTACCAAAATCAGAGACAGAGTTAAACATGTATTTAAGCAGGGGGGGGAGGGAAACTAGGGAAGGGGAAAAAAAATCCTGTTTAGCAGAACCAAGTGAAAAGCAAACCCTCAAGCGCTGCAGGACATTGAGCATCCCACTCCCTCACATCCGGGCTCTTGGGGATGGGGGTGGGCGCAGGGAGACATGGTCAAGGCATTCCTTAGACTAAGAAACACCCTTTTCTATGGGAGATGGAAGGGGGTATAAAGGGAAGGAAGGAATCCTGAAACTATTCCAGACACAACCCATCAGAACAAGCAGCTGCTGAAGCGAACTGAGAGGTAGACGTCAGGAAACAGTAGTGTTCTGTTAAGTCACATACAATGTTAAAATCAAAGTTTGAGAAAAACCATAAAGGTAGTCAAAGTACAAACCTCCTTGAAAACACCATTCCCCTTTTAAAACAATTTTGACATATCTTGAAATGCATGCACCCAAAATTCTGTACCTAATCATTTTAATTACTAAAAGAAAGTAAGAAGCATTCAGTACTTACTACTGCTTCCATATCAGAAGTGTCAGTCGGAGCAAACATAGACTGAACCATAAACTTGTGTTTACTTTTCTCATTGGGGTCATAATCGAAAGGCTGTAACATCACTGAGAAAGAAAATATTTCATTAGGTGGGTCAGAGCTTGGTTACCAGCAGCCATTTATGTTAAAACTCGTATCTCGGTCGCACAGCAGTTCAGCAGGGTTCTCATCTGAGCCGCACAGCGACCCGGTGAGGCCGGCAGGCAAGGTGCCCGGCATCTTCTCCGCTTTTCGGGTCTCAAACCTGAGATCTTGGGAAGTCGGGGGACTTGCCGCAAGTCAAACAGTCGGTAGTGGCAGAGCTGGGACGTGGGTTTGGAATTCGGGTCTTCTGATTCCTAGCCCCGGGGTCTTTCACCACCGCCCGCCTGACACAGAGGTCGGCCACAGGGCCTACAGACCAGGTAAACCAGGTGTAAACATCACATGCCTTTTTGCTCAAGACAACAGAGCGAAATGATTTCTTAAGTGAACTAGAATAATCCAAGACATGTGATGGTATCATTTTAGTTTTCTTTGTCCATTTCCCATATCAAAGTATTCTTTACTGCTTCAAATACAATTTCGCCCATGCAATGTTGGGAAATTTTCACAACCAGCACACTCACAGCATAGGAAAAACACCACCAGCGTACACCCCACCTTTCCTCCCCAAGAACCGAGAGGAATGGCACAGAAAAGCTCCCGCAGACAAGTCACGCCCACTGCACTGAGGCGCCTCCCCGCTCCTACTGGCTTCCTTAGAAACCACCACCCTGGGGCACCTGGGTGGCTCAGTGGGTTAAGCCTCTGCCTTCGGTTCAGGTAATGGTCTCAGGGTCCTGGGATCGAGCCCCACGTCAGGCTCTCTGCTCAGCAGGGAGCATGCATCCTCCTCACTCTCTCTCTGCCTCTCTGCCTACTTGTGGTCTCTGTCCGTCAAATAAATAAATAAAATCTTAAAAAAAAAAAAAAAAGAAAGAAAAAGAAACGACCACCCTTGTTAAATGGCAGCTCCTTTAAGATGCGCGACCTGCTGCAAGGCGCAGGCAAAAGCACACATCCGGTTAAGCTCCCTGACACACACCTTCTTCTCACACAGGAAAAGGCTCCTATCACCCCGACCATGAAAAGCGTGAACACGGATTCAGCATCCCCGTGAGCCAGAAACCTGGCCACAGACGGCACGTCTGTTAGGACCACATCTAAACTTGAAGAGGTAGGTACTGCTGTGGAGGTTATTTTAACGCCTGTTTGTTTTCAGGCAAGCAATCCGGAGCACGGGACGGTTAACTAAGTTGCCCCAGGTCACACCACGAAGGGGGCTGCTCACCTGTGGGTGGCCCGCCATGAGGGACTTCCCTGTGCTCTACCAGTCCGAGTGCTGTCCTTCTCCAGCACCTTCCGTGCAGGGCACCCAACCAGGGTTCTCTGGCCTCTGAGCCCCATCTCACGGCTTCCCCCAAAGCTTCACCATCAACTACCCGCTGCGGGAGATAAAGGGCACGTGTCCTAAACCTCAGTTTGTCCTGAACGCCAGTTCACAAATGAAGAACCTGAGGCGAAATGAAGTGACGTGACTTGCTCAAGCAGCAAAACTTCAAGAGCCAAGGGCAGCCCAGCACCCTTCCGCCACACACTGGTCACTCCAATAAGAGACAGAGGCACATTCTGTAAATTCACTTTCCCCATCACATCTTATAAAAGTAAACATGACACGGCACAGAATGCGAGTGCCCCCTCGACCCTGGGGACAGAGAAAGTCTACCGCAATCCCATACCACACCGGACTTCGGGGTTTCGGTATACACAGTCATCCGGGCAGTTCTGCCGCCCACACCATCCATGTGATGTGCTCTCAGCTACGGCACTCTACGGGGAGACTCCTTCAGGACAAAAATCAGTATATCTACAAACATTCTTCAATTCGGGCTTTCTACGGGGCACCCGACCTGTCAGTCAGTTGCACATCAACTCCTGATTCAGCTCAGATCACGATCTCAGGGTCATTAGATCAAGCCCTGCGTCAGGCTCCACACTCACAGCTAAGTGGGCTTCTCCCTCCCTCTGTCCGTCCTCCCATCGGGAGTGAGCTCTCTAAAACAAATAAATCTTTAAAAGAAAAAATTCAGGACTTATACACACAAGACATCAAGTCTAAATAGTAACAGAGATATTCTGAGTACCCCAAATCCTAAGTGAAACCATCAGCAGAGAGAACAAAAGGTCATTTAAAACCCAAGATCACTCCACCTGGAATTTCACTCTTCCAGGTAGAGAAGCACAGCTCCCTCCCAAAAAAGCAGTTCTTGCTGGTGGCTTGGGACCTGGAACACAACTATTGCCCTTTCTGGCACCACCAAGTTAGCAAGAGCTCTCCTGTGGATAGACCTGGGGCATTGTTACACACGTGGGCTCAACACTTAACCCTGGGAACAAATGAGCAGAGGAGCAGGTCAGCCCCACAGACTCTTCTCCTGAAAGCTAAACTGCCATCGCGCTTTGTCCACCTCCAGGAATAATGCAACAGGGAAAATACACCTGATGAACTAGAGGGCCAATGCCTTCACATGTGCTGTGATCTTTCTTGGACAGGGACTGACAATCTTTTTTGAAGTTGGGTCACGGTGTTCCAACTACTGTCTGATTAATGTTCCTTTCTTTAAAAATTTTCTTTGAGAGAATGAGAGAGCAAGCGTGAGTGGGTGGCAGGGAGTAAGAAGGAGAAGCAGACTCCCACCAAGCAGGGAGACAGACACAGGGCCCCATCCCAGGACCCCAGACCTGAGCCGAAGGCAGTCCCCAACCAACCATTAATCCTGGATTAATGTTAGTTTTAAAAATTAATGTGAATTAGGTTTTGAGAATTTCAGATTTCACTTGGCTGTGATAAAACCCTGCCCTGGTATTTATTTAGTACGGGAAAAAAGAGAACTCTGCCTTAGACGACACTCAGACCCCCAGCAGCACACAAGCTCTAGGAGCACAACCGCCTCATCCTTGAGTTTATTTTTCCAGCCGTGAAAGGCTCCCTAGGGTCTGCCACCATGGAGAGCTCTTGGACTGAACCAGCATTATCTGTAAAAAGCACCCAGCGCACAGGAGAGGACAGTAATCAGAAGTCGTTGCTAATTTTCAGAGTGGGCTCTGTAACTCAAACTACATTGGGACACACACAGACAACCAACAGGTCCAGAGAACCAAAGCCCCCTCCACCTGCAAACAGCCTTAGAAAGATCTGCTCTTCCCCCTGCAAACCCCTGCGGTGCACGTAAGAAAAAAGAGCCAAGAGACCCTCCTGTGGATACCAGGCATGCACTAAGGCAAAACTGACCCTTTCCACCTCTCCACCCCAGCCAAGTCTCCCAATCCGCAGTACCTTCACAGCGCCCCAGGAAGGAAAGGAACAGGACCTGACTAGTGCTGACTACGTCCAGGCACCAGAGAAGGCACGCTTGCACTGCATCTCCCATCCAGTCTTCACAACAATCCACCAAAGCAGCCCAGTCTCACTCAGACCCCACGGCCAACATATTAGAAGACAGAGCTAGAGCCCCACACTGGCTTTGCTTCCAGAGTCAGATTCCACACCCAGGTTCTCAAGGTACTACCCACAGACCCCAAGGGTCCCCCCATGAGTTGATCCATAAAGTCAACAGCACGGACATGAGAACACCACGCCATTCTGTCCCTCTGCTGGTGCCGAGCTCTGCGGTGACGGCTGGTGCAGAGCCAAAGTAGAACTCTGTGCCTCAGCACCCACGAGGCAGGGTCACCTCGTCAGGCACCGCTACACACCTGCAGCTTTTTTTCAAAGACCATTTTCACTTTTAATATCCTGGAGAAGAAACAAAAAGGATTCATTCTGCCAAACTTCAACCCTTGACAATACATCTTATCACTCTGTGTGAGGAAATGCAGACACACGTGAAGCGCTCCACTGTCTTGGGAAAGGCGGCTCCCCCACGTTTAGACGGTGAGCTGAACTAGAAGGCTTCTCCTGGAACACCAGTTACTAGAAAGAACAATGGACAGACAAACAATGGTTATGCAGAGCTAGGCAGATGGCAGGTATCTGCTCAAAAAGGAATGAACCGGGGCGCCTGGGTGGCCCAGTGGATTAAGCCGCTGCCTTCGGCTTACTTAGGTCATGATCTCAGTGTCCTGGGATCGAGGCCCGAATCGGGCTCTCTGCTCAGCGGGGAGCCTGCTTCCCCCTCTCTCTCTGCCTGCCTCTCTGCCTACTTGTGATCTCTCTCTGTCAAATAAAATAAATAAAATCTTTAAAAAAAAAAAAGGAATGAACCGCACCTGTATTTCAAGGGAAACAACTTAAAGTAGTTGTTGCCAGTGATAAAATCCAGGCTTTCTACCAAAAGGAGACCCTTGAAAAACATCTATCTGACCTCAAGAGCTCAGTTTCCCAAATACTTGAAGACTTTTCTGATGAGATCAGTGATGTTTCGGATATTGTGTCATAAAATGTGTCAACATTTGGCAGATCTACATAACTCCACTAACATATAGTATCGTAAAACCCATTCAGAGTGCAAGGGAGCCCAGTGCATTTTAGTGAAACAAAGTTCAAACAGTTCACCATCATGGTTTCAAGATTCCACATTGAACTAAACTTTAAGAAAAGCGCCACTTGTTAAGTTTTGGTGTGTTATCAAAGTATCATGTCCATAATTATCTGAAAAAGCTACTGAAAACTCTCCCCTTTCCCAACTACAATGGTGAGGCAAAATGGCTTCCCTTCACATACATTCATCAAAATCACACCTTGTAACAGACTGAACAAGTGTAAAAGCAGAACACGAGAATCCAACCTATCTTCTAAGCCAGACGATACAAGAGATTTGCAAAACATGTCACATAATGCCCATCTTCTCACTGAATTTTTGAAGTTATTTTTCATTAAAAATGTCACTTTTTAGCATGTAACTGACTTACTAATGTTATTAAGTGAACTAATACTCTTTAAATTTCCCAGTTTAACTTACAAGATGATAAATATTGATATAACCCCCAAATGAAAAGGCTCTTTGGGTCTACAATTTCGAGTATAAAGTGGGTCTTGAGACCAAAAGCCTGAGCCCTGTTATTCTAAACAAGTTGCCTCACATGCCCCTCCAGGAGAAAAATAAACTGGCTAAATAATTCAAGTTAAGGCATCGGCTTTGTGTAGTGCCTCTTGGGAGAAAGCACAGTTTAAAAGAGAAAGCAACCGGGCACCTGGCTTGCTCAGTCGGTGGATAGGGCCTGCAACTCTTGATCTCCGGGTTGTAAGTTCGAGCCCCATGTTGGGTATAGAGATTACTTAAAAACATAATCTTTAAACGAACAGATAAATAAATAAAAGAGAAAGCAACTTCATACAAAGCCTGAGTCTGCATGGACGGCATGCATCCAGGCCTGGGGTAGAGACAAAAGCACACGCGCAGGCACGCACGCGTATCTGCTACAGGAAGGGGTCTAGGGTTCCCTGTGCTCCTCTACCCAACCACCCGGCAGCGGCCTGCTCCACCTCTGCAGAGGGCTGCGGGGGTCCACAGGCGCCGCTGGGTGTCGCAGGGGTCACCCGCACAGCTGCAGGCCTAAGAGAGCCGCCTACCTCCCATGCTGCCACGGTGCAGATCTGGAAGGACAGCTGCAAGTTTATCACTTACACGTGGACCTTTGAGTTCGACAAGAATGCGGAGACACAAAGCAGCGGCTACTGACAGCTATCAGACCACCTTACAAGAACGCTGGACACAGCCAGAGGCCGGGGCTTGTGAAATATAAACAAGCATGAGGCTGGCGAGCTGAACACATGAAACTGGGAGTGACCACCGTGGTCTGCCGGTGAACCTCCAGGAAGCTCCCGCAGGCTCTGGGGCGGCCTGGGCCCCTCCCCCACGGCAGCCACTCTCCCGGCAGCTGCAGCAGCGCGTGGCAAGGAAGGCTTTGCACCCATCAGCTCTCCTTCCGCAGGGGCTCCCCATCGGCAAGCAAGAGTGAGCGAGTCAAGTGGCCACCCAGACCCCGAGAGCCTTCACGAACCCTCGCTGTGCCTCAGTATCCACATCCTCCTCTGCCCCCACCTCAGGTGGGGAAGTCTGTGTTTCTCAGCTACTATCATCCCCTGTCCAATTCGATCTGCTGTACCCGATTGGCTAGAACTTTACGAGGACATGACAGAAAAAATGTTGTTCATCGTTTGTTCTTGCAGCTCCACACATGCAAATTGTGACAGAAATTATGTACTTTTTTCCGTGACAGGCTATAAAAGAGCTTCCCATTAACTTAATTTATTTCACTTGAATATCAGAGACACTGATGATAAAATCCTCTTAAACAAACCATCTATCCTACTTTTAAAACATATCTGCTGATACTACATTAAAAAGCAGCCGGTTACCAGGAGACCGCTCACCATTCACCAGCGTTAATGCCTCGTGAGTCAGTGTCTGCCGTGTCAGACGGCAAAAGTGGGTCCTGTTAGGAAAGGGCCTTTGGGGGGTAATAAAACGGTGGGTCAGTAAGATCAGACTTTCTTCAAAAGAGAGGAAATGCAGAATATATGTTCCTAAACAGCCCCCCTCAGAGAAATGATGACCTCATTTCTGGGGAGCACAGTGGCTCCCCAGGAGAACCCAGGCAGGCCCCCGCCCTTCCACGTGCAGCAGTGTGAGCAGAGCAAAGGTGTGCAAGGCTAACAAGCAGCACGGCACGTGCGTTAGGATTTGTTTGGTCTCAGAATCTTACCTTCGGGATGTCCCTCTCCTCGATTTCCACGGCCGCAATCACAGCTCAGGCCCCACTGACACCTCGCTTCGTCCAACTAGGAGCTCTTGCTCCCAGTGACTCTCCCGTCAGATCACCCCGCACAGCTCCGATGCAGACCCTGTCAGTCTGCTCTCCCCTGCGCGCCCTACTCACCTTCACCACATTCCTGACCAAAAGCCCCCTCAAAAAAAAAAAAAGCCCTTTTCCCAAGTAAAAGACGATCCGTTCAACTCTTCCCAGTCTCCTCAGCTTTCCTGGTATGGCCCCAGAACAGGTCCACACACGCTGGCCACACCCCCAGTCCCAGGGTGCTCTGGCATCACCGAGGTCTCTTCCCATCATGTTGGTCTGGTCGTGTTGGCACGTCTCTCCCGGTCCTCCTGCCCTACTCACATCTCAATATACCAACCTTTCAGAACTTCACCCCCTAATCCGACTTGGTAATGAGGGGCGTCTCAAAGTCCGGCGCGCATCGGGATCACCTGAAGTTCTTGTTAAAACACAGGTGATGGGATCCCACCTCCAGGGTTTCCGATTCAAACATCTGGGGTGGGGTGGGGCTGAGAACATGTATTTCTAACACAACACTGATGTTGCCAGCCCGGGGACCACTCCCGGAGAAGGCACATTCAGTGTATCCCCAAACGCTGCGGCCGCCACCAGGACGCTACCCCACACCCTCGTTCTTCTTTGGGCACTGGACTCTGCTGGTGGACACCTGCTGACACGGAGATGCCTAAGCTTCTCTCCACACGTCTGCCCTTCGACCCAATCCGACTGAGACTGAGACCAGAACTTCATGCTTTGATAGTTCACATTCTGGGTACTAGTTTTAACTGCTTGGCAGATGGGTACCTTCTTCCCTCCCAACATTCGAAGAACTCTTGAAGCATGCTCCCTCTAAAAAACTCCTTGGGGTAGCACAAAGAGAGGAGGCCTTCTTTTACCCTTACCCATGTGACTTCCCTTCTGTCCTCTCTCCCAGAGCCACTCTCTCCCACCCGTAGGTTCAGGTAGGTTCACAACTGTCCCCTCCATATAATTTCTATATGTAATAATCAAAAGGCAATCTTCTCTACCACACTGCATTCATGGCAGAGTAATGTAGTTCCTGCTCTAGTTTTTTAAGGTGACCAGAAACAAGACAGAACCTGATCAGCTTAAAAGACCAATGTCATTACCACACTGAGGTGAAGTAATTCTAGCCGAAAGCAAAGCAGCTCAGCACTGTGGGCTGTGTACCCTCATCATGAGTAAACTCAATACTTCTTTTAGGATTCTCAAAATGCTGAAAATACAACTGCTTCCTGGGACTCTGCCTACAGATACCTACAGATGAAACTACGAGTCTAGCAGGCAAATGACTGTATCTACTTATAAGTAAGTTAACACTGAATTATCTCTGTGTTCGCTACGGGATTTTCCAATTCAGTACAGCCCATTTTAGATGGTAAATTCCTCCTCGTCCGGCTGACTTCCTCATGCAGAGACCAGTGCAAACATACCTCGGTGTCACTGGAAGATGAGATGTGCCAGACACAAAGCACTGACCAAAGAACAGGCCTCACTCACTCCTTTTTATAAATGTATTTAAAACATACATCTTTTTAAAAATTCCAACACACTTTCCTGTTTCCTGTAATTTTTATAATGTAAATGGAATGACACGACACAGCCTTTTCCTGATTAACTCTTGGGATTATGAACACACATTACATTCTCTCTTAGAAAGACCTACAAGCCATGGCTCTTGGGACCGATGAACCGAAATACCGAGAACAGGCTGCCCTGAGGCTTACATAATTCCAGGTCCCTCGGTTACTTCTGAACATTCTTCCCACTCACCCTTCGTGGCGTTCCTATCCAGTCCCTCACTGTGGCTATCTCCCAAGCCCTTTCAGTTCATCCTGACCTGTGATGGGCAGAACACCAGGACAAGGCTAACAGTGAGGCAAAAGTAAGAGAAGCGGTGCCTGGCTGACTCAGTCGGGGGAGCATGTGACTCTTGATCTCAGAGTTGTAAGTTCAAGCCCCACACTGGGTGTAAAGATTACTAAAAAAAATAAAATCTTTAAAAAAAAGGGCCCCTGGGTGGTTCAGACAGTTAAGCATCTGCCTTCAGCTCAGGTCATGATCCCTAAATCCTGGGATCGAGTCCCACTCTGGGCTCCCTGCTCAGCGGGGAACCAGCTTCTCCTTCTACCCCTCCCCCAAGTGTGCTCATGTGCTCTTTCTCAAAAATAAACTCTTTAAAAAAATTTTTTTTTAATTTCAAAAATAAAGCAAGAGTAAACAAGAGAGTCAAGATGAGGAGCTCAAGTGTTTACATATGCAAGAAACTGGGGCACCTGGGTGGCTCACTCGGTTACGTCTCTGCCTATAGCTCAGGTCTCAGGGTCCTGGGATCGAGCCCCACGTCAGGTTCTCTGCTCAACTGGGAGTCTGCTTCTCCCTCCCCCCCTCTCTCTGTGTCTTCTCTCTTTTTCCCTCTCTCAAACAATATAAATATGCAAGAAGCTATAATGAGAGAAAAGAACATAACTCTTGGCTGCTCGAAATTGAGCTTAATTTCTGCAGAAAGCTGAAATTACCATTCACTAAGTGAGATGTTCAGTGTACCTGATAAGTCCTCTTGATCATGATCTTTCAAAATATAAAGAATAGGGGTGCCTGGGTGCCTTAGTTGGTTATGCATCTGCTTTTGGCTTGGGTCACAATCCCAGGACTCGAGCCTCAGGAGGGGCTTCCTGCTCAGTGGGGGAGTCTGCTTCTCCCTCTCACTCTACTACTCCCCATGCTTATGCTCTCTTATTTACTGAGAGTGAGAAGCTGACTCCCCACTGAGCAGGAAGCCGGACTTGGACTCGGGGCTCTATCCCAGGACCCTGGGATCATGACCTGAGCAGAAGGCAGCCACTTAACCAATTACCAACTGAGCCACCCCAGTTCCCCAAATAAATAAATAGTGTCATACTCCTAAAAAGTAAAACACGGGAGTCGTAAGAAACTTGAATATCACAGTAAACTTTTTAAAAAATCTTTAAAAAGCATAATTAGCCTGAATTTTAATTAATTTCCTTTTGTAAAAAAACAATTTCTCATTTATGTGGTAATAAAGACTAAAGATGTCTTTTAGGTATGAATGTAAGTTGTTCTTATATGAGAAGATTAAACTTGGTTCATGAAAACCATTTATAAAAAGGTTTCCCTTATCAGTGACTTCCAAAGCAAATGATCAAACAAAGAACAATGTTGCTGTTAAAATGCCCAAACCCCTCAAACTGAGCTCCTGCTATCAGCACTTGACAGGCGAATGCCTGGCTTCTTTCTCTACGGGTAGTAGTGCACTTACACGCTGGTGCTAATCACCTAAAAGCTCAGCCCAAGGTTGACTGATCCAGGGCAGACAAGCAGCTCCATTAAACTGAGTCAGCAAAATCTTAAAAGGATTAATTATCAATTGCAATACTACCCAATTACATTAATTGACCAATGTTTCCATCCAAGAAGAGCTGCTGATATGCATTCTCTGTCCTCAGGATTTTACTGGAAGAACTTTAGGCTTTAACGTGATTGAAAGGAGTGCTGGAAAGGGTTGTGCGTCAGAAGCGAACACTGCTCCTTAATTCTCTGAATTTTAATTTAAAATACTGATTCAGACACTAGCAGATTGGTGTGTGTTTGTCTTTCATCCATTTTCAATTCCCAGGGTTCACTTAGTAAAGTGTATCTGTACCTAAATATTGGTATCTTTAATGACTCTTTCCAATGCCCCCCCACACAGAGATTTTGCATTTCTAATTTGCCTGGTACAAAGGCAACCAATGTGCATAATTGAACTGCAAATGGAAGCACGCTTGCTACTTTAGTGAAATTAGAATTCAGTGAAGGTTATAAAAATATTAAACTTAATATCATATTACAGGAAGCATAAGTATTTTTGATGGGCCCATAATTTTACCACTTCACCTGCTGTATCTGCTGGCAAACATGGTTTGGAATATTAATGGAAAACTCCCTCATTATTAAACTGCAGTATTAAAAAAAAGAAAACAACCCTACAACCACTAACAGCTTACCACGAAGACATTTTCAGAAATTATCTACCTTAAAAATATTTTCCCACCAGACAGTTCAGAAAATAGATTTAATTTTGTAAAGGTAGAACAAATGGGGAGCCCCCCTCACTGCTTCAAACAATTCATTAATTCAGAAAGTTCTATTTCCCTTGCATTTAAAATCTCGGGGGAAATCCAATCTCCTCTTCTCCAATCTCCATTTAAGTGTAGCTATTTTGCTGAGGTCCAGAATGGAATAATTCAAAACCATCTCTAGTAGATGGGGTGTATCAAGGAGCAAAGGCCAAAACCATGGCATTCTGGGCCAATCAATGCAAAGAAAAAGCACTCCGCACCCCGTCACCTACTAGAATGCCTCCTCCAGTAGGTACAGACTGCAGAGAGAGCCGCTCAAAGAACGAGAGGGGACGAGACAGACGGGCGCCCCCATGAAGGACAAAGAAAAGGACGCCCATCGTAGACCCAGGGGACTGGACCCCAAACCATCCCTTTGGGAAATCCACACATTTTCACCTACAGACACAAAAAGTTTAGGTTATGCCTGTTTCTAACCATTACTTTACCACCTAAGTTTTTAAAACAGAGCTGTTATTTTTTAAGGACTCAATAAGTAATTTGCCACCTTCTGGAGAAAATAACACGATAGGCCAGTGTCTGGACTTCTGACGCACAACGAAAGCTCCCTTGAAAACCAAGAAGAGTCTCGCAGGGTGTGTCAGAAAGGTATCTGACAGCTACAAAGCCTCCCTGAGTCCCCACCCCCACGACCCTGATTTGTGTGCCTTCCAAACCTCAGTCCCCCTGGCCAGCTATGTGGGCGGATCTCCTCCTCCTCCTTCTCTTTCCCTCCCTCCCTGCTCCCTTCTCTCAAAGGATGATTTATAACCTTCCCTAATAGCTAGCACATCCCAAGGGTTTTCAGAAATGGGAGAGAAATAATGTACTAGGCATGTCCTTTGCGAGTATGCCGTGACATTCTGTGTGGTAGACAGGGCAATGCTGGTAGTATTTTAAGTTGATTTGATGGCCACCTTTTTGTAAATTACATTTGAAAATTCACCAGTGGCTTCTCACCAGAAAAGAAATGCATATCCTAGAAAGAAAAAGGTATATATTTCTTCTTAAAATTAGAAAAAGTCAATTAATAATATGTATGGAATTAATTTTTTCTAAAAAGGCAATTCAATTCTGTACAATCTACATTCAACAAAAACTAGCCAGTTTTTGTCAAAGCTAGTGGGAAAATAACACAATCCCATCCTGTGCCATGCGTTCAGTTAACACGGCACTGGAGAGTACTCCGTGAGGCAGATACTACTTCTTCCATTTGACGGATGAGAAAACTAGAACCTAGAGACATGAATGAATCGGCCAAACAAAGATCACCCAGCAGGTTAAACAGCACAACTAAGCTCCCCATTCAGGCTCCAGACCCCACAGCTAGTGATCTCTGAGGAGAGCGGGCGACAGCACACGTGGCCATGTACACACCTGGCCTTTGGACAATCGGCACTGCCTGTCTGCTGGTGTCTTTCGTGTCCTGAGGCTCCCTGAGGCTTCTCTCCCAGAAGAACCTAGAAACTCTACGTACTCACCACGATGTCATCATACCGCTGCGTTTGAAGAGGACCCTGAAAACCCCAGCGCTTTCCACCTCAAGATAGGAATGTCTAATCAATGATACAATGGTCCCTCTGCACAGAAAACTACAAAAATGCGTGGCAGCCTCCTTTGCCAGCTGGCGATGCCGGCCCGGAAATGCAAGTGGTGCACCTCGTGCCGTGAGGTAAGTACACACCAAACAGCAACAAGGGAGCCCTGTCTCATGTGCAAACATGTAGGAGTAAGGCCTGCAGACACATGGGCATTCTATTATTCAATTACTTTCCCCCAAGTACATAACATTTCGAGAACCACGCTACTTTGTATTTCACATGCATTGTAAATGAATGGGGGCCACCATAATAAATGGTGAGGCAGCTTCATATCACCAAAGAGCCACCGAGGCAGGAACAGAACTGGCTTCAAGTACCAGCTCTGCCACTAATCACTCATGCGACTCGAGAGGACGACACCCACTCTCTGTGCCCCCGTTCTTATCTGCAGAAGAAGCGCCGCAGCCACACAATCTTCGTGTTCCTTAAGTTGGGAATTATAAATCAAACCAAATGCCCAGGGTCGTTACCTCAAAAAAATTCCAAAAAAAATTTTTTTAATTAAAAGAAATTGAAATAGGGGCACTTGGGTAGCTCCGTCAGTGAAGCATCCGAGTCTTGGTTTCAGCTCACGTCATGATCTCGGAGTCATGAGATCAAGCCCCACATCAGGCTCCGTGCTCAACAGGAAGTCTACTTCAGATTCTCTTTCTCTCTCTCCCTCAAAGAAATGAATAAATAAAATCTTAAAAAACATTCCTATGATGGGGGGAGGGATGAATCTTTCTGAAAGAGACACGCATTTATATTTCATACTGGAAAGTATACCTACACTGTACAACTGCCTGTTGAGGCCATTTTATTCAGAAATGATGTTGCTGCCCTCTTATTTACCATGAAAATTGGTAATCCTCATCTACTGACAACCTTGCTCAAATCTGATATGGGCAAAGAAATCAAGAGGAAAACCAAAGTCAGTAAAAGAAGGGAATAAAGATTTCAGGTGCCCTTGATTACAATAGCAAAATGGAAACCATATGGATCCAAGAGGCACAGAAATGCCAACCCCTCAGACCCCTTCCCTGAGCCAGCACACTGCCTTTAGTCTGGGCTTCGAAGCCAGACCCAGCGACCACCATCCAGGCGGGGTCACTTGCCGGCTCTGTAAGCCCACAACCACTGGTCTCCTCCTCAGTGCGGGGCAGGTAACGATGCATCCTCACAGGCCAAACGACAGAAACTACTGGAGATAATGCGTGTGCTGGTCCAGCATAAAGGACACCCTCGATGGAATCTGGCTCTCATTCTCCTGACTTCCTAAATAACAACCCAATTCAAGAGTCCTGATCAGCTCTCGCAGCCTCCGAGAGAAGCACACGGGGGAGAGCTGGTCAGGGAGCACCATAATGAGAGAAACCAATGGATGTGGGGAGTAAGAATTTGCAGAAATGATCAGATAATGAAACACCTTATATCTTTCCAAAGAGATGAATCATTTTCTCTTACGTGTCAAATGAATAGCCAAATGCATCACAATCAAAATCTGTCATGGAAAAAGCCAGTCAGGTACCCATTTCAATGAGTAGTAGCTTCTAATGATGCAGAACCCTCTGTGACACACAGTCTCCTGATTTTTACAGGATAAACACACACTCCCCCACAGCTCCTCCACAAATACAAAAGGCATCTTGGATCCAGAAGTTCTAATGAGCTGAAAGTTTATTCCATTTCTAAAAAAAACATTGAAACTCAAACCCATCACTTACATCTCCTTAATTCTAAAATCCAATTCTCAATCTGGGCACTTCACCAGCATCTTTTCAAAAGCTGGACTTTGGAAAATAGATGCATTCTCAGACAGAAAGGGGAAAAACCCATTAGACACGCACAGAACTTTCACCCTTGGATATATTCCAGTCTCCTCAGTCCTCACCTCCCCGAGCTTTCCACCATCAGTAAAGCGCAGTTACCAATCATTGGGAATGACATGAGCCTAATGTCAGAAACCATTTAGCTTAAATAAGAAAATAACTCCATTTAGCATTCTACCACAAAGTAAAATTAAGTTTGTTTAGCCCTTTTTTATTTATTGCCAAAGGGCAGATTTCATTTCAAGGGAGTGAAAACCAAACTCATTCTGAAGCAAAGTCTGAAGTTACCACTTTACTTTTGCTTTAACTATCGAGGCGCTGAAGGCTGTAAGCATTAAACCAAAGAGGCATTAATAATGGAAACCAACAGAGGAGTGGGACCCACTAAGCTTTTCAATCAGAGGGTGGGGGACAAGGGAGGCGTCTACTGTCTTATTTTGTTATGCCAAATGCAAATTTTAAGAAATCTTACTGGCTCTAGGGGGTACTTTTTAGCCCCCTCCTTGGCCTCCAGCTCCAGGACTTACCAGACACGTTGACGGAGGCCCCCGCATCGATGATCCCACTGTTGGGTCTCACGCAGTACCTACGCGGTGCTGTGGTCTTCACTTTAAAACACACGTTTCGGTCTGTTGGGTTGCCGAGCTTTAGGTTGGTGGTGACGACATCGGTGAAGGGACCTGTGGAACGAGGCAGAGACTGACTGGACACCTTGTGAGGAAAAGTTTAGAAGACTGACTGATTTACGTTCTGGGGTGGGGAGGGATACAGTATGGAGTTCGGGGGAGGTTGCTCCCTATCCCGGATGGGAGAAAGGCACTGACGTGAACGCACGAACAGCAGCATCAGAAGGTCACCATGCTCTCCCCACAGCACCGGGCTACCTAGGTCGGCGCTCTAATGCTGTCTTTCCTTGCAACCTCACAACTTCATGGTTATTGTCATTTTACCAATAAGAAAATGGAGGCTTGGGCAACCCTTTCAGGTCCCCTCCCTCTTCAGGAGCTTTAAACTATCTCTCAATAAACTATCGCTCAATAATTTCAAAAAAAGAAGAAGGAGGAGGAGGAGGAAAGAAAGAAAGAAAGAAAAAAAAATTAAAAGAAAACAGAGCCTCAAGAATATGTGTTTCTTGTCTAAGTACTCATGCTAGTTAGTGGTAGGTAGTTAGGAACTGAACCAGGCAGCCTGAATCTAAGACCAGTTCTTAACCTACATTAAATACTGATTTCCACAATAAGATAAACTCTACCAGGGAGAATCTGAAGGATTAAACTTAGGTCCCAAAATTATCAAGGGTAGAGGGTGCCAAGAGTAGCAGATGTAATAAAGACTTTGAGGTCTTAATGGTCTATAAACACAGAATCCACCCCCACCCCCCGCCAACGAACACACAATATGGTATTGCTGCCATGGCGTTAACCAGAGCAAGTTCAGAGTCCTGCTAGGCAGCCCACACCTGAAACGTCACATTCGGTTTTATAACTATGCAGGCGACTGGAAAGACTGAAACAAAGCTCAGTGCCCTGAGGGTATTTTTTATTATTATTATTTATTCATTTTCTACTTTATTAGATTTTTTAATTAAAAAAAGTAAAACACGCTTCTTAAAACAAGCCAAACAATAAGAGATGTATAAAGAGGAAGTTAATAAGCTTTCCCTTGTCCCCTGAGGTCTAACGGGGGAGATCTTCTCACATCATCTATGCTTTTACAAACAGCACACGCGCGCGCACACACACACACACACACACACGAGGAGGGAGACAACAAATGGGATCACACTATTCAGGTTACTCTGAAACCTGCTTTTTTTCCACTTACCACTCTACTGTGGATACCTGACCACTAGATTTATTAAGGAGTCAGTGGGAGGGCTGACTATAAGACCTTCTAGGTCCTTTTCAACCTCTTTTCAAACTGACATCTTTTCAGCATGTAAATCAGTGGTATCTCTGTTTCCTCCACACAAGCGCTTTACTACTATCTCTACATTTACAAAGAAATAAGTGGCGGGGTGGGAAGGTCTGTGCTGCTATGTTCACAAACCAAGAAATACCTAATGTTGGTTCATCTGTTCCCTAAGGAAACCCAACAAAGACATTCAAATCTGCACCTTGAAAGTTTTTCAACGAAACTCTAAGCTTCTTAAGGTAAAGATGATACCTTACCAGTTTTTGTATCTCCAGAATACATTGTCTCTCCAGGCACTGTGCCTGGCATCTAGTAGAGGTCTCAATGTGTGTATCTAGATAGATGACGATGACAGACAGACAGACAAGCAGGAAGGAAACTACCTGGTGGATAAGCACTAGCAAAATTAAAATCTCACGCTACTTTCTCACCTTCAGAAGTGCTCAGAGTATAAAAAAAATCAATCTGATGTAGCCTTTACTTAAATATAAATTAAGAAATCAATAACGATGCAAAGGAAGAAAGGAGAAAGGACTCAGTTCCAAAATCAAATAAACTACGACCAGTTCTGCCACAAAGCTGAGTCTGAATTCGTGAATTTGTTCCAATGTGATTGATGTGCATATTAGGGGGACAATCTGAGCATAAAACAAATTTCACATTTGCTTATGCATGATTTCATCTGCAAGAAATGCTAGGTGAACATGGAAAAGTGCATGCAGCTGAACCAAGCTGCCTAGAAATACACAAATTACACCCTCTACACACACCTCAACCCCCATGAGCTACCGCAGCTCCCTACGGGCGGGTAGCCACACGCCCCCACACCCAGCGTCACCACCTGCCCTCGTCCCCCACCGGACAGTGACCCACGAACGACACCTCCACAGGCGAACTTCACGTCTTCTTCAAGGTGAAGTGCCATGTTCCCGAAATACAACACTGTGTTTCCCACCCATTTAATATGTGTAAAACCACGATCAGGTTCCTGTCTGTGTATGCAGATGACCAACAAAGTTTATGAACAAAGTTTATGAACGTTGTGCACTTATAAGTTCACCTCCCTCTTGCAAGCCCTACAGTGTTTATTACGCTATTTTATGTGGCCTGGTGATTTTTAGGAAAGCATATGTTGTTGCATTATAGCAATCAACGGTACCACTGAGTCATCTATCGTATGAAGTTACTTACACTAGAATTTCTTCTCATTCCACAGGCAATGGCACCTTCAAGAATAACATGCCTAAAGAGAGTGTTTCCATTCGGTTATCCTTCTGGTAAGTCCTGTCTCTGGCCCTCTGGGATCCGGCATTTTGTAGGTGCAGTTGTAGCCAGATGTGGGTAAAAGCATCTTGGACAGTGCATCTCACCTACTGACGCCCATCACAAACGACCCTCACACTACACTCGAAGTCATCTCCTTACTGAGAACCAAAAGCTTACCCAAGAGGGCAGGTACTCTGTGGCCTAAGAAGAGTTTCAGCTAAGATGAGGGTGAGCCACATGCTGACAACACTCCATCCTTGTATCAAGTTTTTGGCATCAAGGGAGAAACAGTATCCTTGGTGCTAAAATGGTGTTTGAGGGATTACGAAGGCAGCAGCTCCCTGTGACTCTACCCTTTTCCACTCTCCACAAAGCACACCGTCTGACTTACCCCCCAGGAAGACTCTTCACTTGCTGAAGAGTGGAGATCACTTCAGCAGTGGTAAAAGGAAAAAAAGAACAGCTAAACACAACTCTGATTTTCTGGGGTCAAAGACAGCAAACACACACACCCATACACACACACGCATGCACAAAGGCACACACACCACACATGTACACATTCTCTGGCCTTTAGAGAACAACTACCAATCACAAGAACTCCACCTACGCACAACTCCAGCTCAAATAACTCTACACTGCTGGGACAAAAGAGAAGAAAACAGACAAACCATGTGTTTACACAAAGAGACACCTGAAAAGGGGTGGGCTTTCCCATGTAAGGCCTGGGAGCGGGGCCTGGGAGAGCAGGTACTTACCATTTGATGGAGATTTATAAAACTATTAGGCCTTAACGTTTTCCAGATATAAACTTCAAAAGTTATTAGTTTCAACAAAATTCTGTCTCAAGAACATGGAAGCATCTTCAGATCGGAATGCCAAGAATTCGTAATAGTCCACAACCACATCCAAAAAAATACAGATTTTCCTAAGGTGGTCTGAAGTATACTGAGCAGAAAATAAGGTTGTTGGCAAGATTTCACTGTGATGAGGTTGAAAATATTTACTTGTTTCCAACTCAGTTGGTAGTGCTCTTCCTCCTTGCCCCACCTCAAGAAGTTGGGGGTAGGGGGTGCACCAAAATTAGGTGTTCTGTTTACCTCTTACACTGACCTGTTCTTCTAGGTATTCCCCCAAAATAAGCCAAATTTAACTGTAAATACTAAGTGGACTTTGGAAATCCCCCCAATTAATTTATTGCACAGTAATTTTTATAATGTTTGACATTTTGAATCACCAAAAAAAAAAGTAGTCTAAATTATTAAAAGATAAACAATATTAGCACTAATAAGCAGGATAAATAAATAACCCAGATTTCTCCCTCAACACTCAATCCTGGGCCTTTAAGTGTTTGGGATTTCTTGCACTTACACAGAGTTTTACATGGAAAAATCTAGAGGAAACTTACTGAAAACACATGCAAGTGAACTACAATGTTAAAACAGCAAAGTCTCATGAGTTAAAATCTAGACATTTTGTAAAAACAGGACAGCCCTCTTCTCCCCACCCTGGGCAATGTACTCTAAGAATTTTATTGAAAATAAATTATATTCAATTTGAGTAATTATAGGAAATAAACCATGTTAGTGATCTCCTTTTCCCCTGTATTAATGAATTAGAATATACAAAAACCTCAATAAAAATGATGTAAGAGCTTATGGGCATCATTCTGATTTTTACTAGTCACTTTCATTTCATAAAACTGCCATTTCCATTAAAGCATTATGTAAAAAATGGGATTTTACTATACCAACATACATATTTATCACCAATGAATTTAAACATTGCTTATAAAGTACAGAGTCAATTTTATAAATGAAATCTCCTTCAAAAGTTAGACTTTTTCCCTCCAAGAAATGAAAAAATGATTTGGAACCTCTAGAACCACAGCACATACTTTTAATCATTTTTCTTTCCAATTTTCTCTTCCTTAGTTCAGATAATTTTTTTAAAAAACTAGGAACTAAGGATCTCAACTATGAAATGAAGGCCAAAAAAATGCAGCAATATGAACTTGGGAGAAATTGGGAATAGTCCTTAACATTTTAATTTTTTGCCTTAACAATTTGAGTAATATTCTTTATGCCCTATACTACGCTACTCATCTGTGAAAATTCTTGAGTTTGTAGCTGCTCACAAATAGCAACGACTAACTGGTCTTCCTGACATGCTCTAAATGGAATTTAGATAAAGCTAGTAAGCACAGTAAAAACTATTTTCTCCACCATGGCGTGACTTACTGTCATTCTGAAGTGTGTATTTTCAGACAGTAAGATCTGGAACTCACCTGTCTTAAAAGCAAAGAATACAGAGACTACAAAGCCAGCAGAAGTCTACGTTGCTCTAAAGGTGAAAGGAGGAACAGTTAATTGATTCACTCTTACAAACATGGAGCCTTGGAATCATAAAGTGCTGGTTTAAAGGCCAAGGAGAGAAGGTCACAATCCAGCAAACTTCTCAACGGGAAGAGGTCAGGTTCCAAGTACTGTAAATGTCATCAAAAATGGCTGGATAAACTTACCAGGCAGGAAACACAAGAGCGCTTTGTAGAAAAAAGTATTCCATTAAATCCTTAAGCATTTCACCAATCTATGCACAGTGCAAGTATTGTACCTCTTTTCTGTAACCATTCATTAGTTCACTCAGAGACCCAGAGAGAAAAAGACCAACAACAGTCTTCCTTTCAGGAAATGCAAATAGGACTTTTACAAAAGAGGAAGTTAAGAGCTCAGGTCCCAGTGACTGTACAAGGTAAGAGGGAAAACTGCCAAGTGAGCTCAAAATTCCATCTTAGCCTTGCTCATCAGTGTGGCCTCAAGCACATCTTATCACCTCATGGCAGAAAGCAGGACAGAAGTTTTTACGGGGTAAATACATCATTTCATTTTTACTCAGCAATTCAGCTTAACTAGAATGAATAGAAACACACATACACTCATACAGAACAAGAAACTGTAAGACTCCCAGAAGATAACATGGAA
The DNA here is from genome assembly GCF_964662115.1 of Mustela nivalis. Classification (NCBI taxonomy): domain Eukaryota; kingdom Metazoa; phylum Chordata; class Mammalia; order Carnivora; family Mustelidae; genus Mustela; species Mustela nivalis. The sequence continues at coordinate 139,325,749 of NC_139027.1, read as the reverse complement.
GAAAGCTAGATGGCCTTGGGTTTGGTGGTGACTTTTCAGAGACAACACCAAAGGCACCATCCATGAAAGCAGTAACCTCAAGCTGGACTTCATTAAAATGAACATCTGCTCTGCAATGGGCACTGTCCAGAGAACAAGCAGACAAGCAGGCCACAGACCGGGAGGAAATATTTGCGGACGATGTATCTGATAAAGGACTGTGATCCAAAGAACTCTTAAAACTCGGTAAGAAAAGGAACAACACAAAAAACAGGCAGAAGATCTGAAGAGATACCTCACCAAAGAAGATATATAGATGGAAAATAAGATAAACGGGAAAAAAATACAAATGAAAAGATGTTCAACATACGTCAATTAGGAAACTGCACATTAAAGTAATAATGAAACAGTGAGATATCAACACACACCAAGAGGGCCAAAATCTGCAGCACTGACACCCTCAAACACTGGCCAGGGTGTGGGGCAGCAGGAGTTCTCCTTCCTTCCTGCTGGGAATACAAAATGGCACAGCCACTATGGAACAGTCTGTCTGCTTCTTAAAAAAACAAAACTACACATACTCCTGCCACACAATCCAGCAACTGAACGCCTTGGTATTCACTAAAACGAGCCAAAAACTCATGTGCACACAAAAGCCTGCACATCATCAGCGTTCACAGCAGCTTATTCATCCTTGTCAAACTTGGAAGAAACGAAGATGTCCTTCAGTAAGTGAATGGATAAATTTGTCCATCTAGACAATGGAATACTATTCTGTGCTAAAATGAGCTATCATACCATAATTCAGATATGGAGGAGTCTTAAATGCATATTACTAAGTGAAAGAAGCCAATCTGAAAAGGCTATATCCCGTATGATTTCAATTATATAACATTCCAGAATAGGCAAAACTATGGAAACTGAAAAAGACCAGTGGTTGCCCAGACTTGAGGGGAGAAAAAGGACTGAAGGGGTGGAGTACGGGGGACTGTCGCGGCAGTGAAACTCTTCCGTCGGATACTACAATGGCAGGCACATATCACTGTATCTATTTGTCAAAACCCACAGGACGGACAACACCAAGACTGACCTAAGGCAGACTATGGACTTCGGGGGATAATGATGTTATTTACACAGGCTTATCAGTTTTAAGAGATGCACCTCTCTGCTGCTGAATGCGGACAGTGGGGAAGGCTGGGCCCCTATGGAGGCTGGGGTATATGGGATCTCTACCTTCTGCTTAATTTTGCTGTGAACTTGAAACTGCTTTAAAAGACAGAGCTTTTTTTTTTTTTCCCAAAAAAATAGGAGAAAAAAAGTATTTGGACTTTGTATTAGTAAGTTCCGGTAGCACCCCCAACATTTCTGATACTAAACATTAATTCTGAAGTATTTATGTATTTTATACATGTAAGCATAATATATATACACACACACACATACATATACATGAAGAAAGATGCTTTGCTTTGCAAAGAAATTGCTTTTTTTCCTTTATCTGGAGTTCATGAAATTCTGGTGTTAGAAATAAATACACATCCTTCGTTTGTAATATGTTCTTCACATGGTTACAATACTCTGAAACTCAAAACTATATGTGTTACCAAATAACTTATATACCAAATTGATACATAATCTATCACGTCTCAGCTTTCCAGATAGAAACGTCAAGTTAGTAGCTCCACAATAGCTTTTCTCCCTCTGCATAAAAAGAGCTGCATTCCTTTATATTTTTGCAAACACAATTTAGGTACAGCATCTCTCCTTTCTTCAACACTTCCAAAAAATAACTTAACCATATTTCACTTCAATTCTGAAAAGAGTACCTTCTGGGAAAGTAATAATCTGTCTCTAGCACCCTAGGACTAATGATGACAATAAAATCACGCTGGAGGTATCAATACAACAGATCCTGTGCGTGGGAAAAGTATACAGGAAAGGGAGAAGCGGACACCATGAGTCAAGTCTGTTGGATATCTCACAGATGTCTTTACAATTTATCCCTTGGCAGGCTATTTCCATTACAGTATCCTCCTGCTTTTCCTAACCATCTGCAATGCACCAATCCTCACATTTTTTCCCCTTGTTTATGTAAGTGTTCCCCTTCCAAAACTGAAACTCCACGAAAACAGACATTTCTGTCCCTCTTGTTCACTACTAATCATAAGCGTCTAGAATTCTTCCAGACACAAAGCAAAATACTCAGTGAATTTTCTGAATGAATGAATGAATGAATGGCCATACCGTGATCCTAGCTATTTCAAGCAAAGGTTTTACTCTTCATGCACATCTCCCCTGTATGCACAACCAGGGCGCCAGGGGAATGGAGGCCTGAGACTGCTGCCGCCCCCCTCCCCAGCACTCTCACCCTTTCTACCTTCAGCACAGGACTTCAGTCACCTGACACCTCATAGGTTCCTCTCCTGCTGCCCCCTCTAGAGTAAACCCGCATGTGAGAGGAAGCTGTGCCTGTCCTGTTCATCACTGGAGGCCCTGAGCCCACAACACTCAACCCTAAGCAGTAAAGGGGCTCAGTAAGTGTGTACAGCGTCAATGAACGCCAGACTTCCTTAGAGGCAACTCAACTCTGATTCTGGCACATTTCCTGTAAACAGATGCTTACTCCATTACTGGGATCTGAAGTCATGATAAACTCACGCTGTTCATATACAGGCTGAAGGTATTAAAAATGTTCACTTGAGTCAATAATATTTTCATCATTACTATTCTATGATAATTTTGTTTAAAGTCGTCCCCCTCTAAAAAAATGAAAAAAACATATCACAGTAACAGACAGTCAAAGAGGGTGAGCTCTTAAATAACAATGAATTCAAGAGTAAGGACACTGGGAGAAGTTGTTGTGGGTTTTTTTTTTAATCTATTTTCTTGATTGAATTGTTAGCTCACACATTAGATCAATGCTTTAGAAACAAAAATAAACCTTTGCAACCAATGTGTTTTTAATGGCAGACATTGGATTCCAATATTTCAACAGAAAGCCTAACTGCGTACCTCTATTTTGAAATAACAGCACATAAAGAACCCTACGTAGACACATCCTGTTCCTGAAGAAATCTTAGAATGCAAAGTGCTCTCAATTAATAAAATAATCTTTAAATTAATAAAGTAAATAAAATACCCACAGGAGACAGACACGTCATACCCATCACTGGAGCAGGAGAATCAACACCAGGAACACTCACTGGTGATCCCAAAGGCGCACCAGAAGCCAGCGCCACCGACACAGACTCTACCAAGCTTTCAGGCTGTTTATTCAACTCTTGAGTCTTCTAGCTCCTTTGGAGCAGAATGAAATAAAAGTCAGTCAGCCACCAACTCCATGGGTGAGAAAGCTAGACCACAAAGCACTCTACTGTACTCTGAGAATTCAATAGACAGCAGTACTGTGCACAGCCTAAGGTCAAACTCAGGAAAGCTACCCGAAAAAGACACAGCTGGAAACAAGGAAGCGCTTTGAACTGAAAGCTCTTTGTAGCTTGTGTTAACAGATAAGCGCTTATTATTTGGACTACACAAAGAAATTATTGTTCAAAACAAATATGCCATATTCTTACGAAGGAATACTATACAATTGAAAAGAATTAGCCAGACCTTTAATTCTACAGGAGATGGGTCTCAAACGCATGTTACGGGACACGTAGGCTCTAACAGCGCACGAAGTCTAACAACAGTGGAAGCGGTTCACCCCGAACCCTCTGGGGAGTGAAGGAAAGAGGAGGGTGAATGGGCAGACATGCCTTCACATTCTTAGTGCAATGTACTTATTAAAGAAAGATTTAAAACAAGTTTAACAAAATTATTAACATCCAGTAATTCTGTATTTGGGTATTTATTATATTATCTGTATTTTTCTGCACTTAAGTGTTTTCCCACCTAAAGAAAGCTACCTGTAGCTGATGTCAGACCCAGGCAATGTCTGAGGTCATTTTCTTAACCAGAATGCCCTGTATATATATATTAAAATACTGGAATCCTGAATTGTGGAGTTGTTAAAGCCAGTACAGCTACATCAACAGCCTTTCTTGTGTAATTTATAAAAACCAAGGCTATCATTCAAAAACATGTTTAAAGTAACAGTGGTCTCATTAATTTAAGACAAAAACCCAAAACTAAAATTTTTGACAAAGTCTATTTTAGAACTGTGAAGACTAGAAGTCTTTACCCCTCTAGAGAGAAACACTATGGCTACTTTTCTTTAATGCAATACGTTTTTTTCTAAATAGAAAAATAGCTACGAGTACTACGGAGGGGCTAAAACTGCATAACCCTATCTATACTCAGCACTAGACAGAGTCAACAGCTGAAGATTATTTTAAGGTAATAGTACACCTACCTGACTAGTATGAATTTCATCTTTCAGTTCTAAAAGCATCTTGTACCATTTAGTAACCTGAATTTTTTCAATGCACAATCTTTTTTTTCTTTTAAGATATTACTTATTTATTTGACATGCAGAGAAAGATCACAAGTAGGCAGAGAGGCAGGCAGAGAGAGAGGGGAAGCAAGCTCCCCCCTGAGCAGAGAGCCCAACGCAGGACTCGATCCCAGGACCCTGAGATCATGACCCGAGCCGAAAGCAGAGGCTTTAACCCACTGTGCCACCCAGGTGCCCTTCAATGCACAATCCAAATAAAATCCCACCTAGACAGGAAAGTGGCAAAACAGGGCTCATTTTTTTTCCACACAAAGCAAGATGAGTCAAGACAGACATTATGCCCAAGTGAGGGGTACGAGCAGTAACACAGCAAGGGGTCCCGGTTCCTCATGGTTGTAGCTGCGGCTTTAACTTGACTGAGTTACAAACTAGCCACTCAAGTCAAAGACATAAGGTCAGTAGAAGTAAAAACTGCCCCCAAATGTTCAATCTTTAGTGAGGATGAAGGCACATGAAAAGCTTCCACATCAAAATCTACACATCCCAATTCACAGCAGACACACGGAGTGAAGCAGAACGCATTTCGCATTCTGCTCCTCTATGGTTCCCCTACATTTTCAGTTTGTGAACAGCAAGGAAGAGCAGAATGTGGTTTATCGGTCAGTATGTAATCTGCTCTGGTTTCCTTTTCAATAGAGAACCTAAGTGGCTATATCAGTGAAAAGAGAGTCTCAACCAGGTCAGCAGCTTAAACAAATTCAACCAGGGACCAAGGAGAAAGGCTGTGAGAGATGAAAAATATCTTCCATTTCCCTCTTTTTCTGCCTTTAGAAATCATACTCATTCTCCAAAGTTCTGCTCAAACGCCTTTTTTGAAAAGGCTTACCTAATCTCTCAATTAAAAAAAAGTATTCCCTCTAATACTGTATCCTAACAGGCTAATGGTAACCAAATATATATCCGTGCCTGGTCCTTCCTCTTCCATGATCATGGCTTGCAGGTGTATTAAACATCTGAAGCCCCAGCAACACTCTTAGATCCCACTCCCCTTCCCCAAACCCACAATTCCCATCTCAGGAAAAGGAACCACCACTCACTAAGGTGCTTGGGCTAAAAGCAGTTACCCTAGACTCCTCTCTTCCTTCCCCACTCCACACCTACCTTCAGAAGAGATCTGGAATCAGAGCACTTCTCACCACATTCTCTCCACCGTCGCAGTCTCTCGCACACTCTGGGCCTAGACTCTTGCAGTAGCCTTACAGCGTGCACACATACCATTACCCACGCATCTCACACCTCTCAGAGCCTACTCTCCCTAAACCCACACCGTGGTCTTTTAAAAAGGGACTCCTGCTCTGAATCTTCCATGGTTTCCTATCGCACAACAAAATCCCAAGTCTGTCCTGTGGCTGGCCCACCAGGAAAATTCCTTCTCTCTGAGTTCATCTCCTGAACTACTCCATCACTCCTCCACAGGCTCAACGATCTTGTTGGTCCCTGAACACACCAACTCTGTGCCACCTTGAGGCCTGGCACCTGTCCCTCCCTGCCTGGGATGCTCTTCCCCCAAATGTGTGTATGGCTTGCACACTCATTCGATACAGGTCTCAGTTCAAAGATCACCTTCTCAGGGACAACAGCCTTCTCTAATCACCCTCTTTAATACAGAACCGCCAAACCCCTCTACGCTGTGCCCAATACCTCCCCTCCCCTCCACTGTCCCGTTGGCCAGCACCATGTTATATATATTTCCTGGTTTTTTATTATCCATGTTACATAGATTTCCTGGTTTTTTATTTCGTGCCATCTTCCCCCCCAGGAGATGAGCTCAGTAAGGCAAAGGTTTTTTTCAGTTTTTCACCTTGGTCTCTCAAGTATCCAGAAGAGTACTTAGCACACTGCCGGCATTCCATAAGTAACTGATGAATGAACTGTCCAGGTGCTGTGCTAAGCCCTCCCACTACAGAGATGACTCCAGGACCCATCCAGAATTAAGAAATAAGAATCTGGGATTGAGGCTCTAAGATGATATATTTTGGGAAGAAAAAGAAGAGAGAGAGAGAGAGAGAAATTACCAAAGATAGTGACATTCGCTAACATTTAATCGTGCCAGGTCTGGGACGCCTGGCTCGCTCAGTCAGTGCAGCATATGACTCTTGATCTCAGAGGCCTGAGTTTGAGCCTCATGTTGTGGGTAGAGACTACACAAAAGAAAGTGAAAAACAAAATCTTTTTAAAAATTGTGCCAGATCTTCTATTCTAAGCACTTCACATGTGTTAACTCATTTAACGCTAACATGTCCCATAGTGAAGACTGTGAGGCACAGAGAAGTTTCAGACTTTATCCAAGGTCACGTGACTTTCAGGTCACGGGTCCAGGATTCACATCCAACCAGTCTGACCCCGAGCTCAGCTCTGAACTGGCGGGCTGCACACTACCTCTTCATTGTACTGAATGCTGCATTAAAATGACTACAGAATGCTTTGTGTCAAACAGGAGGGCAGGGAGGGTGGGGGCCTGAACACTGAAGGAAGTCCTGGAGTCTGAAAAGATGAAGGAGCGCCTTTTGAGCTGCAGGGAAGCCCCGTTGAGAGCTTCATGTGGTGTGTGTGGTGTGATCAAAGTGGGGCCTTCACAGGGGACATCACAGGGGCACAGAGGAATACTAGGGAAGTGAATGAAGCTGAAAAATGCACAGAAGCATGAGGAAATGAAAGGAAAAATATTAAAAATAGTTCTAGGAAGATAGGTGTGAGATTAAAAAAAACAAAAACAGGTCTCTCTTTTCTGACGTGGGTTCTGAAAACAGCCATTGCCTCCACAGCACTGACCACATGTAGTAAAAACCAGAAACAAGACATATTTGCACATGCCTTTCTTACTCTAAACAGCTTATAAATACTACAGTCGTTTAAGATGGAAAACGAAAGTTGACACTGTTTAAAAAAGAAAAAGTGTGGCCCAATTTTGAAAGGCTTTGATCCTGGCCTAGGAATTCTGAACGCTAACCTGTAAGATCTAGGAAGCCAATGGATGCTTTAAAATAAAGAAATGACATGATCAAACTTCTGTTTTAGAAAAACAGCTCTGAATATTGTACACAGGAGATCCTGAAAGGCGGGGGAAGAAGGCAGGAGCGGAAACGGGCAGGGAGACGGGCAGTGACCGTGACAGGGCCTACCTGCAGGACAGGGCAGTGGGGATAAAAGCAGCCCAGGGGTGCAGAGGGTACCGAGGTGCAGAAGGGGGAGTGAGAGATGAGTCTGGGTCTTCCGGACAACCGAGCACAGAGCAAGGGCCATTCCCAAGATAGAAAAGGCACATTCCGTGGGAACTGAGGATGAATCCTGGAGCAGTATGGACAATGCGGAGTCTGAGGTGCTTTCATGACAACCAGACAGGCAGGGATCAAAAGACCTGCTCAGAGATACAGACTTGGAAATTTTCTCTGCAGAAGTGACAGCTGAAGGCACTGTGAGTGAGAAACCGTGAAGAGAATGGCACTTCAATGGAGAAGATGGAGGACAGAGCCTAGGCAATGTCAACACCCAATAAAATCAATGATAAAGAGGTGGGCAGTTCACCAGGGGAGTCAACAGTAAGTGTCGCAGACAGAAACCCGCTGAACTACGAATGGTGTCAGCGGAGGGTGAGGCCTGAGAACTGCAAGGACAGTGAAGATGTAAACCAGTAACTGAGACTCATTGTTTCCAGAAACGTAGTTGTGATGGAAGACTGGGCATTCACTTCAGTGGGGGAAGGTCTGGGGGCATGCGGTTTCTTTTCAGGAAGGGGAAACCAGTCTATCTATAGGCACAGGGCGGGAGTGAAGCAGAAGAGAAATCCGAGACCCCACCGCAGGCTGACTAGTGGAGCGAGATACCGTATGTGATGGGAAAGGAATGGGTCAAGAACGCAGGGTGAGAAGCTGGTCTGGCTCCGAAACAGGAGGCACGGATGGGTGAGAAGAGAAGTCTGCAGCAGAGAGCCAAGTGCCCGCACGGGGTAGAAAACCCTTACGTATTTCCAAGTGGAAGGCGCTGTGTCCACACGGATCAGCTGTTCCCGCTGTCCTGTGGGTCTCCGTTCCTCACCACACAGAGTCCCCGCCTCTCTTTTCCACTTCCCTCCTCACCCAGTCTTCTTCCACCCAGACACTATGAATGACCGGAGACCCTGCCATGTGCCATGCACAGTGCAAGGCACGGGAATCTGGGGACAAAAGACATGGTCCAAAAAAGGCAAAGGTCTTCTTGATTAATGAGGAAGGGAGTCAAGAAACCAATCACGGGCGCCTGGGTGGCTCAGTGGGTTAAGCCTCTGCCTTCGGCTCAGGTCATGATCTCAGGGTCCTGGGATCGAGTCCCACATCGGGCTCTCTGCTCAGCGGGGAGCCTGCTTCCTCCTCTCTCTCTCTCTGCCTGCCTCTCTGCCTATTTGTGGTCTCTGTCTGTCGAATAAATAAATAAAAATTTTTAAAAATCTTATTAAAAAAAAAGAAACCAACCGCACCTTACTAAGAAAGGTGAGGCGGTATGGCCCCAGACACATGAAAGTGGAGAGAGCAACAGGACATCAACCTCAAGAACTGAATGAAGCCGGGTTGAGCCCTGAAGGGAAGTGAGAGGGGCAGCAGACGAGGAGGAACACACTCGTTCTATGTGGCGGACACCTCTGCGCAGCACTAGGACTAGGAAGGAAGAAAGGCTGGAACACAGGCGAAGCAAAGACGATGCTGGTGGGGCGCCTGGGTGGCTCAGTGGGTTAAGCCGCTGCCTTCGGCTCAGGTCATGATCTCAGGGTCCTGGGATCGAGTCCCGCATCGGGCTCTCTGCTCAGCAGGGAGCCTGCTTCCCTCTCTCTCTCTCTGCCTGCCTCTCCGACTACTTGTGATTTCTCTCTGTCAAATAAATAAATAAAATCTGAAAAAAAAAAAAAAAAAAAAAGACGATGCTGGTGATCAAAGGCAACAGGCACAAGTGATTTTCCAGGTCTTGTTTAAAAATTCAAACCTCAGGGGCACCTGGCCAGCTCAGTCAGTGGAGTGCACAACTCTTGACCACAGTACTGTAGGTCCCAGCCCCACGTTGGGTGTAGAGTTTACTTAAAAATAAAATCTTAAAAAAAAAATTTTGTTAGGGGCGCCTGGGTGGCTCTGTTGGTTGAGCATCTGGATGGTTTCAGCTCAGCTCATGATCACAGGGTTGTGGGATGGAGCCCGGGATCGAGCATTGGGCTCTGTGCTCAGCGGGGAGTCTGCTTCTCTCTCTCCATCGGCCCTTCCCCCCACTTCTTCTCTCCCCTCCTTTCTCTCTAAAATAAATAAATAAATCTTTAAAAAAATTTAAACTTCTTTCTTTTGACAATGGAGAGACATTTAACGATTTTAAGCAAGCAAGAGCTGAGCTCAGATTTGCATATTTGAAACTCGTTGTTATGGAGAGAGGAGAGAGGACTCACACAGCAAGGCCAGTCAAGAGGCTATTACAGTCATCCAGGGGGAAATGAGGCAGCCACAGAGGGGACAGGGAAGAAGGGGCAGATTTGAGTCACGGGCTCTCTGAGTCACTGAACCGGTCCGCTGTGCGGCCGTGGGCCCTGCTCACAGAGGCGCTGCGGAAGAGATGGGAAGGGGAAAGCGAAGGGAGCGGGGAGGGCACTACGGGGCCTGCTGCACGTGAGGGCCCCACAGCCCTGTGTATGGGCTCGGGCCAGGCCTGGGGTCATCCGTAAATGCCAGCAGAAGAGACCCCCAACGGGGAAAAGTGAAGACAGAGGGAGGGAACCTGAGAGAGAAAAGTGAGGAAAGGCAGAGAAGGAAACCCTGTAGCCCTCTGCACGACCAAAGGACTCCATGAGGAGTGGGTGAAAGGGGCCAGCAAGGCAGAGAAGGCCCCCAAGGACGAGGGATGGGAAGGAAAAGCATCAGAGGCAGGGTAGCACCAGTCAGCGCCACAGGGTGCCCAGAAGCCAGGGACACTGAGACAGAGGACAGGCGTGGGAGCTCCGTGGGAAGGAGGGTCGTAGGCACCACCAGCAGGAGCCAGGGGTGGGTCAGAAGAGGTAGGAAGAGTGCTATCTCCAGAAGCCTGTCCGGACCAGAGGGAACGGGAAGGGAGTGTGGAGAGAGGGCAAACAGGACTCCAGAAGCAGTCTAAGGTCAGAGGCTTACTGATGACCACTGACTGGCCGGGCTCTGCGCTCAGGGCCAGCGAGCGGGATATGTACAGAAAAAAAAAGAAATGATCTTGCTTTGAAGGGAAAAGCAGCACAGGCAGTCATTTAACACCTAGTGACAATATAAAATAAGACGACTCAAATGAACGTTGGAAGTTTTCTCAGGACTTCTCTAAATTACCTCTCATGTTCTTTCCACCTCTGCTGTTCTGAGTGAGAGTAGAGGTCAGCTAGACACCCACGGTAACTGTGATCCTTCTGTCCCCAAATCACAGGAGGAAGTTCTGAATGAGGACACCTGCAGATTCTCTAAGGAGTGATTCATGGCTTTCCTTCATCCAATTAGTAAAGCAGCGTCTGACTTTAAAAAGGTCAAAAAGCACGGATCTAGATCTCCGAGCAGCCCAGCAGGATACATTTATACGCCGACAAATCAATTCAACCAGCAGAATGAGAATTCAAATAAGCCTCCACAAGGACAAACCTCTGGTTTTTTTCAGCAGATCACTCTTTTTATTCTTACGTATGCTTTTATTTCAAATGGTCATACCAAACACTAAAAGATGACCATGTCCACGGTTGTATCCTTTCTTTGGAGTTAGCAGAAGAAAAGGATAAGAAAAGAATACATTCATTCTAAGTGAAAGATATTCGTCTGAAAAGGCTACAGTCTGCCCAATTCCAACTCTATGGCGTTCTGAAGAAGAAAAAACTACGGGGACAGTAAAAAGATCTGTAGTTGCCAGGGGTTGTAGAGGAGAGAGGGGTGACTAGGTGGAGAACAGGATTTTGAGGGCAGCAAAAATACTCTGTATGATATGATGATGGTGGACACTTGTCACCATGCATGTGTCCAAACCCAAAGGCAGCTGACACTGAGAGCGAACCCTACTGACCACGGCGTGCTGTGGGTGACAATGATGGGTCATCAGTCATAACAGATGTACCATTCTGCTAGGGGACACTGACACCCGGGGAGGCTATGCACGTGGGAACAAAGGGTATAGCCAAAACCTCTACCTTACTGTTTATTTTACTGTGAGTATAAAACTGCTCCCCAAAACTGGGGGCGGGGTGGTCCTTCAAAAGTACCTGGAAAAAAAGAAGACACATTCTGTTAGTCACTACTGGGAAAAACTAAAGAAACAGAACCTAAAGGAGTTTGCATTCTAGAAGAAAAAATAAAACAGTTAAAAAATGAAGCACCCGAGAGTAAGGCATAAACAAAATATGCAAATGATACACAATTTGAGGAGAGCAGAAAAAACTAGATGAGACTATCCCCAAGAATACTCAGGAAAGGTCAATGGAATGAGCTTTTAAACAGAAAAAGAGGGTTTGTTAATTAAATATTCAGGTGCCTGACAGTACAAAGCACTGGTGGATTCTATGGGAAATACAAGCCCCAGTTTCTGCCTTCAAGGAGCTTTCCAACTCTTTTCTTCAGCTAAAATAAACTTTAATCGCACATTCTCAAGGCTAGAGCTGAAAGGAACACCAAGAGATGTTCAGTTCAAGCATCCTCCCCCAACAGAAGATGAAATCAAAGCCAGTGATCCCAGCTGAGTGTCTCCAAGTGACAGCAAGGGCAGGCACAAAGTCTCCCTTTGTAATAACGGGCACACATGCTTTGCAGGCTGAAAGACTTCAGTACAAATTACACCTTTCGCCAAGTCTGGGGCCTACGTTCTCTCAATTCTAAGCCAGAGATGGTGGGGCGCCTAGCTGGGGCAGTCAGTTAAGTGTCTGACTCTTGGTTTCAGCTCAGGATATGATCTCAGAGTCGTGGGATTGAGACCTTCTGGTTCTGTGCTAGCATGGAGCTGTCTGAGATTCTCTTTCTCTCCCTCAAATAAGCCTCTGACCTTCCTCCCTCCCCCCGCAATAAATAAATAAATCTTTAAAAAAATAATAAAAAATAAACCGGAGACGGTGATAATAGGATTTCTGAGATAGGTACCATTCCTTTCCTTACCTTCTCTCTACTGCTGAATGGTGAAACAAAAGGCTACACTTGTCCCCTAGTCAAGTGACATCATCTGGGGTCTCCAGGCACTAAGAAAATAAAGGACTTCCAGTAGGCAAAAGGGAAGGTACAGTGACATTAGCACATAATTTTCAACACCAATAAATTAATGACACAATCAGAAGTCATCAAGTTAGAACAGAAGTTCTTAAGGGAAAAAAGTGGTAGAGTCAGGAAAGTCAGTCGCTCTCAAGTTACAGAACAGCCCTGTACTCTGTGGCAGCCCTATCAGAGATGCCATGGAAGTCATTACTGGATTACAATTACGGTCCAGTACCATTCCTTTCTTTTTCCCTCATTTCTCTTTCACTTATTCTGGATTCCCACTGTCCTATTTCCAGTCCTTCTTTCATCTTCCTAACAATATAATAAATCAGAAAATCTAGGGCCTTCATAGTCAGCCATGCCCCCACACATGGTTTAAGGGAAGAAATGGTGCCAACATGGTGATAAGGGACATGCGCTTTGTAGTCAGACAGACAGACCTTGGTTCCAAACCCAGCTCCACCTCTAAGGCAGGTTCATGAACCTGAATCTAACTGTCTACTCCCTAGGCCTGTCGTTAGAATTAAATAAATGAGCAAGTTTAGAAAAATGCCTAGCACACAGCATAAGCCCACTGAGTCATAACATCTCACATCTCCTTTCCATGAGATTGAAATCCCAAAGAACACAGCTTTTTCTAGGCCCCCAACTGGGGACAACACATAAGTGTCCTGTCCCCACTGTCTCCTTCCCCTCTACCACCTAGTAGCTGGGTGCTTTCACAGCCAGGACTCCGCCCCAGTCCCTAACCCAATGCCTGGCCCAGAGGAAACTTTCGGTAGGCGGTAACAGAACCAACCCGGAATCAGTCATGTTTATTCCACTGGACAAGAAGGGGTTGTCTGTCCATTAAGAAAACCTCAAAGGATGAGTTGTGGAAAAGGAAGAAGGAACCCAAAATATTCACAACTGGATGACCTTCTGTTATGCACACAATCACCATGTCTATGCCTGTCTCTAAACCCCCTCCAGTCGGATTCGTAAGTTTGGCAGGTTACCCCCGGGGGAACAGGGACGTCCAGACTACCTCAAACAGAATAAAAGAGCACTTTTTGTTACACACCTTGGGTTAGTCTCTTCCAGCACTTGAGAAATCCCTCGTAATATATTAACTTATGCTGTTTGCTTCCTGCTGAAGAAAGGGGCCTATCAGAAAAACTCTGGACTAAGGGTTTTGCAGCCCTACCTGTAAAGTTTAAGGTGGCATCTATAAAGGTCATTTATGTTAGATACTCCTACCTTCATAAACACCCTTTGAACTTCTCTAATTCCCCCCTCACAAACCTGCAAACCTGTGACATCCCTATCACACGTACATTTCACACCACCATCCAAAGACTCAATAACAGACTGCAAATTACTTGAAAGCTAATGTTTTCTAAATATACAGAATCATGAAACACCATCAAAATCTGATATAAAAAGTGAACATTCACAAGGTAAACCAAAGAATGCTTCCAAAGCATTCGTCATCAATATGAACTTTTTTAAGAATATGGTACAAAATCCCTCATTTAAAAAAAATCCACAAAGAGGAACCCTTGGGTGGCTTGGTCAGTCAAGCGTCTACCTTCAGCTCAGGTCATTATCTCAGGGTCCGGGGATCAAGCCCTACATCAGGCTCCCTGCTCAGGGGGAAGTCTGCTTCTCCCTCTCCCTTTGCCCCTCCCCACAGCACATGCATGCACGCGTTCTCTCTCAAATAAATAAATAAAATCTTTTAAATTAATTAATTAATGACAGCAACTAATACTTTCTTAATGGTTATGAATTTTCTGCCTTCGTCCTCCAAGAATGAACCCCTTTGTAAGTTTACACTGAAGAAATGACAGCGATATACCGGAAAGAAATGGGCTTTGGTGCGAGACACCAGGGTTAAACCCACACACCCCCATGTGCCACTATAACCTCATTCAGGGGCCAGTTGTCTAACGACTGAGTAACTGACCTTACCGGATTATGCCATATGTTAATAAACAAGGTAAAGAACAAAAAGCATCTACAACAGTCCCTACACTTTGTGTCTGGGTAAACCTCTATCTTCTAGAAATGTTCATTCTTCCCTACCTCTTCTTTCCAAATGAACCTCAACACACCACCATAGTTGCTGCTCTGAGCTCCAGATCCAACCCAGGGGGAGTCTACCACTTGGCCCCTTACAACTAAACCCTCCGCTCCCACTCCCTAGGTTCAGCTTTCTATTCCACTCCATTCTCTGCGCGCCCTCCAGCCTGTAGAGACAATCTGAGCAGCTCAGCTCTAGAGGTCCCAAGCCATACCACAAGCAATTCAAATCTAGGCAAATGGTCCAGGGGTCCACTCCACTGCCTTAAAGTACAATCCAAAAGACACAAACAACAGTCTCTCTCTCCTCCAAAATATTTATTTCCCTAACCACCCTTCGCAGATAGGCTAATGTTGTAGGAGCTTGCCGAATTGCCCATGCATACTAATTCAAACACACAATGAGTTATGGGTAGGAATGTGTACCCACGGGCCATACTTGAGGTACCCAAATGGCCATGTACACAAACACACAAGCCAGAGGTCTAATGCAGACATTATCTAACACTAATGAAAAGAAATACTAAGCCACCAGTCAAAACCCGACGACAACCCTCTGAAAGGATAAAGGAAAATTCTAAGCAGGAGTTTCCAGAGCTTTACACTTTTGTGCAATTAATGCTAAAATGTTATTAAAAGAAAGCACTTCAAGACTGTTTCCCATGGAACTATGGCATTTTCTCAATGATTTTTCTTTTCCATGTAAGGAAGAAAATGCTAAAGCACTTTAAGGCATTGTATCTAGACATCAACGGCTTCTGTTAACACATTTAACATTTTGAAAAAGAGATAGTCTAGATATACTTTTTTGCCACACTGATTTTTTTTAAACTAATCTTAAAATGTCTGTCAAGTTCAGTAACTTTGTTTCCATACACAAAGCTCTTTAAACAACTCTTTGTTTTTGTAAAGCCAGCAGCCCAGGTCTCAGGTAAAAACTTCAAAGGCAGCACAGATCCACTGAGCAAGGGCCAAAGCAATCCTGGATGTGCTAAGCTGATGACAGCCTGAAAGGGGCCGAAAATGACAGAAAACGAGGAAGCCAGTCTGGAAACCATAATGTGACTTTGTTTTTAACACAATCCCTGCTGCAAAATAACTGCGCAGAAGGCTTTTATTTTATTTTATTAAAGACACTCTACGGCAGCCTTGTCTGGACTAATGGAACTCAGCGCTCCTTGTGTTCATCTTTCTTGTCATCTTGCTGAAAGCTGTGCTCGTTTGTTCCAAATCATGGTCATCCTTCAGACGGCAAATTTTTCAAATACAAACAGGGGATGGATGAACCAATCTCGGAAGTAATCCCTTATGTAAAAATTCAAGTTTCAGGTCTTAAAATTTGAGTCTAAGGGTAGTACTTAAGTTGATAACCAGAAGAGTTTACTCCCTTGACTCCTCCCCTAATTTTCAACTACCAAGTGGTGATACTGCAGGGTCAAAGTTCTCAGTATTTTCTCCTCAGCACTGGAAAAAAGAACGTTATATAATTTTAATAAATAAAGGACAGTGTTAATAATATTTAAGAATTCACCCCTTTGATGAGCATCCATTCAGACTTTAATAAAGCCACACACGGATGCAAAGCTACTACACCAGGCAATCATGAAGAAAACTATGGTACATGTCACAATCATACTTGTCAAGGAACATCTGTTCCAGATGTTTCTGGAACAGCCCATGGCCACATCCACCCATTTCTCCCCCTAAGGAGTTAACTGTGAAGAAGAGAAGTAAGCGAGTGAATAAAAGAAACTTTATTCACTTTTATTATTTATTTATTTATTTATTTATTTAATTTATAAAAGAAACTTTTATTAACTTTTGATGCACATTTTTTTCCCAGGAACATAAACTCAGAAATAAACAGGACAATCTAAGAAGATTTAAGTTTGATTAAAGCTTAGTAAATTTAATGCCACTTGCTTTTGATGAGCAAGCTGGTTAATAATTAAATAAATGAAGATAATCTATTCAGGATGGATTTAAACCACTACCATAAAGAATCTTAAGCACACTGCTGACATTTTGTTGTGCTGTAAAACACAGTCTGTTCTATGTGCTCATGAAATGTTAAGGAAATCAGTGCTATACTAAAGCTAAAGAATTAATGCTGTACTTACCATCTGAAAGATAATTACTGCACAGAACGGACTCTATCTGTAGGGTTTTATATTTTTTAGCTTCCTAAACAATATTAAATTACACATTAACTTAAGGGAGTGAACTAATGATTCCAAGCATGCTTTCCTCACACACAAGAGAGTGTCACTAACCTGACCTCCGTCTTCAGCACCCGAGTTCCTATTTTCTCCCCAAAGTGGTCATCAACCACACCAATCCATTGGTGCTATCCCTACTGACCAACAGTAAGACGTCCTGAAGGCCACTGGGTTCGTCTCAAAATAAAGCAAAGGTCCACGGTGGGTTTAAACCTCAACGAATCAGCTCATGAGGACGCTGACAGCCCACTCTCACGTGACGAGCAGTCACGTGACTGCCTCATGGGCAGAAAGGGGGTGCTAGAACGTGAAGAAGGATTGGGTCTCAGACAATGACCAAAAAAAACACAAGACATACTCTTTACCACAGACGGACTCTATAGGAGCGGACAGAGAGGAGAAAGAACAGAACAGACACAAAATGCACTGAAAGTGACTCACTCAGAACGCGGCATTTGATCTGCGCAACAAGTAGAACCTCAAGGTCAGAAGATGCAAGGGAAAGCAAGGGCTAGGCCTTGGAAGACGTGAGAGCAACAGAAAGAGTAACACCGGCAAACAAACTTTTCAAAGGCTTCCAAAGACCTTTAACTCTTTCAGAAGCTCCCCGCCCCCCGAAGAGCTAGTACTATTTCACCAGGCCACATGTCACGGTGTGATGCTTCTTTTCTGATACTTAACACAATACAGCCTGGCACCTTCTAGCAGTCCGAACAAAGTCACATAAGTCTGCGTTTGCTTTTTCTCCGTGACATCCTTGACTTCAACACAAGCACACCATATGCCCAAGATGAAAAAGAATCCAACATATAGAACCCCATATCATCTTTAGCTGCATTTGGAAGATGCTTCTTTTTTTTCCCTTTAAAACATAATTAAGTTTTTTCCTTTAGATGGTAAGTTGCATTATTTTAGACGTTTTAATTATTGTCTTCTTACCAAGTTAGCTCGCAGGTTTGATTCATCTAAGTGAACTACCTGAAGTCAGAGTCGTCACCACGAGTAACTTGGAAGAGATCAGTTAAACGTGGCAGCTCTCATCCTAAAATGAATGAACTCTACACAGCAAGCCAGAGTACTGAGCCTCTATTCTGCTTTGTCTTAGCGCTCAGTTTGAAACAAATAAACCATCTCATAAAGCAATTTACATATGCCTGCAGAGGCCTCTTCTCAAGTCAGGAGCCAACAGCTTTCAACAGTTTGACACCATGACTTCTCTTGGACCACTTTCCTAGCAAAAATATCCAGTGACTTTGGCCATCATTATTTTGGCCAACCCAGTGACAGCAAGATCACAATTCTCTGCTTTACCCCTCAGGTAAAGGAGCTGAATGATGAAACCAGCTGTCTAAATACAACCACCAATTTCTGTCTAATACTGTGCATTTACAAAGCTGCTGAACAGCCACACTATCACTCCTACAAAACTTCCTACAGGGGGCAAGGCAGATGCAAGTTCCATCGCCATGGACTGAAGAATGATCCGACCTTGAGGAATGAAGCTGTCAGCCCTAAGTCAAACATGAAAGAACTGGTACCAAAACTTTAGTTTTCTCAAGTCAGTACCTCTTCCCATAAAATAATATTAGAGGAGTATATGTACTGGCGGGTGGGTATCAATGAAGGAAAGACTAGCTAAGGAAAAGAAACAATTTGAACTTGGATATTGGTTGCATCTGTACCCAGAAGGCCTGGGATCGTACTCCTATCTGCTAGCTGGCCTCCCCTCCTACCTTGCCTTGCAACCCCAACAAAGGCTCTTTGCTGCTGTCGTTCAGAACCACTAGTGGCATCAGTCATCTCAGTCTTCTTGCCTCTAGCCGTGGGATTTCCTCTGCCTGACATACTCCCACCATTTCTTCTTTTAGTCTGTTTCCTTTGACTTTTAAACTCAGCTCAAATGACACCTTTTTAGGAACTGACCTTACTGCTCTCCAAGCACTGTGATTACCCTCTATCACTGCACTGTCCTGGAAGATTCTGTCACGTGCCTCCTTCCTGACACTTAAGTTCTGGGGTGGAGGGTTGAGGGAGAATGTAATCCGTCTTCCCTAGTATCGGACACGTGGAACAGGCACTCAGTAAATGTTTGTGAACTAAATGAATGAAAGCTGCCAGTACTCAGGAGTGGCTTAACCATGCTTCTGGGGTAGAGAACTTTGGGTAATTCAAGTGGAAACCGTCGCCCTCCACCCTCACTTTCGCTACCTGGATTCCTTTCCCAGGCTGGCTGCTCTACGAGAAGGCCAGGAGAACATCACCCAAGCCAAAGTGCTGTCATAGAACTTCAATCTGGTTAGGTCTGTGGGAGTTTTTTGTTTGTTTTCACTGGGAAACCTTTAGTTCTTTATACCATTTGGAGGCATTTCACATTGTTACTTCAGGAGGCAAAGTGACAGCCACAGTTCTGGATTATGTCCCAGGGGTCAGACAGCTTAACTGTTGAAGAGTGTGAGCCCTAAAAGCTGAGTTCCAATGTGCCACGTTGCCAACTGGGTAACTTTGGGTAAGTCACCCTATACTACTCCTGCCAATACATATAAACTCTGGCCAGCACTCATCCCACAGACATCTACCGAGCACCTGCTGAGGGCCAAGTGCCCGCGGTCCCTGCAGACCCGGCCATCCCACGCTAAGAATACTCTCATCACATCAGCTGTTGTACTTCCTTCACTGAACTTACCACTACCTGAAATATTCTCGTTTGCGGATCTGCCCGCCGCCCAGCCTCCCCCAGGAGAAAGTAAGCTCTATGATGCCAGGGGACTGGTCTCTTAGTCGTTCCTTGTCTCTCCAGTGCCAAGCACATACCTACTACACGGTTACTCAACATGTTTTTAAAGGACTGGGAAAGTCCCCACTGCCCCTTGACGCTGGCACTTCAGTGAGGAAGACAGGGGAGAAAACCATAAAAAGTATAAAACTGCACTTCCCGGAGGGCCCTGGCTTGCCACCAGCACAGGTGGCACACTGGGCCTGCCCTGACTCTGGGTCCAGGCTGCTCTGGCAGGGGGAAGGACCTCCGCCCCGGCGGCCCCCCGCATGCCCCGGCCGCACGAAAGTGGGCCACGGGCAGCAGGAGGCCAGCAGAAGGCAAGCAAAGCCCTGTCCCATCACAGCTGCGGGAGCGCTTCCATTCGCTTGCGCAGCAGATGTTCACTGGGCTCCTGAAGCGCGCTGGGCACCCGGCAGACCAGCGGCCAGGTCCTGTCCTCATGGAGTTTCCCTTCTCCTGCAGGAACGCAGTAAACAAGTGCGTAAAACGGTCCTTTGAGCGGCGTGAGCGCCCCGCCGCCGCGGAACGCAGGTGTGCCGGGGGACGACTGCAGGTGTCCGCCGCCCGCCCCCCGGAGGCGGCGGCCCCGGGGCGGCCCCGCGGAGGGCGGCGTGAGCTCGGCCCGAGGACCCACCCCCCCCCCGCCCCGGCTGGACGGTGACCGCTCCCAGGGCCTCGAGGGCCCGGCGCGCGCGCGCGCGGGGAGCCTGGGGGCGAGGCGCGGGCCCGGGACGCCCGGCGGACCCGACGGGCTCGGAGCGCGGGGCGGGCGCGCCGTCGGGCGGGGCGGGGCGGGGACCGCGGGCCGGGCGGGCACCCACGTCACCGCCGCGCCGCCGGTGCCTGCGAGCGCGGGCGGGGGCGCGGGGCGACCGGGCCGGGCCCGCGGCCGAACATGGCGGGCCTCCGGCTTACCTCGGAATTTGAGCTCGTGCTGCGGCTCGAGGCTCAGGACCTGCTCCACCTTCGCCATGTTCCTCAGCGGCGGGGCACCTCTGCCGGGGGACCCCCTGAGAGGTCACCTGAGGCAGGAGGCGTTAATGCTGCGCCCCCTTTAAATCTAGAAAGGGGGGGCCGGCCGGGACGCGGGCGGGGGTCGTCTACGGGGTGCGCGCGCGGGGGGGGGGGGACGGCCTACGCGGTGCAGGCGCAGGGGCGGAGGGCGAGGGCGAGGCCGCGGTGCCCGGCGAGCGCACGGCACGCACGCACGCACGCAGCGACGCACGCACGCACGCACGCAGCGGGCTGGCCGGCTCGGCCCTGCGCGCGCTCGGGCGGCGGGAAGCTGCGCGCGCGGAGCTCCCTTCCGGAGCTCTGCGCAGGCGCGGCGCGGGCCGAAGGGCGGGGCTACCGGGTGGCAGGGGGCGGGGCGTCGTGCAGGTCTGGAGGCGGGGCCGTCTGGGATGCTCAGAAGCGAGGACAGGCGTCGCGAAGGTTATTTACTCATTCATGGCCATGGGGGCCAGCCGTTGTTAAAGTGCTTTAGTCAATAATAATAAAAAGAAGAAAATTCCACTTTGCCCTTGCTTACGTACTGCCAGGCACTGGCAGAGACTGTGAATGACAAAGTTTTATCATAAGCATGTTTATAAGTGAATGATGTGTGCTAGGCAACGTGACGTGTTCAAACAATAAATACACAGGAAGCTACCAATTATTTCTTGCTGCTTTTGTGCCACTCTGCTGAACACTTTCAGTAATAGCACCATGGAATGTAATGAAAGCTACTCTCTATCAAATGTTTACTATGTAGCAAGCGCTATGCTGCATCCTTTACTCATCCACGCAACAAACATTTACAAATACAATGATCAGAGAAATGGACCTGGTTCCGATCCTCTCCCTAGAGCCTGCTGGAGAGCCAGCCTCTGAAAAAATAACCACACAAATAAACTGTAATTAAAAATTGCTGGGAACCCAAATCTGCTTGGCCTCCGGAGTGAACATTACCTCATTATTGCTGCTTAAATAGTATGTCATTATGTAATGTTTGTAAAGTATGTATTATTAAGGAGAGTCTGGGTGGCTCAGTGGTGAAGTGACCAACTTTTGATTTCAGCGCAGATGGTATCTCAGAGTCATGACACAAAGCCCCCGCTCACACAGAGTCTAAGACTCCCTTGCGCCTCCCCCCACCTAGTGTGTGTTCGCGTGTTTGCGTGCTCTCGCTTGCTCTCTCTCTCTTTCCTTCAAATAAATAAATAAATCTTTTAAAAAATACATGTGCTCTAATCATCTCCTACATCTACAGAGAGAAAACAAACAGCAGGTAGTTAATGTTGACTCTACGGTGGTTGGCATCTGGGTATTCTATGTCCTATTCTTTCTACTTTTCGGTATACTTGAATTTTTTCATAATGAATAAGTTTTCTTAAAGATAATCTTTGTCTTTTAGCTAGAGCATTTGGTACATTTACACTTATTATATTTACTAATATGTCTGCATTTATTTCTACCACCTTATTTTGTGCTATTTGCCATGTCTTTTTTTTTTCTTTTTCCTCGCCTTTCTTCCTTAGGGCTGATTTTTTTCCCCCTCATTCTCTTCTCTTCCTCTTAGACACTATCTCTGTTGTTTTCATGATTACCATAGAAACTGCGATGTACTTATGAAAGTCCAATTTTTAAAATGTCTTTACCATGCTTCTTTAAAATACAAGGACTTTGGGACTCTTTACCTCTAAACACCCATCCCCCAAATTATATGCCTTAATTATGATGTATTTCAGGTTTAATCTTTTCATCTCATGAGTCATTATTATATTGTTTTATATAATTGATGTTAGTTTAAACGCAACCACATAGTTACCAATTTCTTTGTCCATCTTTTCTCCTTGCATCTCAGAACAACTAGGATCACATTCCATGTGCCTGAAGAATGTGTACATTCTTTAAATTCTATTTCATTGAGGGTTTGCTGGGCCAAACTCTCTCAGTTTTTGTTAATGTGAAAATCACTTTATTTTGCCCTTGGCTAGTTTACTAAAGCCGACGGGTCTCTCTCAACACCCCAAAGATACCATTCACCCACTCATTTCCAGCTACCGTTGTTACTGGAGATTCATACACGATCTCCCCATCATACCTTCAAGGATAATCTGTTTTCCCACCTATCCTGGGGTTCTGCAGTTTTATCCTGATGTGTGCTTTTACTTATTGCCTTCGCCCATTCAGGCTGCTGTAACAAAACGCCATGAAATGGATAGCTTAAGTAACAGCATTTATTTCTCACGGTTCGGGAGACCAGGAAGTCCAAGACCAAAGCACTGGCAGACTCCATGTCTGGTGAGACCCTACATCCTGGTTCACAGCCTGCCATTCTCCTGTGCTCTGGGGTTTCTCTCCAAGGGCTTTAGTCCTCTTCATGAGGGCTTCACCCTCATGACTAAAGTTTCTCCTACGCGCCCCACCTCCCAACACCTTCCACTGGGGGAATGAGGCTTCAATATAGGAATGAGCAGGGGAATATAAACCTTCAGTCTATAGTCTACATAGCACTTAGCCTGCTTGAATTGTCAGGGTGTTCTGCATTTGTTGTTCGGTATATTTCATCCTTCTGGAAAATTCTCAGACCACATTAAACATTGCATTTTATTGTTGTAAGATACACAGAACATATACTTGACTAGCTTACCTAGTAACAGAGGTAACCTTACCCACTGTGGTATGGAATACATTCACACTATCGGGCAACCCTCCCCACCTTCCATCTCCAGAAGTCTTCCTCTTGCAAATCTGGAACTCCGCACCCAGTAAACAATATCTCCCCATTCCACCTTCCTGCAACCCCTAGTAACCAGGGGTTACTCTACCTTCTGACTTTGTGAATTTGAGTATTCTAGAAACCTCACAGAAGTGGAATCATACCGTATTTATTTGTCCTTTTGTATCTGCCGAATTTCACTTAACATACCGTCCTCCAGGTTCATCCATACTGGAGTATGTGTGACAACATCTTTTTTAAATATTGCCCCAGCCTCATTCTTTCTCTTTTCTTCTGGAAGTCTGACTAGTAGTTTATTGAACCCATGTTATTCAAACTCTAGGTTGTTTCCCAAGAGTGACTTATAAAATCAATTTAGTAGGTTGTTACCAGCACTGAGAAAGAAAATAAATAGCAGACATCAGACCGTGTTGTATTATTTCATAAAACTTTTCTTTCAGTTGTATTTATTAACATACTTATACATATATCTGCGTAGCGAGTCACAAATAAAGTGCATTTATTACCATGGGCTGTGGTAAAGAGAGAGAGAAAGAGAAACAGAGAGAAGTCTGTAAAACATATCATTCTCCGTATCTCTTTACTTCTCTGTCATAGCTGGATCTCTCATTTTTATATCCCGTATCATGGATATTTCTTCAGACCTCCTCTCCAGTCACTCATTTTCCTTTAGGCTCCTGATAAACCTGTTCCAGGAATTTTTCATTTCAGTTTTTGTTTTTTTGTTTTTGCTTTTGTTTTTATAAGTCTATGAGTCCTATTTTGTTTTGTTCTGGTTTTGTTTTGTTTTGATTTGTTAGCATGTCTCAGTGGTCACGTTGGCCATTTCTAACGCTGGCTTTAGCTTCCGTCCCTCCGCCAGGAAATGGTGCCATTTGAGGTGTGAGGGCTGGTCTCCACGGTGGTCACCTGGGGCACTCGGCAATGACAGTGGCCAGGTCTGCTGGAGGAGGGAAGTCCGTGTTCTCAGGCCCACGCCGAGAATCACATCTGACACCATGGCCACTTCATAAATAAACCCAGTGAGTGAGCAGTGGCACAGCTGGGGAAAAGGACTGTCATTGGCAAACTGTGTCACCTGGTCCACTTGAGCACTGAGAGTCGCTGCTCCTAAGGACACACTGGAGTGGGCGTTCACATGGGACGCAGGTATCATCTCACTGAGAAGCATCCACGTCCCTCCCATACCTCCTTCTCCCCCAGCCCAGTTCCGCCATGTGTGTCCCTGGCCCCCAGCTGCTGGTGAGGGTACATTTGTGCTCTCAGGTCACAGCTCAGCCAGACAAAGTAGACATCCAAATGTACCGCTGGAGATTTTGGAAAATCTATGAAGTGCATTGGAAAATCTATGAAGGTCATAATTCTGCAACCTGCCTAATTAAATTTGGGGTATGATTTCCAGCAAGGGTGAAAACCAAAGCTGCTAGAAATCAAAGATTATTTTCGGGCTCCATAGAATCTCCCTGGTTTTCTGACGGTGAGTTAAGAAGCTACATGTTTAAAGAGCTTGTCCCTTTCTTTCTGTAGTAGTCCAGTGAATTCGGACACAGCCTCCCCACCCCCACCCCATGCCACAGTCCTCTGTCCTCACAACTAAGAAGGTATAGCAGCCACTCAGCTCTTCAAGGCCTTCTGTGGGCACCGTGTCACCATCCAATGCGGATGATAACGTAACGAGTAGTGATGCCCCCATGTATTACTTGGAGACCCCTTGGAAACTTTGCTGTGCTAAACTAGCCCTCTGGAGAAAAGATGAACTCTGATTTGTACTTGTTTCAGATTTCTGTGGTATAAACACTCCCACCATGACTGATTTTAAGCCGCTTATGTATGGGATGTCCCTGGACATAGTTGAGAAGTGATGTGCACCATTGGCTCTCGCCAGCTGGAAGGAGCCCAGTTCAGCCCAGCCCTGCTGAGATCCCATCCAGCTGGTACTGTCACGAGGAAGGAGGATGTGGCCACATCAGTCCTAGGGTACCTTCTTCAAGGGTCTGTGTCCTGGGACCACTCTCAGTACCAAGTGATGTCAGTCAAGTTCCAGCCAAGAAAGCAGAAATTACAAGTTGCTTTTATTTTTTCTTTTAAGATTTTATCTATTTATTTGGGGGGGGGGGGAGAGAACAAGCAGGGGGAGGGGCAGAAGGAGAGGGAGAAGCAGACTCACCGATGAGCAGGGAGCCAACTTGGGGCTCGATCCCAGGATCCCAGGATCATGACCTGAGCCAAAGGCAGACACTTCACCAACTGAGACACCACGGGCCCCATGACAGTTATTTTGACAAAGATAATTTAGCACAAGGAAATGGTTAATCAGGTAATGGAAAGTCATAAAAGCCAGAGAAGAGACTGGGGTATCCCAAGGCTGGTGAAGGGAATGGGGAGAAATTGTTTACTGGGTGCGGAGTTCCGGGTTTGCAAGAGGAGGACTTTGGAGATGGATGGTGGGGAGGGTTGCCCAATAGTGTGAATGTATTCCATACCACACATTGTACAGTTACCTCTATTACTAGGTAAGCTAGTCAAGTATATGTTCTGTGTATCTTACAACAATAAAATGCAATGTTTAATGTGGTCTGAGAATTTTCCAGAAGGATGAAATATACCAAACAACAAATGCAGAACACCCTGAGAATTCAAGCAGGATAAGTGCTATGTAGACCATAGACTGAAGGTTTATATCCAACCCCCATTTCTATATGGAAACCTCATTCCCCCAGTGGACGGTGGAGGTGGGGCGCGTAGAAGGAACTTTGGTCGTGAGGGTGAAGCCCTCGTGAAGAGGACTAGTGCCCTTAGAGAGAAGCCTCAGAGCACAGGAGAATGGCAGGCTGTGAACCAGGAAGTAGGGTCTCGAGGGGACGCCTGGGTGGCTCAGTCGGTTGAACCTCTGACTCATGGTTTCGGCTCAGGTCATGATCCGGGGGTCCTGGGATTGAGCCCTGTGTCAAGCTCCAGGCTCAGCATGGAGTCTGCTTGAGATTCTCTCTCTCTCTGTCTCCCTCTGCCCCTCCTACTCCTGCTGTCTCTCTCTCTTTCTCTCTCTCAAATAAAGAAATAAAATCTTTAAAAAAAAAAAAAAAAGGGAAGTAGGGTCTCACCAGACATGGAGTCTGCCAGCGCTTTGGTCTTGGACTTTCCACCTACAGCAGGTGGAGCAGTGGACAGCACTGGATCATTGGACCCCAGGACCTCGGAGGAGAGCCTTCATGGAGGTAGGAGTGACTGGCCTGTGCTGGAGGCCTCTGAGAGGACACAGTGTGTCTACTCCTGAGATTACCATATGAAAGCCAAGGGCTGGCAGAACTAGGCTGCCAATGGGAAGAGCAATCCTTTCCACCCCTTGTGCCTGTCTCTGGGTCTTTCTCAGAATCCCCCATCATCATCATCCTGCAGCAATGCATTTGGCCTTGGCTACAAAGGTAGCCAAGTGAGGGGAGCTGGGGGAGAAACACATCAGAATAATGACAATCTGTGATAAATACTAAACTGCAGGAGAAGGAAGTTATGAAGAGACAGTGAACTTTACTACTCTGGGGGCTGGGAGGGAACTGTCAGTGCTCAGAGAGTATTTAGAGAATTGTCTTGGAAAGACTGTAAGAAAGAACTTGCCATACAGGAAAGGAAAAAAAAATGGAGGAATAGCACATGCAAAGGCCCTGGGGTATGTGGCCTGCCAGCACCTGCTAGGGAAAGGCAGGGAGTAGTAATGGTTCCCCAATATATCTAGTTCCTGTCCTGTGTCAGGCGGTATATCAGCTTAAGTATTCATTTCCTATGGTGCTGTAAAAAATTACCCCAAAGTTGTGGCTTAAAACAACTCAGATTTGTTATCTTACAGTTCTGGACGTCACAGGTCCAAAATTGGGTCTGAAGAGGCTAAAATCCACATGTGGTTCATCTGGAGGCTCCATGCCTTGCTCAGCTTCTGGAGGTTGGCTGCCTTCCTTGACTTGAGGCCTCCCTTCATCTTGAAAGCCAGCAGTGCCTTCTTCTCTCTTGGACCTGTGCTTCCTTGGTACTGAGTATGTCACTGTGGGTAGATACTACGCTAAGTGCTTTGCCTATGTTAACTTAGTCAACCCAGCATCGGGAGGGGTCATTTATCCCCACTGTACGGATGAGGAGACCAAGACACTGAGAAGCATAGCCCACAAGGGCCCAGGGAGGCGGGATCTTCTGTAATGTTCCAGAGTTGAGATTTTATCCTTGGATATCCTTGCCTATCCCAAGGTTTTTATACGGAGGAGTAACTGACCTATTACATTGTTTCATTGTATTATTTGTAAAATATTTTTCTTTTTGATTTTGTTTATTTTTTCAATTTGTGCTTTAAAAAATATAGTTTTAAAATACACCCCCCCCCCATTTTTGGCAGTAATTTTAGCTTTCCAGAGAAGTTGCAATGGGCGTACAGAGCGATCTGCCTAACCCTCCGCCAGTATCACCAGTGTTATATTTTAACATCATTTTACATGACGATGGTAGCAACATTGTTGTTGCTGGAACATTGCTATCAACTAAACTCCAGACGATTTTAGGAGGTCACCAGTTTTTCTGCTAAGGTCCTCCTGCTCCGACCCCCCCACAAATCCCACATCGCATTCAGCAGCTTATTCTTCACAGAGCTCCTCCAGAAGCCAGCCGGACAATGGCCTGATGTGAAACCAGCATGCGCAGCCACGGTGGACCGAGTGCCACATGCTGGGCACTGGGCACTGTGCACAGAGCGCCATGCATCTCAGACATTCTCACAATGCAGTCATGTTGTTTTCCCTGGTTTGCAGATGAGGATGCCAAGGCGCGGAGGTTTAGCCTTGTGCACATTAGAAGTGAGAGGCTGGAGAAGAGGGCTTCAATGAAGGGGAGCAGGGTGGTGGGAGAGAGGCACACTTCTCACAACCAGGGGCCCTGATGCAGGAGTGAGGTCAAGCTCAGGATTCCCAGTGGTCTCTGCCACAGGCCCTTTGCACTCGCTGTCCTTTCCGGCACTGGACTTCCCATGACAGCCTGGATATTGTCATGATCATCACACAACTTCTTGCATACACCTGCATATTGGGCGTCTTGCTAGGTGCTGGAGATGTGGGGAGCCCTCTCTCAGATGGTTAGGCACAAGAGACAGACGTACTCAAGTGAAAATGAACCTTGGGAAGGGAGTCGTCTGAAGAAAAACAGGCAGGCAGGGCGATGGAGTGGGAAAAGGTAACAGAGAGTGGGTGTGGATTGTCCTGGGTGCTGGTCCCAAGGGTTTCCCCCACAGGGCTCTCCGAACCCAGCTCCTATGGCAGCCACACTTTCCCCTCCTTCTGTGGTCTGTCTCCCACGAGGAGGATGCATCTCTGATTTGACGTCCTACCTCCAGCGCTTGGCAGGGCCATGGAGCCCCGCAATCAACAGAGGAACTGGTGAGGAAATGAATGGAATGAATGAATGACGATCTGCGGCCACAAGGAATTGACGAGTCAGGGCCGGCTTGTGCACAGGATTTGTTGAAACCCGTGCAGACCTGGAAGCTCAGCACTGGCCTCGGTGGAGGCTGGGGAGGTCCCCGAGTCAGAGCCGCCCCACATCTCTGCAGATGGGGGAGGGGGTTGCAGTCGGGGGGCCTGACCCTCCCCCCAGGACCGTGCCCCTCCAGTCTCAGGTTCAAGTACTTGGGAGCCGCAGCCTGCTCAGTTGAGGGTCTCCATGAACGAGGTGGATGCTGAGAGGTTTGGGGGCACAGGAAGATCATTGCGTTCCCCCTTCTCTCCGTGCCCCCCCCCCCCGCAAGAAGCAAGCTCTCCTGTTGCCCAGAACTCCCTTGGTTCTTCACTTTTCCCTGTGAGCAACTGAGGGTGGGTTCTTGGTCCCCGTCTCGGCTTCTGCACGTAAAAGGTGCTCAATAAATGTTTGATGAATGAACGAAATAATGTAATTAAGAATTCGAGGGGGGATGGGGAAGAGAGTCTTTTTAATCCTTAGGACTTGTCCCGGAGCACCCAGAAGGCCACATTTGCATACAAATAATTGATATTCTAATTACAAATCATTTGTATTGATTTATTAAGCAGATCCCCAAAGGATCTCTAGAAGATAATTAGATTCCATGCTCCTCACGGGTGAGGAAGGCATATTTACCTCATTGTTCCCCCAGGGCAGTGGGAGGCAGAAGAGCTACGTGATAAATGTTTGATGAGGCAGGGAGTCGGCGTGGTCTTATTGTGGGAAGGGTTTATAGGGTCCCCACAGATTATTTCCAGTGTGTTGGGGGTTGGGGGAACAGGAAACGCATCCATGTGTGTCTGTGTGTTCGCGTGTATGTAAAATTGGCATAGCTCTCTTTTTTCCTCAAGCCCCGGTGATTGCCCACCGCGTGGCCTTCGTTCTCGGAGGGGCAGAGGGGCTAGGCGCTGGGACCCTCCTGCTCTGTCCAGACGGGAGACAAAGCAAAGCAAGATGGAGTCTCCAGTGGCCCCTCCAGACAGTGACCAGCGCAGGGAGTGTTACATGTCTTCCCATCATCTCTGTTTGCCTCTCCTGAGTCACCCCAAATAAATGACAATAGCATGTAAAAAAAAATCTGTAGATACAGGTATAGACATTTATCTTTCTTCATCTGCCTATAGGCAACAGGAAGGCCTTAGAAAATGTTGCTGCTTTCATTGATCTGAGTAAGAATGCAGCTTTGTTCTGTGACTGCAGTGCCAAGCGCCCCTCCCCGCCACCTCCTGCGGACCCAGGGCCCTCCCAGACCGGCAATTGTATGACAGCCTGGCTGGCAGTGTCAGAGAAGGAAGGATCCCCTGAATGCCTTACCCCCAGCACAGAAGTGGAACAGTCATTCTGGGGCAGGGGGCTGGGGCTGAGCAACAGAGGGAAGGGGGGATGGAGGGGGAGGGGGAGAGGGAGAAGGAGGGAGGGGGAGACACAGAGAGCAAAATGGAGGGAGGAGAGGAAGGGGTGGATGGAGAGAGAGGGAGGGGGGAGGGTCAGAGAGAGAGGGATAGAGTGGGGAGGGGGTGGGAGGAGGCGGGAAGAGGAGAGAGGAAAAGGGGGGGGAGAGAAAGAGGGATGGGGTGGGGGGGGTGGAGAGGGAAGGTAGGAGGAGAGAGGGAGGAGGTGGAGGAGGAGTCTGGCTCCACTCTCCTGTGCTCCTCTCCCAGGGATGCTTAGGGGTATGGATTCTCAAGTGACAGTTACAACTTTGCATTTCCATGTGAAGGAAAAACAAAACCAGGCATGTGTCAAGCAGTGCATGGGATCCCATGGAATCCAGATCTTTGCAAAGGCCTGTCATTTCCCTTTGGGAAAGACCTGCTGCTCCTTGGTGCCCAGAGCCCTGGTGCCTCCTCCCAACCAGCCCCAGCAGCTCTGTGGTTTACCAGAAGCTACTAAGCTGTTGGCAATGTCCTTTAGCCAAAGCCCCCATGGACACACGTGCCATTGAAGGAGAGGAGAGATGAGCAGTCCTGTAGCTGCAGGAGCTGATTGGGTGGTTGGAGGAAGTGGGGCTTGGCCCTGGGTTTGGGTCCAGGACAGCGGTTCCTACAATCAGGTGGGTGCTGGGCCTGGCCAACCGGAGATGGCTGACAGCTTTTCCGGCACAGTCGCAGCCAGAACCATCGCTGTGAGAGGGGCCGTTTGACTCACTTAGGTTTAGACAATGGTCTTGCTCCTGTTGGGGCTCAGAAAGATCATGGACGGGGCGCCTGGGTGGCTCAGTGGGTTAAAGCCTCTGCCTTCGGCTCAGGTCATGATCCCAGGGTCCTGGGATCAAGCCCCGCATCGGGCTCCCTGCTCAGGGGGGAGCCTGTTTCTCCGTCTCCGTCTGTCGCCCTGCTTCCTTGTGCTCTCTCTCTGGGGCAAGTAAATAAATTTAGAAAAAAACCTTAAAAAAAAAAAAAAAAAAAAAAGGAAAGCTCACAGATGGGTCTCGTTTCTTGTCTCGAGCCATGGTGGTCACAAGCAGCCTGGTGGGATGTGCTGCAAGGCTGCGCCGGGCAGGAGCGCGCGCCAGCCCGGGCGCCAGGACCTGGGTTCTCCTTCTGGCCGCCTGTGTCTGCCCCCCTTGTGTAAGGCAAGGAATAGGGGCAGTTTCTTCCTCCTAGGTTTGGGGGGGATTCCGTGAGCAAATACAGGTGAGGTTCTTAACGCCATGTGGCTAGCACATGGTCAGCCCTTTATAAGATACTTGCTATTAACACGGGGCGCATTTCAAAGAGCTCCCTGGGTCTCCTGTGGGACACCTGTGGGGCTTGCAGGGTGTGTGAGCTCGTGAGCGGCTGTGTTCCTGGGGACGGAGGACGTGGCTGGGCAGGTTTTGTGTCCCTTGGTACTTGGGGAGGAAATGAGCTCATCACATATGAAAATCCCTGTGTCACCCGCACCCGCCGCCTCACATCCCTGAAACAAGGCATTATGAACTCACTGTTGGGGTCCCTGCCTGGCTCAGTGGGTGGAGCACAAGACTCTTGATTTCAGGGTGAGTTTCAGCACCATGTTGGGTATGGAGATTACTTAAAACACTCCCCCAAACTCGTTCTTCATCACTGATTTGTGGGACGCTGTCCCCTCTCTCCGAATCTTTCAGTGTTACTAGAAACGGTAACCAATTCTTAACTTTAGCCATTAGAAAAGGGACCGTGTAGTAAAGACCTCCTGTTAGGACCCCTATGGGAAAGGTGTCGCCAAAGAACCCTCTCAGCCCACGAATTCTCTACTGGGGTCCTCAGGGATTTGGGCTGTGATAATGCACAGTGTGTGGTAGCCGGCCCGAGTTCCCATTGATTTATCCCTCCGAGCTGAGAGGTAGGGCTTTCCCGTGGCCAGAGTCTTAACATTTCATCTGGATAGTAAATGATGCTGGGTCAGCCTCTGGAGGAGGCTCCCTGGGGAGGGGGTGACAAGTGTCAGCTGTGGTGCCCATGACGCTATTTCCAGATGCTCACTCATCAGCTGCCAGGGCCCTCTCCCTCTCCCTTGCCTTTGCTCCAGGCCCCCAGCCTCGCCTTCCTCCTGCTCAGCCCTCTGGGCTCGGCGCTGTTCTCTTGCAGCTGCGGCCACAAGCCATCTTGTGTCTTTCTCTCCTTTTACTTTGCAATTGAAGTCACTTGTATTTTCTTCACTTTGCGTTCGTGTATGTACGCATGGGCGTGTGTGTGTGTGTGTGTGTGTTTAACTCCAGCATTATGAAAAGTAAAGACACATTTTTCTGTGCTTTAGGATGTATTAGAGAAACAATAAAGAAGTCCCTGATGAATTTGTGGTTAAAAAAAAAAAAAAAAGCAGGCACTGAATGTCTGTGGTTTGGTAACAGACAGTCGGATGCTAGGACTAGTCATGCAATTTATACGTCCATTATTGGTGCGATCAGTAATACTGGCTTATGCGGCTTGACTGTTTGCCATTGTTAGCTATTTGCAGTCTCCCCGTGAAGATGCATCGGTACTGTTTTGCAAATAAAATCACACTCCGACTCCCAGAGGAGGCAGCCAAAGCTTCAGCACAGGGCCTGAGTCAGCAAAATACTCAGTGTCTTCTGGCTGGCCTTGGAGCCCTCTTTGAAACAGGAGCCCTGAGTCATTCATCACAGAGTCCATTTTCCAAGTAAATGCCATTTTATCCTACCTCTTGAAATGCTCTATCAAGCTCTCTGGATCATATAAATCTGTACATCATTTTAATCTAGCTCAGGCCAAAGAGCTTTTCCAGGCTGGCAAGATTCTTCTTCTTCCGTTCAAGGTGGCTGTGTTGGGGAGGGGGGGCAGTAATCTGATCTACTCAATGATCATCTCCTTATACGGACGCTAAGAGGCTTCAAAACTTCAGCACCCGCAAGGCTGTTAACAGGCCGTTTATTAAAGCTGCCACTTGGCCACCCATGTTCCTATCTCTCATTACATTCAGAAGATTTGTTTTGGGAGAAGTAATTTAAGAGCAGGGCAAGAAAGCCCACAGGGATCCTACTTCTTTAACATAAGGCTATCATGTTGGAAATAGGAAGTAGAGAAATGAATTCAAGCAAAACAGGCTTGGTGGGATATTTTATGATTTGGAGGGCCAGACGGTAAAAACTGACCGAGTCAGACCGCAGGTCTGACTCCGCTGATAAAGAACCTCAGGTCCCTGCTGTAGTATCTGCTCAAACTATGATGTGTTCTCATTTATATGCAAAGAAGACACTTGACCCTGTCGCCAGAGCCACGGATTGAAATGGGAACGTTGATGATGGTATACCACTGCGTGGCTTCTAGTGCCCCCGGACTGCACATTAACCTCCCAGCCCTACAATTTTCTTCTTAAAAATTCCCTGTCTCTAATGGAACAGAGACCTAATAGTCTCATTATGTTTTCAATCTATTTTATTTTAACAGAGGCCTGAAGGTAACATTCGCTGCTGAGTACTAATGAGAATTCTGGTCCTCTTGTCCGGTTTCCTACTCCTTTCACAGTGGTATTTGTGATTATGTCAACTTGAAAAAGGTGATCTTTGCAGGCTTACTTTGTTTCCCAGAAGTTGCTGAAAGAATGCACTGAAGACAAAAAATTGAAGTGGCCAGAGGTCAGGTTAAAATCGTGATTAACAAGGTGATTCATTCTGACGAGGTTTTCGCTCTCAAATCTGTTTTCCTTTCCTCTCTCTTGTAAGCTCCAGCAGTGGTCCCTTGCAGAGGTTATAAAGGGAAGCGATCATCTGACTCCCCTGGAGGGGTAAATTCTAGAAAGCTGAGATGCCTGACTTCCCAACCAACACTGATGTTTTCAGTAGAGAATCATGTTTGTGCCTAGTATTAATATGTCAAACAACTGAAAATATCAAAAAGCTTTGTGTTTTAATCTATAATTCACCACCTTAGAAGCAACCTAGTTTTTAACTTTTAATGGAAAAAAAAAAAGTCTGCAATAAACATTAAGGTTGCTTAGAAACCCCCATCCAGGATTTGGTTCTTCTATGCTCCAAGGCAGGAGGCCAGTTGCTTGTGGAAAAATAAAGCAAATTTGTTTTGTGTATGCATTTGAAACATCCCTGTTTGTTTCGGGGGCGTGCTAATTGGTTTCTTCCTGTTTGGCATAGAGTCATTCTCTTTTTCTTGGCATCTACGAATGAGATTGGCTTTCCCAACAGTACTATTTGACAAGCTATAGACTAATATTCTTCTTCTTAACGTATGTTTATTTATATCCCCTCTAAGAGGATTTAGGGCAGCTTGAAAAGATTTATATCACATATCAAAATAAAAAAAATGTGTGAAGTTCTACATACTTGCTCCGAATGTGGCTCTAAGTTTTTTACTGACCACACTGAAGGGGAGGTGTGTGTGTGTGTGTGTGTTTTGAAGTTCTTATTTAAATCCCAGTTTGTTAGCCCACGGCCTTAGTATCAGGTGTCTAGAGATTCAGCCCTTCCATCGCTCACCCAGGCTCGTCACAAGTGCTTGTCTTCATCCCCACCTCATTTCCCCCATCCCCTCTGGAAACCGTCAGTGTGTTCTCTATAGTTAAGAGTCTGTTTCGGGGCACCTGGGTGGCTCAGTGGGTTAAGCCTCTGCCTTCGGCTCAGGTCGTGATCTCAGGGTCCTGGGATCGGACCCCGCATTGGGCTCCCTGCTCAGCAGGGAACCTGCTTCCCGCCTACCTCTCTGCCTCCTTGTGATCTGTCAAATAAAATAAAAAAGTTAAAAAAAAGTCTGTTTCTTGGTTTTCCTTTTTTTCCCCTTTGCTCATTTGCTTCAGTTCCACAGATGCGTGGAATCCTATGGTGTGTTGGTCTCTTATTTCACCAGGCCTTATACTCTCTAGCTCCATCCGTGTTGTTACAAATGGCAACATTTCATTCTTTTCATGGCTGAGTCATGTTCCTCTGTGTATTTATACCACATCTTCGTATCTATTCATCAACTGTTGGAGCCCAACTGATGATGGGCTGTTCCCATCATCTTGCTGTTGTGGGTAATGCTGCAAGGAACATCGGGTGCATGTATCCTTTCAAATTAGTATGTTTGTATTTTGGGTAAACACGGAGTAGTGCCTCCACTGGACCGTAGGGCAGCTCTACTTTTAACTTTCTGGGGACCCTCCAGACTGTGTTCCTGAGATGCTGTTCCAGTCTGCATTCCTACCAACAGTGTACGAGGGTTTGAAGGGAAGGTGTGTTCTAAAAAGGAGAACTAAGACGAATGTTACTTCTGTCTATCTATTCAGCCAGTTCCCATTAAGGATCTGAGAGGGGATTAGGGTGCGGGAATTCCTGAATTTTTGTTTATTTTCAATTTTGGTGTTGTCGTTATAAATATACTCTCCACCCAACACTGGGCTTGAACTCACAACCCTGAGATCAAGAGCAGCACGCTCTACCGACTGAGCCAGCCCGGTTCCCGTTCGTTTTTAATAAGAAAAAACCCATTCATATGCCCAGTAAAATAATGTAAAAAAGCATGAAAGTATATACAAACCAGAAAGCGACTGACAGGTAGCATTTGTCATACGAGCCTTTCTCCTCGGAGATAATGACTGCTAACAGCTTGGAGCTGTTACTTATTTATTTAAAATCTTTTTTTTTTTTTTAAAGATTTTTATTTATTTGACAGACAGATCACAAGTAGGCAGAAAGGCAGGCAGAGAGAGGAGGAGGAGGCAGGCTCCCTGCCGAGCAGAGAGCCTGATGTGAGGCTCGATCCCAGGACCCTGGGATCATGACCTGAGCCGAAGGCAGAGGCTTTAGCCACTGAGCCACCCAGGCGCCCCTGTTATTTTTTTAATTTTAGATATTTTTCCGGATTTTAGAAGCATGCAGACATTGCAAAGGTACATGCGTGTGCGTAAGTTTTATGTAAATAGTCAGATTCCACACACATACTCGTTATCTTTTTTTCCCCCATTCAATTATATATTGGGCAACTCTCCACTAATTTGTATGTGAAAGTTTGCTTCTTTTATGTTCTTTCTCCAGAAGTTCTAAACAAGGCTGCAGTGCTATTCTTGTTGACTTAGTAATTCTTGTATGGGACGTGTGTGTGTGTATGTGTGTGTGTGTGTGTGTGTGGTGGGGGTGATGTTTTTGAGGGTTGTTCTTTTGGCTTCGTGGACACTGTTAATAGACTAAAGACAGTAATCTGTTCTTTTATATATATAGCGATCATTTTCCCCAGTTTTTGGTTCACCCTTCAACTTTAGATAGGGCCTTTCCTGCTCTGTCTTATCCCCGAGCCAGGCGGAGGAGCTGCGAGTGGACCGTGGACTTGTGGATCTCCCCACGCGGCATCGTCTTCCATCGTCCCCCACGCGCAGCTCCTACTGTGGGGGGACGTGCTGTCTCGCATACTGGGCGGTAGGTGTTAAAAAGTATACTCCCTTTTAGTAACAATTTAAAAAGCCCTACAAAGCATATCGTGAAGAGGGAAATACAAATGCCGCGGCCGGACCCTGCTACCCACCTGCCAGGATGGCTGAGATGCTGGGCACCTGGAATTTTCTCACACAGTCAGTGGTGCGCTACTTTAGAAAACCATATCCACTAACGGAAAAATAAACAGAGCCACAAATACATTTCTCTCCCATGACCCAATCGTTCCCCACGTGTATGTCTAGTTGAAACCTGCACAGGGCACCAGAGACAGGTGAGCAGGCCTGTGGCAGTACAGTACGGTCGTAACAGCAAAAATCCAGTGCCTACAAGGGCAGGATGGATAAATCAACGGTACCCTCTCCACTCGGCAGAATCCTGTACGGCTGGGAACGAACGTGAGTCCTGTACGCCATGCTGAATGCAAGAAGCCAGACTCAACCACAGGGTGTGAATGTGAGGTTCAGACCCCGGCGAAACTGAGCTGTGATGTTAGAAAACAGGATAGGACTG
Source organism: Mustela nivalis (assembly GCF_964662115.1). Classification (NCBI taxonomy): domain Eukaryota; kingdom Metazoa; phylum Chordata; class Mammalia; order Carnivora; family Mustelidae; genus Mustela; species Mustela nivalis. Next base: position 139,288,502 of record NC_139027.1, on the reverse strand, counting down.
GAAGGAGGCGCCAGGTGGGCCTCTGGGCCATGGATGATGTCTTTTTGCCACCTGAGGAGTGGCTATAAGGGTGTCTCCTTTTTGAAAATTTATGAGGTGTACACCGTTATTTATGGCATTCTCCATAAATGTTATACCTTAGGACAAATAAAAAAAAAGCAAAAAACACCACGTTAATGACAAATACTTTTAAAAACCTAATCAGATAAAGATGGTCAGGGAGATGGCCTGTGAAAGCAATTATAGGTGAGGGACGCCTGGGTGGCTCCATCAGTTAAACAATCAACTCTTGATTTTGGCTTAGTCATGATCTCACGGTTGAGATTGAGCCCTGCATCCGGCTCCATGGTGAGTGTGGAGTCTGCTTGGGATTCTCTAACCCGAACCCACCGCTTGCTCTCTCTCTTGAAAAAAAAAAAAAAAAGAAATCAGACACGAGTGCTTCCTGTCTGTGAATGTTGTGCTGAATGCCGGGTGCATCGGTGTTTTTCCCAAGTGTTACCTCCCTGTTTTGTAGAGGAAGGGAATGGAACTCAGAGAGGTCAAGAGCTTTCTCTAGAGCCACACAGCCTAGAAAGGGGCTAGTTGGGACTCCAACCCGGGTCTGCCCGTCTCTAGTCCTCTCTGCCCTCTCTGGCACCCGAATACGGCAGCTCTCTCGAGACGTCACCGCGTACAGACCAGGTGCTACTCTGTAAGGCGGGTGTCGAAGAGCCAATGGGCATGGGGAGCTGTGTTTCTGCGGGTGATGGGAGGCGCTGGGGGAGTCCAGGGTTCGAGTCAGCGCTGGAGTGGAAATGCCAGCACCTTGGACGAGACCCCGCCGATGATGGGTGAGGGTGGGATGCAGTCCCTCACTTAGCAGGTGCTCACTGCAGGCTCCACGGGCCTCCGTCCAGCCCCTCCCGCACCTTAGCTAAGGAAGGACTCGGAGATGGAGAGGCAGGAAGCCGTGAGGCCAGAGCAGAGACACAAACACCTCGCTGCTCACCAGACACCATGGCTATCGACGTTTGGGCATTTCCGTTTTCAGAAGTAGTTTTACAGTTACTTCAGAGTATTTGGTTGAGAAAAGCATGGGACAAACGCTACCACAAACAGAAACCAAACTGCTTGAAAGGCAAATACATGTATTTGTAAACATAGCATTTTATTAACAAAATGTTTACACCCTTCTTACAATACAACAAATTTTGTAGTGATTCAGCACATGAATGCTCCAAAGAAGTTCATCAGAGAATATTCAAGCTAAAACGAGTTTAAAAGTATGCCAAATCTCCCACCGTCTGCAAATGACCCACTACCGGCCGAAGTATAAAAAGAAAAGTCTGGTAACAAAAATCAAAAGATCTAGTTTTCTTTTGTCAGCATCTACAGACAGTAGACATCGTACAGTTTCCATGTAGACTTAGGTCCAGCCCAAGGTAAAGACTGCAAAAGGAAAGTCCTTGACATGCGCACGCAGCCGGCCGGCCCCACGACAGCAACCTTCGCAGGGGGTCCGGCGACGCGTCCCGTGCAGCGAAGCAACGGCCGTCAGTTGGGCGGTCTACAGTGCTACAGAGCAGCCTAAACGGTAAGCAACTTAACGGGCCCCCTTCCCCATAACAGATGCTATTATAAAAAGGCACAAGTATCTTACTCCTTGTATCGGGTCTGAAAAGGCATGACATTCTTAGAAGAAGTGAGAGTTGCTGGTAAGACAGCTTTGCTTGCATTTACTTATTTTTAAAGGTCTAGGCTCATCTCCGCAGCTGTTTCTCTTTAAGACTTCAGGTTTGTATCTTTATGTCCTTTTACCAGGTGCTCTGTTACAGACTAAGCAGTGTTCTGACACTTAGAGCACCTCATCACCGACTTGAAAGCCCATTTTGTCACTCAGTCCTGTTGCCACTGGCGGCCAGTGCAGCCCGCTCCCTCTCTGGAAAGACGGGAGCTCCTCACCTCCTCACCCAAATCCAGCCTTTGCGTCTGCCCATGGCGCTCGGCACTGGCCGGTCCTGGGGGACCGGAGCCCACTGCCGCCACCACGGAAGGAGCCCGGAAAGGCATGTCACATGCACTGAGGAGGTGGCTAGTGCCGTGCGTCTTTAAGGGAGAGCCTGCCGCAAAATGAGAGAAATAAGGCAAGGAGTCTGCTTCGATCACAGAGAAGGCAAAACATCAATTCTTAAGAAGGTCAGAGGCATGTTTGACAATGATGTGAATGACTCAGAAGGTGAAATGATGCAAAGACTGAGCTGGATGAGAGTAAAAAAAGAAAAATCTTTTCCAGGCCAATACAGCTCTGTCTACACAAGACAACAAATGGTTTAAAAATAGAGCCACCAATCAGTTGCTCTGACGAGCCAGCTGCCGATAATTCCCTCCACCCGCACTGAACCGACCAGTCTCCCTGACATCACGTGCATGACCCCTATTAAGAAAAAGTTCCATAAACTGTAATAACCTCACACGCGAAGTCAGCAGAGGTACACAAACTTCAGCCTTGCTTTCAACATTTTCCAGGGTGGGTACAACTCACTACTCAAGCACAAATTTGATGAAAAAATTGGTAAAGGAAAAACGATGTGAGAACGAGGCCCCAAGGTGCAGTCACGCTCCATTCTCTACACCCTGACTTAAGATGTCTTGGGAGTTTCCTGGGCAATTTCAGTTCTGTGTAAAGACTATTGGCCTTCCGTGCGATATGCTGTACTGAAGATGATCTCTTTCCCAGTACTGCATTTAACAATCTGCTTCCAGAAACAGTGAAACGTTCCTGAATCTAGAAGTGGCATCAAAACCAGCATGTTTTGTTTCTGTTGCGTGACTTAGAAGAACATTAAGAAACTGCAGTTTAAAAATACCAATTAAAGAAGGGTTTTTCAAAAAATCATTACTGTCTTAGGGTTTCCCATTTATTAGCTGAATTCTGGGCACTTGAATTCCTGTTCATGAAAAGCTATCCAGAATTTGGTCTGCTTCATTTACGAAGCGCTTTGATGAGGTATTGGGCACCACACAGATTTGAAAATGAGCTTGTAATAAATTAAATAGTTTTTCCCTTAAATTTGTTAAGACTCCATGGTTTTAATTCCAGTATCTACGGATGACACGTCCTCGGCTTACTATCTAAAATGTTCAATGTGATAAGAGGAGAAGATGGAAGGCTTAAAATTTTTATTTTTATTAAACTTCTGAATCCTTTTGTTTTGAAGCCAAAAATATTCTAGCATCTATAATTGATTATACTCTAAAAGGCGAGAACACAGATATTAGTTATTTCTGATGGTGCAGACCATCAAATTAAAGTTGATCTATGCTACTGGAAGTCCTTCTAGATTTGGAAAGTAAATCATTTTGCTATATATTCAGAGCATCCTGAAGGACAAACCAAGAAATATGGGGATTCTTGGTTTTATTTATTCACTTTCTTCGTTATGTCTAATGAAACTTCACCACGCCAGGTCTCTCTTATCATTCTTAGATTGAAAAAGTGGAGGCTCCTGAAAAATGTAATACCCTTCTAATATTTTTTAGATTTTCATTTGCACATAGAACAGGACAAATGCCCCAGAATTCCATTAATGTTTCTTGCAAATCAGATAATCAAATTGCCTGGATTTCTATTACTGGAAGTCAAGACAAGTAACTCTGCTGTCAAGAGAAATTGGCAGAGGTCGTTTCTTCCACGCGTAGGCTAGAAATCCACTGGACCTCCCTTTTCTAAAACTATGCATATAAGGTGTATCTCCTGGACACATCTGTTACTTGGACTGTTTTTTTTTTTTTTTTTTTTATGACCGTGCTGTAGAGTTAAGGTAAGTCTCCTAAACATCACCTTGAATCGTTGAACTTTTCATGCACCAAGCTAACTGAAGGCAGGTAGATAGTGATAGCTTGATCCTTAAAAGTACATTCCACTTCTCCCTTTTTTAAAATATTTTAACCGCCACGAGGCAGACTCTCTCTGCAAGTCAAACAGTAAACCAAAGTCAGGCTGCCAGTTCCTTTACAACAAATTTAAACAAGGAAGATTTTTCCACGGGTTCACACCATCTCGCTTATCGTGGTCTTCAGCTTTCATTATAGGGTCAGGAAGAACATGTACAGACTGCGGAGTTTAGAGAAGAGAGCCAGCTTGAGCGTGGGGGCTGTCCTCCTCCCCTCGATGCCCCGGTGTTCTGACGCTGGTACCTAGTAAGTGTCAGATTTGAGGGGCGAAAGGATTCCCTCAGTACTTTTACAGACAGGTTCCTGCAAAGACATCTGAAGCTGTCATATGTCATACACTTTGCACCTCCATCTTATACAACCATGGGACCATGACTCATGTTCTCAGTGTGTTCTGAAAAAAAACGAGTAGAAAAAAAATGCTTGTATCCCTTTATATAACCTCTTTTGCAAGTCACCCACAGGATAGAAAGGACGCATCTAACGGTGAACAAGCGCCTTTTTAAGCCCCAGGGCCGACATGCCAATCAGTGCACCGTGATCGGAGTCGAACCTGTCCGTTGTGACACACGGCCGAGGAGGGGCAGAGACTCTGGTTTGACATCTCCAGGAAAGCCATGGAGCCATTCTCCAAAGGACATTTTCATGACTCTAGCTCCCAGAGTTTAATTTAGAAGGTCTCCTAGACCTGTGTTCCCTCTTGAGGGAAAATAAAACAAAACAAAACAAAAAATACAAGACTTAAAGGTGGCCTACCTTCCTTTTTTATATACTTAAAAAAAAATGAAAAATGATTGCCTTGAGAAGAGCAACAGCCCACTCCAGGGAGGAGGTCAGGCCTCAAATACAACAGGCTCCGACCTTCGGATACTGGAGGCATCCGCTTCAACCAAAATCACAAATAGGCAATAGCAAGTGTGTTATTTTAAAGGAACCAACCCTTTCAACCGCTCTGCGAAGCACTTAGCCTGCCTGTGGCTGCAAAGCAGGTGATGGAGGTTTCATTTGGAACCAGAAGGGCTTGCGATAGGTACTTCTCCCTAATCACTTCTTAAAGAGAGTTTAAAATGAAGGACACTTAATCATACTCTTACTTTATGTTCTTTTAATCACCAAATGATGGTTAATTAGTTATCACAGAATCGGAGAAACACTTGTGTGAAGGGAGAGTTCTGGAGACGGATGGTTCCTAGGACTGGGCACCTGCTAAGAGCTCACTTCAATTTCTCTGAGAGGAATCAATACACACTCGCAGCTAATTAATGATTTTTCTCTTTTCAGTCCTCAAAGTTTTTTCAAAATGGCCCTTTGTCAGAAGGGAACCAAAAAGATTTTTTAGATGGGCTATGTCCCAATTCCTCTGAAATCTAGCTTTTTCCCATAAGGAGTAACTTGAGAACGTATGAAATGTGTATTAGACCACTGCTTGGTCAGGTTATTAATCCAAAGCATGTACAAAATAAAACACTGGCTCTGCCTTTAACCTCCAGCTCTGCGTCACACAAGCAGACCGAACAAATGCAAGCGCTCCCCTGTTTTCACGGGGTATGGGTTACACGGGGCCGAGCCAACGGGCTGCTGCCGCCCGCAGGGAGAAGCGCTGCGTGAGCAGAGGGTCTCGTGGATTCCTGAGACAGTCTGATGAGAACCAGGGCACACGAGAAGAGGCCCCAGAACGCAGGAAGGCAGCGCCGGTGCACGAGCCACCCACCTGTCACTCGTTCTGGGACTACAATGCGTGGCCAGAACCCAACAGAAGTCCTCTCTACAAATGGGGCGGAGCGTGAGAAGCCGTGAAGAAAGAATAGCCAAGGAGGGCCCGAAGAGCCAGCCCCGTTCTCGGCTGAATGCAAGGACCGTGGGGACACGGTGAGAGGCAGGCTGATGCCTCCCCAGTAAGACGTGGCACGGAAGCGCACGGCCTTCCCCGGGTGCCCAGATCACAGGGAATCATCGACAGTGGCTGACAGGTTTGGTGGGAAAACTGCGAAGGTCACAGATGTGCGTCGTCTTTTGGTGAAGTAAGACAGAAAGGGCCACCCGCGCACCGCCTGCTCGGTGATGAGCCAAGCTCCCTTTGTTTTTATTTTGTTTGTTGTCGTGGAGATGGAGGCCCAGCAATGGGAATGTGAGAGACACACCAGGGCCGAGGCCAGATGCCCTGACCCATCTGCATGTATGGGAAAGGAGATGCAGCCCCTTCAGGTGTCGAGAGCCCACCCTTAGAACCGCGTGTTTTCTCTCACCGCTTGCTCATGTCATGGTGGGAAGGGGAGCAAGACGCGGAGGGCACAGAGTCTGCCTGTATTTTCAACAAGATGCTAGAATTTTCCCTAACTACATTCCTTCCATACGAATTCAGTAAGAGAATAAATAATTTCAAATGCTCAAGATATACACCAGGGAAAAGGGAATCGCTTTTTACTTAATCTGAGTTATAATTTTCCCATTAAAATCTACCCATCTCAAGTGGGGGGCATAGGGAAATAACCATTGTTTTTCAAAGTTCCAACTCTTCAGTCTGCGAGAGCTCTGAAAACACAATTGAGTTGGAAATTCAAGCTGTTTCATTTCCTATTCAATCTTGTAAATTTCCTTCCCTTACAACACTCCGGTTGGAAGGGCGCCAAATTAGACCAGGAGCAAATTGTCACCAACTTCACTTCAGCGCTTTATTTTTAGATTATATTAAAAACCTCATTAGGCTCCCTGAGGGAAAGAGTGTTAACCACTAACAGAGGCAGGGGAATAAAGGAGACGGAGAGATAAGCTGAATCGGTAACAAGGAGAGCTCGTGGAAACACTCGTCCAGGGCCACTGTAAATGCTACAAGAAACTTACTGCCAAGACCAGGTGAAATGACTTGAACTTGGAGCGTCATCTTTTACCCCCAGGCTAGGAAGGGCTAGTCAGGCTTGTCAAAGTGGCATATGTCTTTATTATGATTTCCAGATGGGATGCGGGAGCGTGTGCAAGGCGAGGCAGAGACCTCTTTAAAGACTGTAAGCCAAGTGCTCTGTGCTCTCGCCCGACAGAAACGTGCAGCAGAGCCCCCCGCGGACAGGCTGAGAGGTGGGTGGGCATACCAAGACACTGGCTGCGAGATTAAATGGAGTGTTGGGTGAAACATAGAATTTATTCATGTATTTACATAATTTATAATTTTTAAGCCATGGTCTCATAAATATAGACTACAACTTTACATATGCTAAGCAACAGATAACTGTTTTCTCCACCAAAATATCTGGGTTAAATAAAAAATTGACAGCATTTACACCACTTTCTTTACTCTCTCTCTTCTTCCTCTTTTTTAAACCACTGCTAGTCAGCTCAAACGTATGCAGCCCGATTTCTCCCAGGCAGCTTTGCCACCACCACCACCTTCATCACGAGAGCTTATTTAAAAAGGGGCCAGTAATGTGTTTTTTTGACACATACAGGACGAGGTCGGAATGCAAACCTCTGGTGAGCTATGCTTCCGCTGTTACCATTGTTAATTTACTCTATGTATCAGGGGCTGAAGTATTCAATGACAAGTGCTTTAGAGATGGTGGGGACAGAGTCGTCCTTCAGTCCTATAAATAATCCAGTTCAGCTCCCAATAATGACTGCCAGCCCTCCACTTACAATCACCAACCACATTTTAAATGATATGATTCCCTCTAACAGTGGTAACGGGAAACCAAGGAAATTACCATCTCTGCAAGGTCTTTTTTTCCTCAAGAACCACGAAAGTGCTAATTTTCCCTTTACAAATGTTACATAAAATCTTGATTACAAAACTACTCAACAATTTAACCCTACCGTCCATACAATTACATGTTCCTCTTCAGCAAGGTCAAAAGCCCATGATGTGGTCCCGGTGCACACCAGACTCGTGACAGGCCGGAGGTCTGCACACTGAAACATTAGTGCCATGGCCTCCAGAGAGGAAGCGGAACTGGCCAATTTCTCCGAGTCCTGTTTGCATGAAGAAGACCCAAACCGGAGAGGCAGAACCTGCCGGCAGGGAACCCAGGCCTCCTGTTAACTTTCGGGACCACCTACTTCATCAGCAAGTCTGGGAAGCTGAGGCCCGGTCAGCAGCAGCTCCGCTGGGGCTCGGACGGCTGTCTCCGGAGCTTGAAGCCCTTGCCGCCAGATGGCGGGTTGGCGTCGGCAGAAGGAATTCTTCGACCTGGACGGAGAGGAGAGGAGGGTGGGAAAGAGCTTTAACTTTCCAAATCTGTTCACTCTCTGATGCGACAACTGGGCAGATGCGCTTTGAAAGGTTGCATGAAAATAAAGAGCTGAACGAATTTTCAATCTGTAGAAAAGTTGCGAAGATAACCAGAGAGCTGCGATGCGGCATGTCGGCATCTTGTGCTTGCACGGGACGTCCGTGGACACGAGGAACTCTGCCCTGGCACATCACTAAGGTCCCGACTTTGCTCAGGCAAGGTCAGTTCTTCTACTAATGTCCCCCTTCTGGTCAAGGGTCTGAACTAGGATATCACATTGCATGCAGTAAAAATTTTTTAAATAAAAAGAAATTACAGGGACGCCTGGGTGGCTCAGTGGGTTAAAGCCTCTGCCTTTGGCTCAGGTCAGATCCCAGGGTCAGGAATCGAGCCCCGCATCGGGCTCTCTGCTCGGCGGGAAGCCTGCTTCACCCTCTCTCTCTGCCTGCTGCTGTGCCTACTTGTGATTTCTCTCTGTCAAATAAATAAATAAAATCTTAAAAAAAAAAAAAAGAAATTACATATCAAGAAGACATTCTGAGTAGGGAGTACATGCACTTTTGTCAACAAAATTCCACTGGAACATGCTTGTCCCCTGGCCTTAGGGGAGAGCCACCATCCAGACACAGGCGTGCACAGACGCGTACAGGACACACACACACCTGTAGCCGGCCCCTCCCTAAGCCCCTAGAGGCGCACACACGTGCACGGCCGTCCACCTTACTGCTTCCACTGAACACACTCTGGGGCTTCTCCCACTGCAGCGCTATTCCTAAAGCCCTATGCTGCTGTGCCACACGGATGTCCCGTCATTTACTGAACCATTCACGTTGACGGATGTTCAGTTGGCTTCCAACACCGCACTGGTATTAACGACAATGCAAAAAGTATCTCTGGGAGCCAATGTGTAAGATAAACAGGAGTGGAAGAACTGGATCACGCTCTTCTACTCCTGGGTGTGTATCCGGCACATACACCATATTCCCAGTGTGTTCTAGTACAAATGCAAGAAGGACATGCAATTTAGAGTTTGACAGATGCTGCCAAACTGCTCTCTGAAGAGGCTGTGCCACTTTATTCTCCTACCAACAGTGCATGAGAATGAACAGGTTTCGCTTTACTGCTCCGTGAAGCATAATGTCAATTTCAGGAGAAACCTCAAATCACCATCCACCTACCCAGCCCATAAAGCAAGGGTTGTGTCCAAGCACAAAGGCCTTCCAGATGCCCTCTCACTTCCTAGATCTCTCCAATACCTCCCATACTAAATTCGGCCAGAGGCCAGAAGCACGTTACTTATTTGCCTACAGAGCTAGACCTTAAGAATTAGAGTTAGACCCCAAGCTCTTCGAGGGAAAAGGTCCTCTGTTTCTGGTAGCTGTCTAGCACAGTACCAGGCACTAAGGTATTTTGAAAGCAAGGAATGAATGGGCACATGTGTCCTGTGGCACTACCAAGGCTGAGATGGAATCTGCCAGTTCTTAGGTCCTTGGCCACCAAGCCTGGGGCCTCTAACATGTTGGGGCAGCCTGTAAATCCAGGAGGGTAGTACACAGCATGTGTCTACACATGATCCCCCAGAATGTCCTACAGCTACTTTTCAAATACCTGTAGATACCGTGAATAAACTGTGAATTTATTTAGAAGGAGCCTGTGTGGCTCAGTCAGTGAAGTGTCTGCCTTCGGCTCAGGTCATGATCCCAGGATCCTGGATTGAGCCCCACATTGGGCTCCTTGGTCAGCAGGGAGCCTGTTTCTCCCTCTCCCTCTACCTGCTACTCCACCTACTTGTGCTCTCTCTGCGTCAAGTAAAACTAAAAATTCTTAAAAAAAAACAAACACAAAAGCTTTCCTGAAGCTTCTTGTTACATATTTCTAATAAACAAATCATGGAAATCCAGCTGGTATCACAGTGCCACTGCTGCAGTAATCTTGGAAGAAAGCAGAGGACACCTTGATGACCTGCAGAACAGACCGTGACCTCTTTTTTTTTTTTTAAAGATTTTATTTATATACTTGACAGAGAGAAATCACAAGTAGATGGAGAGGCAGGCAGAGAGAGAGGAGGAAGCAGGCTCCCCGCTGAGCAGAGAGCCCGATGCGGGCCTCGATCCCAGGACCCTAAGATCATGACCTGAGCTGAAGGCAGCGCCTTAACCCACTGAGCCACCCAGGCGCCCCAGACCGTGACCTCTTAACCGAAAGCCCGAAAGTGCCAATTGTGAAGGGAAAGGAGGATAAACTGGATCACATCGAGACTAAGAGCTGCAGCTCTGAGAGACAGCTGACTCACAAATGCAGCCCGAGTTGCACAGCGGATCGTTCCAACACACACAATCAACGATGGACTCGTATCCAAAAGAAACTATACACACAATTAAGAAAAAGGCAGGCAGCCTAAAAGGAAAATAGGCAAAAGTTCACAAAAGAGGATATGTAGGTATTTTCACATAAAAATAAATAAATACCCAGAAAGAGGCTCAACTTTATTAACCGTCGATCATAAATGCAGTTTATGATCACACAGCAGACACGGAGTGACTGGGGTTCCATCTGCTGTTGGTGTGTGAGTGTCTGCTGGTGTACCCACTTTGTTTTTGTGGGTAAGATTTTATGTATTGGTTTATTTGACAGAAAGAGAGACAGCGAGAGAGGGAACACAAGCAGGGGGAGTGGGAGAGGGAAAATCAGGCTTCCTGCTGAGCAGGGAGGACCCTGGGATTATGACCTGAGCCAAAGCAGATGCTTAAGAACTGAGCACCCCAGGTTCCCCTGATGAAACCACTTTGAAGACCTCCTACTGAACACCTGTGCACCCAGTGACTCAGTGACTCTTCTTTGGGGTATAAATAGACCAAACATGTGACCGCAGAGCATGCACACCAGGTCTGACGTGAGCGCTCAGAGGTACTGGGCGCCACAGCTCTGGACTACAAGCAGCTACGCACGGAGCTATGAACAGGACGGATACCTACAGTGGAGATTCTGGCCCACTTCTCACGCACACACCACGGTAATGAGGAGGAGTCATGCGGCGATACGGACAGAGCTAATACATGTACTGTGGAGCTAAAGAAGCCAGACAGCAGAGGACAGACAGTATGTTTAAAAAAAACACAAAACCATAAAGTATAAAAACAGGCAAAACAAATCTGAAGAGCTAGCCATCAGGACCGTGCTTCCCTTGGGGGCAGGGGGACAGGGAGGAACTGGAACGGCATTGGGAGGCTTCTGAGGTACGTCTGGGTCTGGATCTAAGCGCCAACTGCAGGAGTTGGCTCTGTGGAAATTCCTTGTGTTTTATCGTTCTAAGCCCCCTTCTGCACGTATACTACACTTCAATAAAAAGTTAGCACGGCAGGCACTGTGCTAATGCAATTTTACAACCCCCCGTAAACAATAAACTCAATTTACTTCTCTCTAAATTTTTCTAATCTTTGTGAACATATATTTTTTTTATTTTTCGCAGTTAAAATGAGTATGTACACGCTAGTTTTTATATAAGAATTTTCATTGTTGGCATAACTCGCCACCTTCCTGTTTCTAATACTGCTGGAGTAAAGGTCACTTAGGAAGCAGCAGTAAGTTTGGCACACTCACAACACCATGCGCTTAAGATATTTTAGCTCGAACTGAAAAATTCCGGTTCGGCCTCATGCTGCCTTTCAAGACTGCACCTGGGTGGCTGTTCTTTACAGTCGAGGAAGACAACAGACATCATGACTTCAAATGCTGAAGGGAAGGGCCTGGACGAGAAGCTGTGGGCCAGCAGGCAGTGGCCCCTTATGGTGCCAGAGGGGCTTGGTGGGCCTGCAAAGGGCTTTGAAAATATCTGAATGGCCAAGTCTAAATAGTGGGACGTTACATAAAATCCAGATCTCTGAACAAATTAAAATCATCCAAAGAGATAAAAGTAACCTCAGTTATTAATTAGACAACTAGGAGCCTCCATTCCACAGTGACCCCACCTGCTGCAGCAGGACCCACCTGTGCCAGCTTTTGGGATCACCAGGGCCTTCTGCTGCTCCCATGTCCCAGTGCTTGTGGCCTGTTCCGGCCTGGCCCTGGGAGGTGCTGGATTTTGCACTCCCTCCTCTACATGATGGCCAAGTGAGCTTCCATCCTCGGTCACCTCTGACCTCACCAAGGAAGTTCACCATGCCCTGTTGGCTTCCTCCCGTTCTCCACCTGGAAGTCTGCTACGTCAGGTCAGCATGAACTCCAGATCTCTGCAGAGCCTGCTCTATCCGATCTCAGCTCCCACGCTGCCTGCTCTGAGAGGCCTTCCCTGACCACCTACAGACACTCCTTCACTTCATCCCATATTATGTTTTTTGTGTCGCTGTGCATCATTCGAAGGGATCTTACTGGCTTCCGTGCTCACTGCCTGGCTCCTGCAGCAGAACACAAGCTTCGGGAGATGGGGCTGCGCCTGTCTAGTTCACCACGGTCTCCCTGGAGCCTGGAACCGTTCTCAATAAATATTTTGATGAATTTGAATGAAATGAATAAACACAGATATAATCTGAACACAGATACAATCCCAAAGGGATGCGGCAGCCTCCTTGCAACTAGCGGCATCATGGTACCACTTCTGGAAAGGGAAGGGGGAAGGGTGGCCAGGGAGGCCCTACCTTCTCCTTGCCTGGTATTCATTTTTGAGGGATTCCTTACAGTGAAGTCACATTTGCATTTCATTTCCCTTTATTGTCTTGTTCATTTTTGATGACTGACTGCGACACATTTAAAGAGACACCGAGGGAGAGGTGGGCAGCTTCCAGGGCCTCGAGGCCCCGCGCGCGGTTTGCTCGGTAACAACACTCTTCAGGGCTGCAGTCCAGGCAGCAGCTCCCCAGCAATTACGACATAATCGGAGACCCAACCGCCGTTCCTCCCTTCTCCCACGTCTCCCACTCATTCCGCGGACACATGGCAGAGACCAGACCGCTCGATGTGCCGCGGGAGTTCTCCCAGCTCTGTAATTCTGCATGCAGGCGCTTAGCAAAGAGAAAACCCAGAGGGCACAGAGATACTCACTAATTTCTATAAAGAGTTCATTTATGTTTATCGCATTTTTCGCGCTGGTCTCCACAAAAATCGCATGGATGGAGTCGGCATAGTCCTTAGCATCTCTCTCCATGACTTCTCTGGAAAGCAACAACCGCAAATCAGAAATTCTACCCATCAAGAGCTTTACGTTATCCCCACCTACCCAGTAATTAACCGAACTCATGATGACAAAGGATGTCATGAACAGCTAGTGACCAAGCCCTGAGAACCACACCACTTCTGTGGCTTCTCAGCACAAACCGAACTCAGCACTACTAGCAACGCATCCGTGTGATGGAACGACTGCAGGACGGCAAGGCTTTCTTTCCCCACCGAAGTCAAGTCATTGCTCTGGGAATCATGGGAGTGGCCCAGAGAAATGGCCAGTGAATGTGTTTCCCTTAAAGAATGTATGTTTTCCCCACTCAAGCCCCTGATGTCCTGGAAACTGGGGGGCTACACTCATCTCTTATAATGTCAAGTATGATGTAACCACAGTTCACATAAACCACATACCTGTGCCCCTCCCATCTAATCAGCCCCAAGTGTCTGAACTCTTAATTTTTGTTTGAAACTTTAGGACTCCAACTAAACAAAAAGGATTTTTTCAATGTTAGAGATAAAGTAAAAGCAAGATTCTCATACTGGACATTGCTCAGGAAGAAAGGGAACACATTGTCAGCACTGTCATCTCCCGGTCTGGTAACGCACCTGACATCGATAAGATCACACTTATTCCCAGCAATAGCAACGACGATATTGGGCGGGCCGTGCTGCCGAAGCTCCTTCACCCAGTTCTTCAGTGTTGAGAATGTCTCCTGGAACACAGAACAGGAATAGCAACCGGAGGCCGAAGCAGCCGAGAGGGAGCTTTCAAAACAGTCTAAGGCAAACGGAAAGGCTTACTTCTTTTGTGATGTCATAAACAATGATGGCCGCAGCCGAGCCCCGATAGTACATTGGTGCTAAGGCACGAAACTGCAGAGAAGGGAGAAAAAGAAACAACAAAATTGGGAAAGCGGGTTAAAGATGTTTCTCACTAGACTTTTAAGCCCAGCGGCCCTGCGTGAAAGGTAATCTTTCTCTTAAGCCTGAGCAGATGACACGGCGCCTACGGCACAACGCAGCGGCAATTACCAAGGGCAAGAAACTCTTCCCGTAACGCCGTCTCTCAGAAGATGGTTTACAATACAGTTTTATAGGAATTAAATATGGGGCTATAAACAACTGTTTCAGCTAAAAAGGCTTTTTAATTGAACTCAGTGTTATAATTCCCGAATTCATTTGTTCAATAGTCCTTTAAACTTTGGCTTCCCAAACTATCAAGGAGATAAAAATAATGCTGTAAATAGTTCTCCAGAGAAGTGGCTGCATTTGGGTGCCGTAAAGATAAGCCTGTAATCTAAATGCTGATTGTACTACCGAAATGAGGACACATTTACATTCACCACTTGGATGAGTTTGTAACTCGCTTGTTTGATATCCGCACACGTGGCAACTCCCCAATGTGGGTACAGCTCTCATTTCATTTACATGAATTTCACTCTGCATGTGGCCCCTTCCTACAAACCGCCCCCTACCCCTACCTGATGACAGGGAGGGAAGGGACTGGAAGGGAGGCACAGGGATAATGCGAGCTCAGTCAACAGGCCACACCTCCTGATGAGCGCAAGATGGACAGTGGGAAATGGGCGGCTCTTTACCCGGTCAGTGCCGATCCTGGGCATCCTGCTTGGTGGCTGCAATGCCAGCTTGCAGAGAAGCAGTTTACCTATACCAGATCTTTGTCTTAGACCCTGACTTTGAAACCCGACCCCTGTGGCTGATGAGATAGCCCTGCACTCTCATCCTGCTTCTCTGTTCCGGAGGCTGACCCCCGAATACAGGCAGGAACTGTGGTCAGAGGGAGGCATCTGGGGCACCATGCAAGTTGCACACAGAGTGATAGATTCTGCAACTTCTTATCCAATGAGCTTAACCTTTGGCTTCTCAACTTTTAAGTTAATTTGAGTCTTGAAAAAGAGTGAAATTATGACTGTAAACTCCAGGAGGGAAGAGAGCACGTCTGCTTAGCATATACCATTTTAGCTCTGGAGCCTGATGCCTGGTGCACTGTAGGTAGCAGGAGCTGGTGAGTAAGTAAGAGCTGTTTAAGTATGAGGTGACGTGAAACTAACATGCCAGACCAGGTGTCCACCCGTGCGAAGTTTTCCTACTCTCTGTGAGAAAACTGCCACTGGGATGAAAGCCAGATAACTTCCAATAAAATATATTATGTTGGAGAGAGAATAACAAAACTAAGAACTGTAAGCAAAAAAGCACTGCAGCATAGGAAACATTATTAGATGGAGAAGACTCTGGGCTGACTTTCACGGGAGGGTGAGCGGGAGCAGGCAGAGAGCACAACGGGGATGCTATCGGCTTCCCTTTCACTTCCTTCCTTCAAACTCTGTCCATTCATTTTACGTAGAGTGGACACATGATTTATGTTAGCTTCGAGTGTACCACATGGTGACTGGACAGGTCTACGTGCTACGCTGTGGTCCCTATGGGGATCTATAGAGCTACCAATCCCCCCCATTCATCACCATCACGGACTCCATTCCTCAAGCTGCACCTGCCACCCTCGTGACTTGTTCACTCTGCACCTGGGAGCCCGCAACTCCCACTCTCTTTTACCCATTCTTGCCCACCTCCCCACCCCCTTCCTCCCGGCAACCACTACTTTGTTCTCTGTAGCTATGGGTCTGTTCCTGCCCCCCCTTTCTTGATTGCAGATATGAGTGAAATCATACAGTATTTCTTTCTCTGACTTCTGTCACTCAGCATTATATCTTCTAGCTCCATCTATGTTGCTGTGGATAGCAAGATCTCATTTTTTTTTTTTTTAAATGGCTGAGAAATACTCCATTTTGTACACACACACAGCATACCTCTTTATCCATTCATCGTTTGATGGACACGTGGGCAGCTTCCATATTCTTGGCTATTGTAAATAATGCTGAATTAGTGTTTCCCATTTTCTCTGGGTAAATACCCAGCAGCGGAATTAATCACTGGATCATACAGTAGTTCTATTTTTCATTTCTTGAGGAACTTCCATGCTGTTTTCCACAGTGGCTGCACCATTTCACATCCCCACCAACTGTGCAAGAGGGTTCCTTTTTCTCTGCATCCTCGCCAACACTTGCTGTTTCTTGTCTTTTTTCTTTTTTTTAAAGTAGGCTCCACACCCAGCGTGGAGCCCAGTGTGGGTCTTGAACTCATGACCCTGAGGGTCAAACCCTGAGCTGGGATGGAGTCGGACGCCTAACCGAATGAGCCACCCATGCGCCCCTCTTTGTCTTTTTGATACTTGCCATTCTGACAGGTGGGAGGTGATATTTCCTCGTGGTTTTGATTTGTGTTTTCCTAGTGACTGGTGATGTTCAGCATCTTTCCATATATCTGTTAACCATCTGTATGTCTTTTTTGGAAAAATGTCTCTTCAGTTCCTCTGCCTATTTAAAAATCAGATTATTTCTTGTTGTTGCTTTTTGGGTGCAGAGTTATAAGTTCTTTGTTTATTTTGGGAATTAAGCCCTTATCAGATATATAATTTTTGGTTTTCATTTTTGATGTTATTACACTGACAACATCCTTTACAAGGTTGCTGGGTTTTTGGTTTTCTTTAGCATTTAAATTTTCAGGGTAAAATTCATGTAAAGAAATGCAAAGATCTTAAGTTAGATAAAAGATTTTGGGGTGCCTGGGTGGCTCAGTCGGTTAAGTTAGATAAAAGATCTTAAGTTTTGATAAAATGACTAATGTGTATGTATATCCATGTAAACACCATCCTACCAATACATAAGATATTTCTATCAGTACAGACTATCAAACACGCCCGTGTTATCATGCTTTCTTTATTCCTGATAATCACGCTTGTCTTCAAGTCTACCTTACTGATACTGATGTGTTGATACTGATGTAACTGCAATAATTTCCATTTGCTTATGATCTGCATAGGATATCCTTTCCCATTCCCTTATTTTTAGGCTATGTTTTAATAGTGAAGGTAATCCTCTTATATGAGGAGGTACATTAAATGTAAAGGAAATGAATATTCTGCTTTTAAAAGGCAGAAGTTGTCAGACTGGATAAAAAACCAGGCTCCACTATGTGCTAGTTATAAGGTTTACCATTTCACTGTTTATTTTATATTTGTTCCATCTATTTAGTTTATTTTTATATTTTTAGAAGATTTTATTTATTTGAGATAGAACAAGAATGAGAGAGAGAGAAGCAGCAAGGGGAGACAAACACGGGGGGGTGGGGGCAGCAGGCAGAGGGATTAGCAGACTCCCTGCCGAGCAGGGAGCCCCATGCGGGACTTGATCCCAGGACCCCGGGATCATGACCTGAGCCAAAGGCAGATATCTGCTTAACCGACTGAGCCATTTAGGGGGAAAAAAAAATCTATTTTTCCTTTCCTCCTCCTCTTTTGCATCAACTGTTTTTTAGTATCCAACTTTAATATATTAATTTGCTCACTAGCTTTTTAGCTATACCTTCTGGTATTTTTAAGTGGTTGCTCTTATAACTATAATATACATTTTTCTCACTGTCTACTAAAATATCACAATGCTGCAAGAGCCTAATTTCCCCCCCACCATCCTCTGTGCTGCTGTCAAATATTTAAAATCTGCATATATTGTAAGCCATATAATCCAATGTTATAATTTTTACATTAACAGCCAGTAAGTAAGTTAAGAAGAAAAAAAGTTAGGGGCGCCTGGGTGGCTCAGTGGGGTAAAGCCTCTGCCTTCCGCTCAGGTCAAAATCCCAGGGTTCTGGGATCAAGCCCCGCATCAGGCTCTCTGCTCAGCAGGGTGCCTGTTTCCCGCCCCCTCTCTGCCTGCCTCTCTGCCTACTCGTGATCTCTGTCAAATAAATAAATAAATAAATAAAATCTTAAAAAAAAAAAAAATAAAAGAAGAAAAAAAGATAGAGTTTCCTATTTACCACTTCTAGCAGTTCTTATTCTTCCTGTGGATTTGAGTGACTGCCTGGTGGTGCTTCCCTTAGGCTTGAAAAACTTCCTGGGGCTGCTGCTGCGCCCTCTCAGCTTTTGTTCCTCCAAAAAGGTCATTCCTTGGACTTGGTATTTGAAAGCCAATTCTGGCAGATTGACATCTTTATGCTTTCAAGCACTTTCACGAGGCTTGTGTCCCACTGCTTCGGGGCCTGCGCCATCTCTGCGAGAGGCTGGAGACCACGTGCCCTGCTGTTGCCTGTGCAGGGTGTCTGCTCTCTCTGTTGCTTTCAGTTTTCCTCTTTCGCTCTGGATTCCAGCGATCTGTGTGCTTTCCTTTGTACTTAAGAGATTGGTTAGAACTTCTCGGATTTGTAAAGTGATCGGTTTTACCATATTTGGGAAATTTTCTGAAGTATCTTTTTTTTTTTTAAAGATTTTATTTATTTATTTGACAGAGAGAGATCACAAGTAGGCAGAGAGGCAGGCAGAGAGAGAGAGAGGAGGAAGCAGGCTCCCCGCTGAGCAGAGGGCCTGATGTGGGACTCGATCCCAGGACCCCGAGATCATGACCTGAGCCGAAGGCAGCGGCTTAACCCACTGAGCCACCCAGGCGCCCCTGAAGTATCTTTTTGTTTCCCCTCTCTCTTCACAACTTCCGGGCCTCTACTCACACGCGTCAGGTTGAGGGATGTGTCCCCTCGGTGCTGAGACCCTTCACGATCCCCACTCTTTGTTCCCCCAGCTGGCTGGTCTGTTCTGCCAGCCACGCAAGGGGCTTCCCGTTGTCGGCCCCGGGGTCTTCAGCTTTAGCATTTCCATTTGTTCCACCGTTAGTTTCCCTTCTGTGTGAGGGTCCCCATGTGTAGTGAAGTTGGTAAGACTACTTCTCTTTGAAGTCTGTGAGTGTATTTAAACTATCTGGCTTCTATGATCTTCTCTGAAGTGTTCAAACCTGGACAATCACCCTGAGGTTGGCTTTATGCATGGTGAGGGTCGGCCTGCTTGGGTCTGCTTGTCCTTCTGGGGCATGGTCTCTCCCGGTAAAGCCTGGCCCTCCCGAAGTTTCAGGGGAAGCCCCAAGCTGTCTCTCTGCTCGGCGTTGCTGCTGCTCTAGCGGTTTTTCTTCAGTTGGGGTCCTCGATGCTCCCCTATACACCTGCAGTGGGGAGTCAAGCGAAGGCCAGAGGGCATTTATAAGCAGATTTTGGAGTTTCCTTCCCTGCTGGATCCATCTCTCCTGGGACTTCCCCACAGCAACTCTAGCAGCATCGAACTCTGCCCTCAAATACCACAAACTAAAAACCAGGGCTTTTTGAGTCCTAGCTGTGCTGTGTGGCAGACGAGAGCACACCCTCTGGGGACAAAGCTACACGAACCCGAGCCTCCCCCACTCTACTACATCTGGCGCTGCCTTTGGAGAGTTGTTTTTGATGTTCTGTCCAGAGTTTGTGTATAAGTGTTCTCTCCGGAAGGGTTAGTCCCTTACAAGCCACCCTACCCTTACGGACACTGAAACTCTTTCCATGATCTTTTGGCGTAAAGAAAAAAAAGTGGCAGCTTAAAATACAGACTCAAAGGATGTGAGCACATCTCTGCTCCAATGGATCAAGGTGGCAAAACCCTTTCTGGGAAGGGCCACGTAGTAAGTATTTTAGACTTTGTGGGTCATGTGATCTCTGTCACAACTATTCAACTCTACTGCGGAAGAGTCAACGTTTCTCCAGACAGTGCGTAAACAAACGAGTGTGGCTGTGTTCTAACAAAACTTTATAAAAGCAGGGAGCAGGCCGCATTTGGCCGACAGGACGAAGCGTCAACCCCAGCTCAGAAGATACTCAGCTACCACATGTTTTCCTGATTTCATTGAAAAAAAATTTTTTAAATGATTTTATGTAATTATTTTTGCTAGAGAGAGAGACAGAGAGCGAGCGAGCGAGCGTGTGCAAATAAGGAGTGGCAGGCACAGGGAGAGGGAGAAGCAGACCCCCACTGTGTGGGGAGCCTGATGCAGGGCTCAGTCCCAGGACCCTGGGATCATGACCTGAGCCGAAGGCAGACGCCTAATCAACTGAGCCACCCAGGCGCCCCATTTTCCTGATTTTCAACAGGAGCACAATTCCTTGTTCACTCCACAATAACTGAGTTTGTGCCTCCTGGTGCTCTGACCTCTGCAGGTGATCATCAGGAAAGAACACGTGAAGATTCATGTGCCTCTGAGGGCTGGATGCAGTTATCTAGTTGATTGGAGTTGTTAAGCTTTCTTGGGCAAGTATCTGAAATGTTCTTGCTCCATTTATGGTTTATCTATGGTATCTGTGGTGCTCATCTGTGCTTGGTGATGGGTCTTGTCTCCATGCGACTATGGGAGTCCTTGTTGGTGAAGGATGATTGGGGAATGAATGAATTTATTTAGGATAGCAAATAGGAACAGAAAGATCCAACAAAGGCACTCTCTTGAGAAAATAAATTGAAATTATCCGAACAAGTTGCATTTCATCTGATGCTAGGAAAAAATATTAGGTTTATTACTGCAACCTGGAGGTACTTTTCTGAATGAACACTGAATCAAAGTTGATTGAGGACCTGACTGTGATTCTTCTGATGAAACTATACGCTAGCACAATACGATGTCTATCTTTCATTTCATGCTTGACTCTCCTATCTGATCACAAAAAGGGAATTTTTACAAAAATATCCGAGGACTCCATCAGTTTTTCCTAGGCTGCTTAACTCTTTGGCCCACAAATCATTATCTTCTGAAATACTCGTAGCATCATCCTGATCAGTATTTTCCCCTTCGTTTAACAAGACTGCTACCACGGGTGCGCTTTGCATGACACTTGTGAAGTTCTCCAAAATCACTTTCATTGACTTAATGAAATCAATCTGCAAATCAATCGCAACTGGACCATCAGAAAGACAATCCACCTGCCAAAACCACAGGCAGCAACCCACGTGAGAGTCCGACAGGGAGGATGTTTGAACCGTCATCTCTTCAGAAAGGATTCTCATTTTATGATGCTTCTTGCTTCCACGATGAGTCTTACTACTGTAGGGAACAATACATACGCACATACCAGAAATTTATAATTGGAGGCATGCAATACTCACGTGGCAAGAGTAGAGGATCTGTCCTTCTTTATCTGTGCAAAAGTAGGGCTGGCAATCAACGGACAGAAATCCACGGACATCAATACTGTGTGCCAAGGGCTGAGAGCACAGGCATGAATACAGTCCCTGCCCACAAGGAGCTCACAGTCTATCAGAAGACAGACAAGTAAGGATAGAGGAGACAATCCCATGCATGGGGGCAGTCAAAGACTGCATAGGACACAAGGAAATCCTCTCAAGTGTTCCTTCACTGACCGGCTTGCCCGGGATCTGAGCATCAGTGCTCTGGCCAGGCAGTGGGAATACGGCAGTGGCAAGAGCTGGAGGCAGTGTCTCGGTCAATCAAGTTCAGCCGACAGATCATCTGATTACAGCTTGTAATGAGGGTCCTGAGGAAAATGAATGGGAGGCAGTGATGGAGAATGCACTGGGGCCCTGCTTAGGGCTGAGGGGGGTGGTGGTTAGGGAAAACTCTGAGGGTGTGTCACTGAGACTGAGACTAAAAGCCTGGGAAGGGGCCAGCTGGCCACGCTCTGTGCAGAGGGAGGAGAGTTCCAGGAGAAGAAACAACGTACGCGAGCGCTCGAGTGGCAAAGACCTTGGGGTCTCGGAGGCACTGAATGGAGGCCAGTGGGCGGGAACTCGGAGGGCGGGAGGGAGGACGAGCTGGGAGGGCAAATGGAGGCGAGAAGGCAGAGCAGGCCGTGCGGGGCTCTGCAGGCCGCCATCCGGACCCCGGCCATTCTGAGCGCAGCAGAGGTCACTGCAGGGTATCAAGCAGGAAGACGAGAGCATCGGATTCCTGTTTTCAGAAGATCCTTCCAGGTCCTGCGAGGAGAAGTGATGCAGGTGGAAGGCTGGGAAGGGGGAAGGCGGGGACCAGTTCAAGGGCCACAGGGACCTTCTGGGGAGTCCCGGGCGGCGGAGCGCAGAGGGCTGGCCGTGGAGGCGGAGAGAGGCGACCGGGATGACGCCCGCGAGAAGACACAGCTGGGAGGCGCGCCGAGAGAACAGTGTGCGGGGCAGACGAGGAGGGCGGACTCAGAGGTGACCTCCAGACGCAGATCTGAGCAGTGGGGGCAAATGGCAAAGCTTTGACTTGTCAGAACACAGCAGGGATGGTTAGGAAAGGGCCCCCGGAGGTAACCTCCGAGGCGCGTTTTGAAGGCTGTGTATGTGTTTTCTCGGCTGACGTGGGAGGGAGAATATTCTGAACAGAAGAACAGGGCATGGCTGGGAGCGTGAGGCCCTCCGGCAGGCTGGAGGGACTACAAGCAGTCTGGTCCAAAAGGATAAACTGGCGGGAACTGAAAATGGGTCCAGCTGAGTCCGGTCTTCAAGGCCTTGCCCAGCAGCATCAACTGGCAGTCGGCTGTGTCTGGGATGAGGCTCCCGGCGTGTCCGACCACGTGTGGTTAGCTGTCAGACGTTCCGCTTCGCTTCAGCCCTGTGACCTGGCCAGCCTGCACGCGCACTCCTGCCCTGTAACCCCTGGCTGGAGTGGCTGCTCCCCAGCAGGGGCTCCTCTCCCGACACTCTGCAGCTCAGGCTTCCCCTGGGCAGCCCTCCCGACCCCTGCCTGTCTGCCTGCAGTTTCCCCAGGCCAGCAGGTAGAGGTGAGGCAGGTTTGCATCTCAGAGCAACTACCCCTGGTGCAGAGTCAATGGGAAGTGGGGAAACAAGAGGCAGGCGAACCAGCTAATGCCAAAACTTACAAGAAGCCTGCTATTCCGGCAGCAGTAAGGGAGAGGCGTAGAGCCTTGTGTCATTCTTCATGTTGTCGAGCACAGAGATGCTCTGTAGCACCATGTACACTGCGGCAGGCGCTGACGCCGAGGGTTATGGAGCCGCTGTTATAGCATGGTTCTTTATGAGGAGGGTTTTGCTGTATCACTGAATATATAGGAGGGGGTAACTGAAACTTGGGATTCAAGGAAAAGTGCATGTATTACTGGTACGAAGAGCCACAGGCATTCTTGGCTAATGGGCCAGACAGCAAGACTGTGTCTATAGATATATTCACGGAGGCTACGGGAAGCAATGCTTGTGACGGGTGGAAGAGGGCTGGTTAGCAAAGGGTCTAGCTGTCCCAAACCCCCCGTTCTAGAGGCACAACACCAACAGAGTAGGAGTGCGGCCGGGAAATCAAGCAGGTGTGTCTCGGGTGAGTGAGCGGGTGCGGGGCATGGCATCCGGTATTCAAACAAACAAACAAAAACCCAGAAGAAACCAAACGGAGCAAACTTAAGACGTTCAATCTGTACAAATGTATGGTGTCTACATCTAGGACAACAGTAATGGCTTGTTTTGTCTTCCCCCATTTGTCTGTGATGATTCTTGTCAGATTTTATACCACACACAGTATCTATGCCGTCTTAGATAAGACCGTGATGACAGACTATTTCTCCTGATTACTTCTGGTATACTTTTAAGAGCTTACGGATAGCACTGTGCATCCATCAGATGTTCTGTTCTGATAGTACTGTTTGAAAACAAAATTAAACAGCAGCTGAATAATGGGGCGGCTGCCAGACGCACCTCGACAGGGAAAGCAGACGTCGGGCCCAGAGGGAAAACGAGGCAGCAGAAGTGTCTGTTCCCGGCCCTGCCTCCCCAGCCCTGGTCTGACGTGGACCGGTCTCAGCAGGTCCCACCTGCACAGGGAGGCCATGGCCCAGACCCCACCTCTGGTCCGGGCCCTTCCAGAAGCAGATAACCATCTGGGACAATTTTATCATCAGGCATTTATTAAGTACCTATTGCTCAGCTCTGTGCTAGCTCATTCATTTCACTTAAATCTCAAACTTTATATGCTGTAAAGTTCCCTCTTTAGCTTTTAAAAGGCAGCTATAAATGAGATGTGCTTAACTCTCCCTTTCTACCACTAATTCTTTTATATCTCTGCTAGAGGATGGAGCCCCAAATTACACACAATGCTCTGAGTGGGATTTTATCAGGCCTGTTAGTCAGCATTTACTTTAAGACACTAAAAAGTCTAAAATGCCCTCAGTGCTCATTATCACTTTTTCCATCAGTGGACTTTGTGGCTCTAATTGAAAAGAAAAAGGCTGGCCGACACAAATGGAAATAAATGTGTCTCTGGTGCACGGCAGAGAACTGAGTAACGGGAGATGACAAGGACATGGACGGTTGGGTCGGAGCTTTAATGTGGGCCTCAGAAAAACACATAGTAAATTAAAGGGCGACTTACTCGTTCTTGTCCAGCTGTATCCCAGATTAGGAATTTATGTAGTTCATTTTGGTACTGGACAGTCTTGGTCATAAAAGATGCCCTACAAAGAGAGACCTAAATGATCAGAACAGAGTTATTGAAAGCACGATGCCGCAGCCCCAGTCGGACACGGCGCTCAGACTCAATGCCCAAACTCCCGCTCCGCCTTCGCCCCTCACTGTGGTCCTCTTGGCAGTGTTTAGGGGATGCTCAGAGGCCGGCTGCATATTCTGGGTCAAAATAAAGCTTTAGGCACATCTGCCCAGAAGAGGTCTTTGGTTTGTGATCGCCTAAGCTCCATTATCAAAAGAACCAAGAGATAATTTCGCAATCCAGATATCAGCCTCCCTTATAAAAAACGCAGAAGAGGTTATTTAAAGAGACGGTATCATGGGAAGACTTCTGAAAAAACCTGTGTGTCCGGGAAACGAGTGCACTAGTAAAACACACTGGGCCATTGGGGTTTGTCCACCCACAGTCCCAAACCACATGAATAGGAGGTAATGTAACACCAGAGTTCATAAAATTAAGAAGCCAAACCAGGAGCGGGAAGGTGGCCGGAGCGGCGATGCCCCCAGTGACCACTTCTGAGTCTCGAACCAGAACAGCTTCTCGGCTAACCTGCCAGGCCACATCAGCCCTTTGGGCCTGGAAGGATGGTATGCAGGGCACCCTGCTTACTCAGAAGGGCTGCTCTGCCTGTGGGTCTTTGAAGGTTCCTATCATTTGGAGGTCTTCTACTTTTTGGAGAACGTGTGAGGAGCCACAGGGGCCCAGAGCATGTGCCTGGAATGAAAGGACTCCTGGACAGAGGTTCAAAGTCTCAGGGCTGGCTCGGCTCCAGTGCCGTCTTCCACCTCCACCTTACAGAGCTCCCTCTTGGGAAGTTCTCTGTCCTCCGGGCGCCTCGCAGAACCCGGAGGTGATTATGCCTTCTTCTGTACTCCCTAACGAGCCTTCGGGGGCCAAGGGCCGAGTTGTACTCTTGGAATCATACCCTAATCATCGTAATCAGGACATGAACGCGACGGCTAGGCATTTTCAAATCTGCTGCATGTCTGAAGTATTTTTTGAGAGTCAACTAATTGTGCAAGTTCTTCAAGAAAGTGCAAACTGAAATCCATAGGATGACTTTCTGAAGAATCACTGAGCTTAGACAAGTATCAGAATCCTTAGCTGTAAAAACTTTAACTCTGATACAATGAATCCCCAGCAATATTTATATCAATTTATGGGTTAGCTAGCAGTCTCCGAAATGGTGACTATGATGAGGAAGGGAAAAAAGACTAGGAAGCAAGATCACATTTATTGGAGAGGTGCCATTTACTGGATATTTATTTACAGGAAATTTACCCCTTGGTATCCTTAGTAAAGTGCTTTCTGCATAGAAGGTGCTCGGTAAGTGGTTACTGTATCAAGAACTTTGGCGACCCACCAGGATTAAATCAGGATGTGCAACATGATTTCTCACTTAGGAAAGATCTAAGCATTCAAAAAGCCTTGTTTATTGTGAGGATTAAATGATATGATATATGCGGAAGTGCTCTGTAAATTGTAAAGCACTAAACCTATACAAGGTATTATTATTAGTATTTAAAGGCAGCTCCAGGAAATGTTTTAGTTTAGACTTTGCAATTAGTCGTAAAAGCTTACAACTCTACTCTCCATCAATTATGGCTGTGGTGTTACATTTAGGAGTGACAACAGGCGTCCAATAGAGGCCTGTTAACACAGCCAATGCATCCAACACAACCATTTTGGCTGCTCAAAGAGCAAGAGAAGAAACAGGCTTCAAGCAGACAAAAAGCTGAGAAAGATAAATGCAACAATTAAAAGGAAATGTTTCGGGGCGCCTGGGTGGCTCAGTGGGTTAAGCCACTGCCTTCGGCTCATGTCATGATCTGAGAGTCCTGGGATGGAGTCCCGCATCGCATCGGGCTCTCTGCTCAGCAGGGAGCCTGCTTCCCCCCCCCCTCTCTACCTGCCTCTCCATCTACTTGTGATTTCTCTCTGTCAAATAAATAAAAAAAATCTTTAAAAAAAAATTTGTTAAAAAAAAAAAAAAGGAAATGTTTTATTTCAGGATCAGAATTCACTGAAGTTCAAGCTACCTGCCAACCATTTCTCCTTTAATGAACACATGGATTCATTACTCAGGAGAAAGACACACAAAATGGCAGCTGTAATGCAATGAAAGTATTTTAAAGATTAAAGCCAACCCTCTGTCTGACTGGAGACCAAGCTTCTAGCTTCCCTGGCATCGTCACTCTCAACACACCTCCTTCTTGTCTACACTGAGTTCTGGTGAGCCCAAAGCTCTCTCCTTGGGTCTTCTTGGGTCCAGAGCTGTTGGCTTCTTGTCTTTTATCCCAGCATCACTTGTCCACACTGCCAGTTCCTTAAGAATCTTGTCTGTCCTTCTGTCTTACCCACCCAAAAGGGACCCACGCACCTCTGTACCCGCTTCTCTTCTGGGGGTGGGGCAGCTGTCTAGCGGGAGGAAAGCCACAAAGCTGCGTGGACCAGTAGGAAGACTGTCCTTTTTAAGCTAGGCCACCTCTTTGGGCTCTCGCTCCACACAGCAATTACTCCTCATTCTTCCTATGACTTCTTGCCGGTCCCTTCCTACTTCCTACTACCTCCTTCTCAGGGCAGCAGCCTTCTCATGGACAACAGAGATCATAAGCTCTCAGTACCCCAACGTGTTTCCCAGTCAACCCTTCCAACTTGAAAATCAACACCCTGCTGTTGACACTGGCTGTGATTTCTGCTCTTCTGACTTTAGTGGAGTCAGAGAGGTCCTTTCCATCGTGCTGCCCGATCATGATCAGCATGTCCTGTCTGGGCCACCACAGTCAGCCAGGGTCTTCTGCTCCCAGTCTCAAATCTCTACACCTGTGCCTCCTTCTGTCTTTACACTGATTGCTCCTTTGCCTGGAATGCTCCCCCCCCACCCCCTGCTCACCCGTGGCTACATGCTCCTCATTCTTCTGGTCTGAGTTCAAAATGTCAATGATGGCAGAAGCCCGTGCAGTGCCCCCAAACCAGGCAGCTCCCCGCTCTGACTCCACTCTGCAAGTCACACACTGTCCTGTTTCGGCTTCAGGATGCCTACTATCGTACTGGTACTCGATGTCTGACTGGCTTATTTGCGTGTCTTAGTTTACCTGTCTAAGCCAGGGAAAATGTAAGCTCCATGTAGGCAGGGATCTTGCTGTCCTTCTTCCTCATCTACCTTTTCCATGCTACCCTAGATTCCTGACAAAACACTGTACCATGCTCCCATTGACTACTCCGCTTTTCCAGTACTTCAACAGTGCTCGGCATCTTGGCCAAGCACTGCATAAAGTGCTCGGGCATCTGAAACGCGGGCAGAGTTGAAATCACAGGAGACCCTCGCTCTCCACCTGCAGTCAGGTGAGCAGCCTCTTGGATGTGAGGGATGTGGTTCAACAAGTAGGGTGGGGGGCCTTCCTGTCCACTCCTGTCCAGGTACCAGCTCTAAGCTCTCTCCTAGTCAAAGGGCACAAGGCAACACTGGGCAGCCACTTCGAACCACCATGTCCCTCCATCACTCACATCTCTGGAATTCTGTTCAGGAAGCACCTGTGGCACTTTATGGGCTCTCCTGGCTCATGTGCTGAGTCAGGAGCTCCTTCCCACCTGAGGCCCCAGCTACAGGGGCCATGGGAGATGACTGTACCTGCCTCACCTCCCCTGAGCCCTACGAATGCCTCTTTATTGCAACGAGATTCTCTGTTGACTTTTGAGAGCTTGAAATCTTGGCCTATCACACCTCTAAGAACTAATTCCTCCTTTTCAGTGTTTGCTTTGGTTAGTCTACATAGTGGTAACACCTGGCTTTGGGGCCAGACATAGGAGGGGGTGTGGCCCAGGGGACTGCTATGGGGGCGTGCGGCAGGTCTCCTGCAGGACTCACTGGGATGCATCCCTTCCCTAGATTCACATTTTTGTCTGTAAGGCCAGCACTTTTGACTTCAGCTGAACTATACAGACCCCGGATACTCTGTCACCATCTTATACTTAACTGTGGTGAAGGCAGGGCTTTCCCACACCCCCCAACAGTGGTCGTAAACTCCACATTCTCAAATCAGAACATTATGTCTGCTCTCCACAGAACACAGGCTGGTCTGCCACTACTTTGTCCTTTGTTACTTGCATCCAGTTTTGTAGAACTGTCTGGTTCTTCATTTTATATTTGATCTACACTTGAACCTCAACCCCTGAGATAAATTCATAAATTGGACCCTAATCTTTGAGCAGGACTACTACAATTTGTCCCTCCCATCATCACTTGAGCTCTAGGATCGCTCCTTTAGCAGTCAAGTTAAATGATGCGGAGGGTATGATAACTTCAATATCTTGCTTTTTGAAAAACAGGCAATGGCTTCCTGCCATCCAAATGATACATTTTTATTTTCCAGCCTGCCATTTACTTGTCTGATAACCTTATTTTTCACTACTAAACCATCTCTCTTCACTCTGCTAGGCAGATCTTATTACCTCTTTAATCTAAAATCCCCACTAGCATTATTTCCTAAAGCTAGAATGCCTTTCATATACTTCTCCATTTTTCAGGACATTCTAAAAATATGACTTCCATGCACACCAAGTAGCCATGATCCTCGGTCAGACTACGTGTTCCCAATGAAAATACTTGCCACAAGGTGTTTTAAAAGTGTCTTTTCTTTAACCGTAGCAGACTTGGTGAGCTCTCTCGGAACACAGGTGTGCCCTGCCACAATATTCTAGCACCTCACTTGACTGCACATCTTTTCCTTGGAACGGCACAGGGGATGCTATCATCCCTACGATGCTACGTGGTGCCTTTTAAGGATGAACAACTCAACATATTTTAAAATTAGCTTCTAACCAACTCTAAATCTCATGCAAACAATGCTTGTATCTCTAGGTGATATAGAGAGACAGAAATGCCACTGGATGCACCAAGATTGAGACATAAGAAGACCACAAGTATGTGAAATCTGGTCATTCCTCTAGAGGACATACCCAGGGGTCTTCAGAAGAGTTTAGGACAGTGCCAGGAACTTGACAGGTGCTCAGGGAGAATTAAGTGGATTTCAGGGCACACGTGGCTTCCGTTAGAGTAGTTCAAAGAGCCACAAGTCTCTGAGTCTCCATAAATTCCATAAATTCCACATAAGCCATGTGGGCTCCACAGTCTCATCTATCTTTAACCCTTCCTTCAACCATGAGCATCTATCTCTTAAGGTAACCAGGTCTGAGGATTCACGATCACGCCGCAGAGCGCTTCCTTCTCAGCAGTCACTGCACAGCAGCTGGTTTGTTCCACAGGTTCATGGTCACCCTAGGCAGATCCCTTAGGACCTTCTATGCTTTTGCCATTTTAACAACTTTTGAAAAAAATATTTAAAATCAAGGAAAACATTACTTTAAATGTAAAAATAACTAAACTTAACAGGTTAGCTCCCCCTTTCCTAAGTTTGTCAAGAATAACTTAGAGTAATATAAAAGCTTTCAGGTCGTAAGTAAAACCTACAACGATGAAGCCAGCTAGCTGCCCTGACAAAGTGTTCATTATTGTCAGTTTTTCTCATACTTTTACATGTATGACCCTTTCAGTCCTTACCGTGAGTCTCTTGGGTTGGGTTTGACTATTCATAGCCATTTTGCAGACAAGTCACGGTGGACACAGAGCCAGTGAGTGGCGCAGACAGGACCCTTGGAGCGGCAGCACTGCGGGGCCATCTACTCCGGGGCCGGGGAACTCCCTTCTACTGCAGGGCAGGAATGGGGCTCACAAGCAACAGGAGTCTAACTCCGTCTGTGCCCCTGGACGCCTCACAGTAGGGGGACTGGTTGGTGAACAGACAATTAAAAAGCAGATACTCAGTGAGCTCCTGAAGGGTGGAAAGAACTGTGGGAGCACCGAGGGGAAGCCAAGTCCAAGTACCTAGGAAAGTGGTGACGCCGGGTGTGGGAGGCTGAATAATGCTCCTGCCCCAAAGAATGTCCACACCCCAACCTGAGAAGCTGTGATTATGTTACCTTCTAGGGCAAAGAGGACTTTGCAGATGTGTTTAGGTGAAGAATCTTGAGATGCGGTGGGGAAGATCCCGGATGACCCAGGTGGGCCCCGTGAAATCACGAGGGTCCTTCTAACAGGTGGAGGAGTTGGAGCCAGGGAAGAGGGTTGACATGAAGATGGAAGTTAAGACCAAAACAATGTCTCCTGAAGACAGATGAAGCCAAGGCAGCCGCTAGAAATGGAAAACGGCAAGGGAACAGATTCTCTCCTCAGAGGTTCTGGAAGGAAGCAATTCTGCCAACACCTCAACCCCGAGCAAGCGAACTGGACTTCAGACTTCGGACTTCCAGAACAATAAACGATAAGCCTGTGTTCCTGTAAACCACTAAGTTTGCTGCAACTCGTTAGAGCAGCAACAAGACACTTCATACAGTAGGGAGGGCTTCGGGAAAGGAACCCAGAAGGAGGGAGTCTGCCTGGCTGATAGGGACAGGACCCAAGGGAGGAGGGGTCACAGTCTGTAAAGATAAACAGCAGGAACCGAAGCACAGAACTGTGAATGTACAAGGAGATTCCCGTGGCTCTCCACGGTTAGACTGGGCAGGGCAGGGTGGGGAGTGCAGTTCAGTAACCACAGAAAAGGCTCTGGGCAGGGTGGTGACAGGCAGCTGGCGAAGGTCGGCAAGCCACTGCACTCAACACGGATGCAAGACTGCTTTATGTGAGGCCCTGTTTCTTGCACGTTAGCAGCTCCCCAGGCCAGGGCTCCACCATCATTACCATTTCTGCCCTATATGAGTTCCATCTGTCTGTCTTACTGTAAAAAAAAAAAAAGGCTCTCGAATTTCTTAACTTTGCCTTGTCTAGACAACAATATAAGTGAAATTAAAACCCCACCAGTTTCATGGACTACTTTTATTTTGCCTAACAGACAATAAAACACCCGATATAAATTTAAAACGTTCATCTGTGCAGCATCTCAAGTCATTCACAGATGGTCTTTTGGGAAAGGCAGCTACAAGTCAAGGGGAGCCACTGAAGTGAAAGAGATGGTGTTATCTCCTCTGTTGTAGAGGTGAATTCTAGAAGCAGGCAACAGACCTTTGGGGTGCCTCTGTCAGCTACCAGCCCCTTAACAAGCGACGGAGGAGTCAGCCGGCTCGGTTTTTAAGGAGCTTGCATAGTGGAAGCGGATGTGGCTTTGTAGGCAAAACCCGGGAAACAGCACGAGTGAGAGCACGGATCGACGGAGGGAAATGGGCAGACAAGGCAAACGAGGAAGGGAAGCAAATAGGGAAGGGAGATGATCCCAGAGAAAGGGGGTAGGCTCCACTCGGAGGCTGACGCGCAAAAGCCACAGGGCTTTGACTGACAGGAGGGAGAGGGACAAGGGGAGGAGTCTGAAGCCGGCTTCTGTCAGCTCAGGCCACTGTATGTGCGATGAGCTATTTCAATCATTTCCAAATTGGATCTGTACTCATTCATTTTTTGAATAGGTAATATAGACTCTTATGCCTCATTACCCAAGATGTACAGAACAGGAGCACTCCAGAATGTCCCTTCCGCCCAGATCTTCAATTCCTCTCCCTGGAAACTAACCTCACCAGCTCCTCAGGTCTCATTTCAGAAATGTTCTAGGTTTACATGAGTGCAGGTATATACAGTGTCCCCTGGCCCCTTCTTTTATTTTTGACAGAGATAGTGGCATACAGTTCCTATCTCTGATTCTTTTCACTCTACCCTATATGTAGGAAATCATCCAACGAAATACACAAGGTTTTCTCAAGCTGGCTCCTTCCCTTTATTGTATCATACCGAGAGAGTGCACTATAAATAACACAGCCAGAGCCCTACTCACCAGCAGTGCTGTGGTGACTGGCCTTGTACAATTATTAACCTTGGGGTTTGCTACATATATGAGCTTATCTGAAGAATAAAGTCCATGACAGGGAATGGACCGCAGGGCCAGGGTGCGGGATGAGCATAGGGAGCAAGAGGGCAGGCTGTTCAGCCAGACCATCCGGACCACCCTGCTTTTGCGAAGAACTGTGCTTCACTGGGCAAGTCAACAGACCTCGCTCTGCCTCAGTTCTCTCATTTGGAAGCTAGGAATAACTTCAGTACCTGTAACACAGGGCCTCAGAAATATTCAAAAAATTAACATATTTTACTAAAGTATAATTATCTTACAATAAAGTGCAGAGTATAGATTTTCAGTTCAGTGAGTTTTGACAGTTCACAATCTCTTCTAACTATTGTCCTATGGCCCCAAACCAGACACAGAACGCTTCCATAACCCCAGAAAGTTCCCTCATGCCCATTTCCACTTCACACTTGTACCCATCCCAGGCAAACAATTTATGACTTCTCCTTCCCAGCTTAGTTTGGATTGTCCTTGGACTTCAACCCTCTATTGTGTCCTGGCTTTTATCATTTAACAATGCTTTTGAAATCAATCTATATTATTTGGTAGTTATTTCTTCTGTATGATATTCCATTGTACACATATTTTACTCTGTCCATTCTCATGCTGAGGATTGTTTCCAGTTCTGGCTATTATAAATAAGACATATTGCATGAGTCTTTCCATAAGGATGGATTTTAATGTTTCTTGGATAAACACCTAAGAGGGCACACTAAGTCACAAGGCAGATGCATGTATAACTTATCTGAAAACAGAGAAGAGCCCTTCTAAGCAGCCACAGCACTTATGTTCCCATCAGATACACATCCAATTCCAGTTGCACCACAGCCCCACTGACATTTTGGTTGTTATTCTTGAACTTCAGCCGTGCGTTAAGGACAAGGCCTGGATGTCCACTCTTACCGCTACTATTCAACATTGTACTGGAGGGTCTAGCTGATACAAAAAGGAAACAAGGCACAAAAACGGTAAAAACTGCAAAACCAGGGCACCTGGGTAGCTCAGTGGGTTAAAGCTTCTGCCTTTGGCTCGAGTCGGATCCCAGGGTCCTGGGATCGAGCCCCGCATCGGGCTCTCTGCTCAGTGGAGATCCTGTTTCCCTTCCTCTCTCTGCCTGCCTCTCTGCCTACTTATGAACTCTGTTTGTCAAATAAGTAAATAGAGTATCTTTTAAAAAAAAACAACTGCAAAATGTTACAGGTCATACATGATAGCATATGTAGAAACGTACTATGCTCTATGGAGTCCATAAAACATGTAACTACTAGAAGTAATGACATGTGACGTCATCATTTATACAGCTGGTGTTAAGTCTCCTGTCTTGGCATTTGTTTCTCTGCTCCTCCTTTTCTGCCTCCTTTGGATAAATCACTTTTTTTCTTTTATTCTATTTTTTTCTTCTGTATTGAATTTTTAGCTGTACTTCTTTTTGTGTGACCTTTATTAATGGCTTCTCTAGAGATTATAATATGAATCTATAAATTTTGGTCTATTTCCACATAATATGCTATTTCATGAGCAACTTATGATGTAGGACAATCTAATTCTGTGTAGCTCCCTCCCACCCTCCATACTCTTGTTGCCTTATATTTAACATCTTCATATGCTATAAACACAATATTTGTTATTTTTACTTTAAAGGACAGTAGTCTTTGTAGAATTTCTTTTAGCATGTCTTATGCTATGGATCTGGCAGATTCTCTCAGCTTTTGTCTGAGAATGTCTTTATTTCACCTTTATTATTGAAGAAAAAAATGTTTTAAAAAAATTTCATTTATTTATCAGAAAGAACAAGCAGGGGGAGGGGCCTCCCCGTTGAGCAAGCAGCCCGATGGAAGACTCGATCCCAGGACCAAGGGATCATGACCCGAGCTGAAGGCAGATGCTTAACTGAGTAGACCACCCAGACATCTCTACTTAAGACAATTTTTGCCGGGTACAGAATGTTTGCGTGGCAGGCCTCCCCCTCCCCCCAAACTGAGGATGCTGTATCACTCACAATCTCTGGCCTCCAGTGTTTCTGCAGACAAGTCAGTGATCATTCTTATCACTATTCTCCCACATACCGTGGTGGTTTTTTTTTTTTTTTAATACCCTCTCCCCACCCAGTTGCTTTTAAGATCTGCTCTTTGGTTTTGAGCAGTTTGACTATCGCATATCTGGGCTATGGCTTGTTTCATATTTATCCCGGTTACAGTTTAGAGATTTTTGGATTTATAGATTGATCACTTTAATCAATTTTGGAAAGTTATTGCCCTTTATCTTTTGAATCATTTCCTTTGGCCCATTCTTTTTCTTTCTTTCTGGGATGCCAATGAGGTGTATGTGAATGGGGTATAAGAAATGTATATTTGGTCTCTGTCACCAGGTTCTGACAGAGAGATCCTAAATCTCTTGGAATTTCTAGAGTGCAAGAATGTCTTTCATTCGAACAAGGTGACTCCTGGTGGACTCTCAGACAGCCCTGGGACAGGGGAGGGAGGTGCTGGGTGCTAGAAAGACCAACCCTCTATTGACTAGAGGGTTGGAATGTTCAGCCCTCTCCTTCGGGGCACAGGGAGTGGGGAGGGGCTGGAGATGGAGCTCATCACCAATGGCCAGTGATTCGATCCGTCACACCTAGTAATCAGACCTCCATAAAAATCCCTTAACCATGGGGTTTGAAGAGCAGCTGGGTTGGTGGCACAGCCCGGGTCCACGGGACAAGAAGTTCCCAGGCTAGGGGCCCTTCCAGCTCTATGTACCTCTTCATCTGGCTGTTCATTTGTGTCCTTTACAACAAAGCAGTAAAGGTAAGGAAAGTGTGTTCTTGCACTCTAGGAGCTGTTCTGCCAAATTACCCAAACTGAAGGTGGGGGCACCTGTGGGAACTCCACTTTAAGGCCACATCAGACATGAGTGCGGGTTCTCAGTGCTCTCGGCTGGCATCTGACGTGCCATCAGTCCCCTGGGACGGAGCCCTTCAGCCTGAGGAGGCTGACGTGACTCCAGGGAGCTCCCGTCAGAACAGAACGGAAGTGAAGAGTACCCAGGATTGTCTGGAGAGCTGGAGAATTGGATGTTGGTGTGGAGATAAAAACATGTATTTGCGTGAAGAGGTGTGACAAGTAAAAAGCGTTCGCAATGAGACTGACAGCGAGCTACAGATCTCCAATTCTTCCGTCGCTGTTAACTCTTCTTCCCTTCGTATTTCGGTCTGGGTATTTTCTACTGACCTGACTTGATGTGCACATTTTAGGAGAGGAGCTCAGACTGGACATAGAAAAGATCAGTAAACTGATCAAGATTCCGAGGAATTCTCTTGGCATTCCAGTTCCCCACCTGGGTCCCTGTGTCTTGGCCACTGTTGCCCTGTGAAGGCAGAGACCCCCTTGAACAGGTTTCTCTGAGCTCTTCTGCCCCCCCTCAAGTCTCCCCAGTGGACAGTTCAAGTGCTTCCGCCCACAGCAGACTGTCCCTGTCTCTGTCTTTGTTGGGATTGAGAACCGCCAAGGATTGCTTCTCTCTTAGGAGTGGTTTGTCACCTTCTCAAGTTTATTTCACACTGGTTTCTCTGTGAGCTCAGATACCTAACGGGGTTTTATTATTATTATATTTTAGTGTTTAAATTTATTTAAGTAATCTCTACACCCAACATGGGGCTTGAACTCATGACCCCAAGATCGAGAGTCACATGCTCTCCCAACTGAGTCAGCCACGCACCCTCTAATGGGCTTTTAAAATCTTACCTGGCTTGTTTTGGTGTTTTGGATGAGAATCTTATCTCTCTTTATAACTGAATGGAAAAGCATACAGGGTTGTTTAGTGGCTGAGTTACTCTGTTTAAAGTCTGTAACATATAAACATGATTATCACTACCACTCGCACCCAGCGGTGGACGTATTGACAAAGTCGGATGCGGTCTTTGGGGCTGAAAGGGTGGAAAGACGAGTTCAGCGGCAGAAAGTGGAGTCCCAGGTGTCTTTGCAGTGACACAGCAGTCATCTGAGGGCCACCATCTGGAGAAAGGTGGCCCTCAGGGCTGTGAGTATGAATGAAATCATGCAGGAAGACACGGGGCTGTGGAAGAAATCCTCACTGCTTCAACATTTTAGGGGTGGACCCTGAGGCCGAAAAGCAGAACAAGAAGGACTGCCCCAGGAGGTGGGAAGGAGAAGAATCAGAACTGTATCCCAGGTAACCAGAGGCTTTACAGCAAAAGAGGATATCAAGATAACGCCAGATACTTCTAGAGAGGACAAATACAATAAAAAGCAACTTGTGGATTATATTGGCTATTCACAAGTTGATGTGAAACTCTGCAGTGGTGGTTTCAGTGGAATGATGCGGCGGAGGCTATTAAGAGGCTCTGAAGTGCATGTGAGATGGGTGAACAGAGCCGGTGAGGACCACCGTTACAGCGGTCTCATAATTAAAGAACAACTTTACATTGCGTGCGTACTATGGGCTGGGCACGGAGGTTATTGCTTGGTGGTATTTTCAGATGAGGTTCCTGCAGCGGTGGGAACAGACAATAAATAGGTAAAAAGACACATGATTATGGATTTTAATACCTACTGCGGAGACATCAAACTATTGTGTGCTGATAGTGACTGAAGCGGTCATTTGAGATAGGGTAGTAGGAAAAACCTCTCAGATAAATCTTAACAGGTGAGAAGATCCGACCACGTGAATACTGGGAAAGAAGAAAACATTTCAAAAAGAGGAAACAGGAAGTGCAAAGGTCCCGAGGTAGGAGAGATCAGGTGTTTGGCAAGGGCCGTGGCTGCAGTGTAGTAAGAGAGGAAAAAGTGATAAAAATCACAGCGAAGTTTCTGGTTATTATTCTTAGGTCAACAGGAAGCCATTAAAGATTAAAAAAAAAAATAACTTGATCCAATTGATATTCTCAAAATCAGACTATCTGGAGAGTAGTGGAAGGATGTAAGCTGGTTTTGAGAACGGGAACACACAAGACTTGCATAGGGACTAAAAGAGAAGTGGGCAGATGAGGGAGGACTCGGGGGTGCCTCCTGAGGTGAGGTCTGGTGGGAGGGACGGCGTAAGGGAAGGTGACAGGTACTGTTACCCTAAAGGCCAACAAATGAACACAGATGCAATGTCGGAACGCTTTTCAGTTGAAAGTCATGTGTCTAGGATGAATGGAAGGAACCAGAGTAGATCAAGACTTTAGACAGAGAGTCAAAGAAAGGCTCAATTCAGATAGCCAGGTTCCACCAAGTACAGGAGTCGTTGCACGCTAGAGCGAAGGAACACCCTGGGGCGAACGATGTGACATCTTTCCTGCCCATCCCCTCAGAAACATACCCAGAGGGCCAATCCATGCAAGGCCTGAGAAACAAAGCCGTACAGAACTCACGCTAGGGAAGGGCCCCGGCAAACACCCGTCAAATCAGCAGGACGGAGGTCAGAGCACAGTTCCAGGTGGCAAGCTGGCAAAACAGACAAAGTTATGTGGTTCAGAGAAAGCTTCCGTAAGGAGAGAGCAACATGACGGACGTCTTACATGACGAGCCGGAAGTCAGCAGGTGTACTCTGCAGTAAGCAGTAAGCTCAGGCAGCCAGAAATGAAAAGAGAAGCCAATGGACAAGGGCAGAGGCTGTGAGAGAGTAAGCCATCATCCGGGCCCAGAGCCTCGGGCTGGGGGTGAAGGCCACAGAAGGCCACAGCAGGGACTGCGGGCGTGGAGGCAGACCAAAACTAAAAACGACCATTTGGATTTGTCCCACGAGTGATAAGCAGAGCGGTAGTGGGGATTGGATTCGGGTCTCCAGAGGAAAACATGCAGAGCAGGAGCTGGTAAACTCTTCCTGCAAAAGGGGCACACAGCAGATGTCTTCAGTTCTGCATGCCATGGTCTGTTGTCAGTTTTGCTGCTGTAGCAGGAAAGCAGCCAGAAACAGTATCGAAAGGACGGGGCATGACTGGATTTGGCTCCTGGGTCGTAAGTCTGCTGACTTGGATCTAGAGCCTCAAATTATTCCTAAAACTTTAATCAAACAATAGCTGGAATGCAATTTAAAAGACGTTAAGCAGGGGCGCCTGGGTGTCTCAGTCCGTTAAGCCTCTGCCTTTGGCTTGTGTCATGATCTCAGGGTACTGGGATCAAGCCTCGCACTAGGGTTCCTGCTCTGCAGGGAGCCTGCTTCTCCCTCTGCCTCTGCCTCCCTCTCTTTCTGTTTCTCACAAATAAACAGATAAAATTACAATAAAATGCTATGCACACAAGGGGATAAGTCTGGGTGATCAATAACGAAGACAAAAGACAGACAATGAAGGGAAACACAGGTCATCTGGAGAATGGATTGGCTATCAGACATCTTTATTTTTAACTTTTGTCATGAAAATTTTCACTCACAAAAGCAAAATCCATTACCCTTTCCACTGTGTTTTTGTCATTAAAAATGGACTTGGGGGTTGGGAAGGGGATTTAAAAAAAGGGACTTGAAAATAACTACTGCCTAATACATTTAAGAAAACAAAAACCCAGTGGGACCTGGCTGGTACAGTGGTAGAGCACAAGACTCTTGATCTCGGGGTGGTGAGTCTGAGCCCTACACTGGGTGTAGAGATGACTTAAAATAATTAAATTAAATTAAAAACAGAAACCAAAACCCAGATTAACAACTGCAGCAGAGAAAAGGAAACTAAAACAAAACTTAATGAATACTCTAGAACTCTGGGAAAATAACAGAAATTAAGAACTTAATGGTTCTTTAAGTAGGTTTAAAATCAGGCTAAAATTAGATGAAGAAAATGATTAATGAACTGGATGAGGGGCTAGGAAAAATACCTAGACTGAAGCATGAGCCAAAAAATGATGGGAAATACAGAGGAGCAGGAGAGACACAGAGATGAACTCCTTGCGCACCACAGTCACAGCAGGCTGGGAGCGCCAGGGGAAAATGGAACAAAAGCAATATTGAAGAGATAATGGCGGAGAATGTTCCAACTTGAAAGACATCAAACCACAGGTTCCAGAAATACTATGAACCCAAGCATGGCAACTTCACCTGGAACATCAAAGGAAGACTGCTGAAACCCAAAGACGAAAGGAAACTTTGAAGGCACTCGGAGGAGGAAAATGACTCATTCGCATCAAGAGAGGAACAGAACTGACCCATGTCAATGAAAGCAGAGGGGCTCTAAGAACATGGGTGCAGACTTTCCAAGGTCCGAAAGACAGTAACTGAAAACCAAGAATTCTGTATTTGGTGAAAACCAACCTCACACATGATTACGACCTGCTAGAATTAAAAAAAACAACCATCAGGGAGGGTGTGCAGTGCGGGAGCCTCTTGTGCTGGCGGGAGGGGGGAGCAGGTGCAAACGCTTCGGTTAGGACAGTGATCTCTTTAACAGTTAAACATGCTTTCATTTATTTAGTTCTCAAAAAGATTTTATTTGAGGTAGAGAGAACAAGTGAATGAGAGAGAGAGAGAGAGAGAGAGAGAGAGCACGCATGCGTGCACACAGGAGGGTGTGAGCTGGGGGAGGAGCAGATGGAGAGGGAGAGGGAGAGGCAGACTCCCTGCTGAGCAGGCCGCTCAATGCTGGCCTTGACCCCAGGACTCCTGGATCATGACCTGAACTAATGGCACATGCTTTACCGACTGAGCCACTCAGGCACCCCTAAACATGCCTCTAAACCTATCGTGGTAGCCAGCATCAAAGACAGTCCCAAGGGTCCTCACTCCTGGCACTGATGTCCTTGTGCAGTCCACTCCCACAGTGAACAGGGCTGATCTGGGTAACCAAGAGGACATGATGGAAATGACAGGTGAGGTCATAAAGACACAGTGGCTTCTATCTTGGGCTCTTGCGGACTCCTCATTCTGAGGATGACAGCTCTCGTGTTGCGGGGACACTCAAGCAGTCCTGTGGAGAGCTCTGGATGGCAAGAGCCAGTCACCGCACTAAGCTGCTCCTGAATTCCTGACGCCTGAAAACCGTGAGACGGTAATACCCGTTCATTGTGTTTTTAAACTGATAACCTAAGGGGTAATCTGTGACACCAAAATAGATAACAAATATGCCTATTAACCAGAAATTCTACCTCAGGCATGTGCTCAGCAGTAACACAGCAATACACCCATGGAAAGAACCGCGTGGGACAATTCAGAGCGTCTTTATTCGGCAGAGCTCAGAACTGGGCTCCATGTAAAGCCCACCAACGGGAGACCGACCGGATAAGCAAACTGCAGTGTAGTCTCAGAGCAGAATGCTAGTCAACAGTAAGAAGGAACAAACTCCTGATAAAAGCAAAAACAGGGATAAATCTCATTAACTGTTTTGAGCAAGAGAAGGCAGCACGCAGGAGTACGTGTAACGAGACTCGTTCACTCGTTCGTGAGAAGTCGGAACACACGCAGGCACTCTGGGGAGGGGAAGTCAGAACGCAGGCTGGGCCGGTGAGGCAGCTGAGGGAACCGAGGGGTTCTGGGTCTTGCTGCACATAAAAAAGCACAAGGTAAACATTCACAGAGCTACACATCTGATCTCATGTAAATAAAAGCTCAATAATAAGATAAAACTCAGACATTTTCAGATAGACAACGCTGTGCCAGAAGCGTGTACTAAAGGAAATACAAAATGGTGTTGTTCTTCAGAACCAAGTAAATGATCCCTGATAGAAGGGGAGAACTGCAGGCAGGAACGTAAGGCATTGCAGAGAGTAAACATATGCAGGAAATCAACGGGAAAGTTCACTGTGTAACAATAATGAATGTCCTGTGAGATCTAGAATTAAAATACACTGTAGGAGCATAAAAGGCGGGAAGCAGAGAATTAGATTTGAGAACCTTGCATTGTTGGAATGCGGTAAAAGTAATTTATATTAGACTCAAGTAAGTCGAGGATGCATAAGGTAATTTCTAGAGTAAAGCTTAAAGAATAACAAAAGAATCTATAATTACCAAGATAACAACAGGGAGAAACACAGCATTACAAACAAAATTCAATAAAAGAACACAGGGTAAATAAAAAAACAAAACAAAGTGTAAAACTGTAGGTTTAGACATAAAGACATCAGCAACTATCAGAAAAGTAAAATAAATACTCTGATTAAAAGTTTAGTTGGGGAGCTGTGAGTCCAGCTGCCGTGGCGGTCGCCTGTGCCAGAGTCACCCTGGTAACCTGGTCCAGAGGAAAGCTGGTGTTCCTGGCTGAGGGACGACAGGCAAGGCCGCCAGTGTGGCTGGAAAGCCTGGGGAAGCCTGGGCAGGAAGGAGCCACAGGGGAGGTAGCCTTCAGTCATCTGCACACCCACCTCGAAACCACAGCTGACACCTAAACTTCACACACCCGGGGAGACACCAAGGACAGGAACAACTGGAAGGCTGGAAGAAAAAGCTGGGCGCAGATTTCAGCTGCTGCCAAGTTCAGGCAAGAGTGGGAAGTCTGAATCCTACCAACTTAAAAGGGGTCCAGGGAACACACTGAATGAACATCCAGAGATAAGACCTTAGACGTAAAGACAATGTCCTGGGAATAAGCATGTGCCACGAGGCTAACGGTGACACTCTGACAGAACCATCTTAACCAAGTGTGAAAACAAGCTTCCTAATTTAACTTTCTGCTAAACAAAACTCAGCACTCCTCAGCCAAAGAGGAGAGAGTCTAAAATCTCTGCAACCTGTCTTCTGCAGTGCCCAGTAAACAGGAGGAAATGCTACACAGGCAAAGAAATGGGACCCAAGGTCAAGAGAAAAAGAGTAAAGAGCAACAGACCCTGAGCGGATCCAGATGTTGGCATCAGCAGACACATAGTTTAAAGAAGCTACTACAAATATAATCATGACTTCAAGGAAAAGAGTCATATTGAGTGAACAGATGGGAAATCAAAGCATGTAAAATATAAAAAAGGAATCATATGAAATTCTAGAAGTAAGGACAGTATCTGAGTGGAAAAAAATATACTAGATACTTAAGAGACAGAAGAAAGAAGCAACTGAACTTACAGACAGATGAGAGGGGGAAGGATGGAAGTGCCCTCTGCCCAGAAACCCCCGGATCCAGCCGTCTGCTAGGCAGTACCTAACAACTTGCTATCTGTGCACTGGAATCCCACTGGCGGAGTGCAAGAACGGGGGAGATGAAACATAGGTCCCAGATAATCAGATTTTTGATCCAAGGAAACTCTAATCCATTGAACCTACAGTATATTATGCACCTCCTATTAGAGTAAACTGAAAACAAAAAATTACAGATTTTTTTTAAAAGGATTTTATTGATTTATTTTAGAGAGAGAGAGAGAAAGACAGAGAGCGAGAGAAGGAGGGAGGAAGAGGGAGCACGTGCAGGTGGAGGGAGAAGGCGGGGCAAGAATCTCAGGCAGACTCCCTGCTGGGCACAGAGCCTGCCGGGCGCTCGACCGCATGACCCTAAGATCAGGACTCCAGCAGGAACCGAGAGCCGGACGCTCAACTGACTGCACCATCCAGGTGCCTCAAAAGAAAGCAGATCTTAAAAGCAGCCAAATAAAAAGATGCATCATATTTTGGGTAGAAAAACTTGTACATGAAATCCCCAGGACTTACAGCTGGGAGTCTGTACCTTCTGACCACCTTCACCCGTCTTGACAAGGCAACGAGCAGCACGGTACCACAGTCACTAACACTCTCCTGCATACTGGAAGGTTGCTCAGCAAGTAACTCAAAAGTTCGCATCTCAAGAAAAAAAGTTTTTGTAGCTATGTGTGGTAATAGGTGTTAACTAAACCTACTGCGGTGATCATTTCATGATATGCACAAATATTGAATCATTATGGTATATGGTAACAACGATCAGCCCAGAAATCTGTTCTCTAGCAAAAACAGTCTTCAGATGTGAGAATGCAGTACAGACATGACACTTTCTGACAAACAAAAACTGCGGGAATCTGTCACCAGTAGCTCGGAACACATGAAATACTACAAAAGTTCTTTAGGCCAAAGAGAAACGAATGACGTCCAGTGAAAACTCACTTCTACAGGAAGCAATGAAGAGCCATGGGAACAGTACTATGTGTGTAAAATAAAAAGAAATTATTTTTGCTCTTCCTCCTTGTTTTCCTGTGGTAAGAACTCCTTAATCTCAAAGTTGCTACTCGGTGGGCCACTCAGGTGGAGAGGCAGAATGGCCCCGAGGGAGGTATCGAAGGCTGGCCAAAGTGAGGCTCCCGTGTCTAGGGAGAGTAAGGTGGCCTGGGCTCTCAGAGCCCACGGAAGGTGAAGATGGCAGCAACAACACAATGTTACCATGTTTTACATCAAATAGCCAGTTGTCCTGTAATAACATCAGGGAAAAAAGCCAGTTGTTTTGTAATGCTTTCTTGTAATGCAGTATAATAACCACCATTAAAAAAAATTTTTTTTAAACAGCCTCCAATTTAGAGAAAAC
Source organism: Mustela nivalis (assembly GCF_964662115.1). Classification (NCBI taxonomy): domain Eukaryota; kingdom Metazoa; phylum Chordata; class Mammalia; order Carnivora; family Mustelidae; genus Mustela; species Mustela nivalis. The sequence goes on along the minus strand of NC_139027.1, from coordinate 139,244,605 downwards.
TTCTAAGCACAGAATTAATTTATCCTGAACAATGGGACAATAAGCTGCCTCATTACCTCTGAAGGTTAGTGGACATTTCCTAACAGCCAGAATACGCTCCTACATGAGCAGAACAAGACCATAAAAATCATGAAATTAACACCGACACGTTACTACCATTTATTTCTCAGAACTCATCTGAGTTTTGCCAGTTGTTCCAGTGATAGCCTTTTTGGTAAAACATTCAGTTCAAAATCACATGCTGTATTTAGTTGTCATGACTCTTCAGTCTCTGTTAATCTGGATCAGTTTCTTAGTCTTTCCTCGACTTTTTCGACTTTTGAAGACCGCCAGCCTGCTGTGTTGCAGAACGGTATTCTCAGTTTCGGTTTCTCTGATGTTGACTCATGAACGGATCCACCAAGTACGGCTGCGCTTGTGAAGTTCACTTAGCGCGTCTGTAGGGGCTCAAGATCTGCGAACTTCCTTCTTATGATGTGCCTCCCCTTCAGGAGTGCTGCTGTACTCTGCACGGTGCCTGTCTGGGATGGGTGTCTAAGTTACTCAACAAAAGCCATGGTGGCTGCTCCCAAATAGACCACAGAAGACACTGCAGACTTCCCCCTGCTCTCGCTCTCGGACCGCCTGCCCTGCAAGTTGGCTGCTTTGTGAGGACCGAGACGCTCATGTGGTAAAGGATAGAGGAACTGAGGCCTCCAGCCAGCAGCCTTGTGAGCGAACCATCCTGGAAGCAGATCCTTTAGCCCCAGCCAAGCCTTCACTTGACAGCGGCCCCAACTGACATCCTGACTCCCAACACCATGAGAGCCAGAGCGAGAACCATCACCAGCTAAGCCACTCAGGTTCCTGGTCACAGAAAGACTAGATAATGTTTGTTGCTACCAGAGGCTAAGCACTAGGATGATTTCTTACTTAATAATATATAACTAATACAATTATCCATCATATTAATAGAAAAAAAAGGAGAAAACGAGGTTATCATCTAAATATGCAGAATGGGGCACCTGGGTGCTATAGTTGGTTGAGTGTCTGACTCGTGGTTTTGGCTCAGATCATAATCTCAGGGTCATGAGATCGAGCACTGTGTTGGGCTCTGTGCTCACCTTGGAGTCTGCTTGAGCTTTTCGCTCCCTCTGGCCCTGAAACCACCCCCCACCATGCTCTTTCTCTAAAATAAATAAAATCTTAAAAAAAAAAAAAGTAGAAAAATATTAAGGTAAAACTCAATACCTTTTTTTTTTTTTTTTTTTTAAGATTTTACTTATTTGAGAGAGAGAGACACACACAGCAAGAGAGGGAATACAGCAGGGTGAGTGGGAGAGGGAAAAGCAGGCTCCCCGCTGAGCAAGGAGACCCATGCACGGCTTGATCGATCCCAGGACTCTGGGTTATGACTTGAGCCGAAGGCAGATACTTAACGACTGAGCCACCCAGGCATCCCTCAAGACCCATTCTTTTTTTTTTTTTTTTTTTTTTAATTTATTTGTCAGAGAGAGAGAGAGAGAGAGAGCGTGAACACAGGCAGACAGAATGGCAGGCAGAGGCAGAGGGAGAAGCAGACTCCCTGCTGAGCAAGGAGCCCGATGTGGGACTCGATCCCAGGACACTGGGATCACGACCTGAGCCGAAGGCAGCTGCTTAACCAACTGAGCCACCCAGGCATCCCCTCAAGACCCATTCTTAATAAAAACATTCAGCAAACTATAAATAGAAGGAAACTTCCTCATCTTAATAAATGACAACCTACAACTAATACCAAACTTAACAGTATGATGTTGAATGACTTTCCAATAAGATTGTGAAAAGGTAAGGGTGTTGGTCACTACTTTATTCAATATGGTACTGGAAATCCTTGCCTGTACAGCAAGGTATGGAGAAAAACTAAATGGAAAGGATGCACACTGTCTTTACTTTCAGACAACATAATGATGTATGTAGAAAATCCCAAGGAATCTACAAGACAACTCCTAGAATAAATGAATTTAAATAGGATTACAGTGTATAAGGTCAATACACAAGAATCAGCAGTACTTCCATAGACAGGTACCACATAGTTGTAAACAAAATGAAAAAATACAATTCCATTAACACTAGTTGAAAAAGGATTAATATTAAACAATTTTGACAAAAATACTTTTTAAGACTCCCCCACCTAAACCCATGAAACAATGAAGAGAGCTGTTAATGGAAGCAGAAACCATTCTAGTGCACAGCCCAGAAGACTCAAAATTACAACTTTTTTCAATGTTATAATTTTTGACTAAGGTGCCAAGGCTTTTTCAATGCAGAAAACAAAAGTCTTTTCAACAAATGATGTTGGGACAACTGCATAATCACACGGGAACATACTGCACCTTACCTCTGTCTCACAATACAGACAAATTAATTTGAGACAGATTGAAGAACTAAATGTAAAGCTAAAACTGTGAAGAAAACATAGAAGAATGTCGCGAGATTTTGCGACAGGGAGAGCTTTCTCAGAGAGGACCAAAAAAGCATGAATCAGAAAAGACAAAATTGACAGCATGTACTTCAATAAAATTAAAACTTCTTTTCGTCAGAAGACATCATTAAGGAAGTGAAAAGGCAAACCACAGAATGGAAGAAAATATACGGGGTAAATATATCTGACAAAAGAGCTGTATTTGTTGTATGGAGGGGCGGTACCATAAAGAATCCCCACAAATCGTTTAAAAAATAAGACAAAGTCCAGATGAAAATGGACAAAAGACTTGAAGAGGGACTTCATGAAAGAAATGAGGGTAAAAAAGAATATTCAAAGGTTCTTAACATTCTCAGTCATCTGGGAAATACAGACTAAAAGCACAATGAGATACCAGTTTGTACACAGTAGGAAAAGTAAAGTTAAATGACAAATACTGGTGAGAATGTGAAGCAACTGGAATTCTACATATCACAGCAGGAGGGTAAGATGATACAACCACTCTGGACAGCTGTCTGGAAACTTATGTAATTATATGTCCACTCATCCTACAAATTAGAAATTCTAGTATATGTGCTGCCGAAGCGAGCACAACAAATTAGAAATTCTAAACCTAGTTATTTACCCAGAAGGAAATGAAGACCTATGTCCATACAAAGACTTATAAAAGAAAGTTCACAGTATCTATATTCACAACAGACAAAACCTGAAAATAACCTGGATGTCCATAACCAGAAGAGATAAACTGCGATCTACTCACACAAGAGAACATTATTCACCAATTAAAAAACTGGGCGGGGCGGGGGAGGGGGGACTATAGTACATGCAACAACATGGCTGAAACTCCAAAACTTTCACTAGAAGAAACTAGAAGAAACTAGAGAGCATTTATGTCATTTATGTGTAATTCAAGAACAGGCCAAGTAAGCTACAGGGAATGCGATCACCACGGTGGTTGCTGATGGGGAATGGGACTCATCGGAAGAACTTTCTGAGGTGATGGAAATTTCTGGATTTTAATTAGGGTGTTGGGTTATATGTAGCATATTTCAACAGAATCAAATCATAAGCTGCTTATAAGAGCCCCACTTTGAATATAAAAGAATATAAAGATACAGAAGGGTTGAAAAACAAAAGGATGAGAAAATACACCATGCAAATACCAACCGAAGGAAATAATGCTGTTACACTGATAACAGACAAATCAGATTTCAAGGCAAAATGTACCCTAGAACTTGAAAGAGTACATTTCAGGATGCTAGAAAGTTTGCATCATTGTAAGATCTAAAATTCTAAATTTGTAGGCACTGCATGGAGCTGTGGCATTGATAAAATGAAGCCGAAGGCAAAGGGTAAACAAATACATAGCCACGGAGGGGATTCTAGCCCACTGCTCTCAGTAACTGATGGGTTCAGGCAGATGAAAGCAACTAACAAGGAACACAAAGAATGAACAACGTGATCAATAAACTTGACCGAACTCCATTCGTAGAACAGATGCAGAGTATACAAAAGCTTTTCAAACACATACTGAATATTTACCAAAATTGACATATGCTGTGCCACACAGTAAACTGTACCACGTTTTAAAGGATTTAAATCATGCAAAATATGCTGTCACCTCAATATAATTGTGTCAGCAATCAGTAACACAGAGTTAACTGGGAGCCTCCTTGTACTTGAAAAGTGAGAAACACACATCTGAATGACAGCTGAGTCAAGGATGTTATCTTTTTTTTTTTTTTTAAAGATTTTATTTATTTATTTGACAGAGATGACAAGCAGGCAGAGAGGCAGGCAGAGAGAGAGAGGAGGAAGCAGGCTCCCCGCTGAGCAGAGAGCCCGATGTGGGGCTCGATCCCAGGACCGTGGGATCATGACCTGAGCCGAAGGCAGCGGCTTAACCCACTGAGCCACCCAGGCGCCCCAAGGATGTTATCTTAATAGGAAGTGGAAAATATTCTGAAATGAATGATAATGAAATTATGACATATAAAAATTTGTTGGAATCAGCAAGAGCGATGGTTAAGGTTTTAAAAATATAAGGAATACAAGTGAAAATAGTAGAGACTGGAAATCAATGATATGATCATCTACCTTAAGAAAGAACAGCATATTGAACAGGACAGAAACAATCAAGATAAGAGCAGAAATTTATGAATTGGAAAGTAGACATACTGTAGAGCTGATTAGAGGCAAAACTAATGTCAGAAATGCAAAAGGGGTATCAGTTTAGAATCTTTTCTTTACACCAATTGGAAAATGTATATGAAAGAGTCAAAAACCTTAAAAAAAAAAAAACCCACAAAAGCCCACAATCTATCAAAACCAATATAAGAATAGAAAATCTGTAAATGAATAATCTTACAACTATGAAAAGAAATGGACTCCTAAGCTCCATCCCACAAGGACAATGCAAAGCTCAGACAGCATCACTGATGAATTTTACTAATCACTTAAGAAATAAGAGTAATTTTATACAAACTCTTGCACCAAAGAGTTTCCCAACTCATTTACCAGGGAAGCAAAACCTGACACCAAACTTGCATATACATTACAAAAGGGATTATTATATGACAATCTTACTTATAAACAGACACAAAAATCCTAGAAACCAGCAAACTAAAAACAGTGATTACTAAAAGAATACGTCACAATCGAAGTGGGTTTATTCCATGAAAATTCAACAGTGTAATATACCATATTAATAGCATAAAAGAGAGTAATTGCATGACTGAGTAGATGTAGAAAAATCTTTTGATAAATCCTACCCTTATTCATGTAAGAAAAAAAAAATCCCAGCAAATGATGAAAAGAAGGACACCCTGTAATGTGATAAGGGATATGTTCCAAAAACCTACAGTAAACATTTAATTTAATGGTATGACAGTGAAAGCTTTCCCACTAAGATTAGAGTAAGATAAGAACACCCAGCGCCACGTTTCTATTCAGTACTGTACAGGAGCTCCTACTCGATTCAATAAGAAAAGAAAGAGTTTAGGATGAGAAATAAATACATTTCAAAACAATACCACGCAGTATTTTAATAGCATAAAATTGCTTTGAAACATCAAACCCCTTAGTATAAATCGAAGGAAAAATGTGTAAATCCACTATACAGAGAAGTGGAAAAAAAAATACTGAGAGAAAATAAAGAAGCTTGTTTAATAAATGGAAGCATAATCAAAGGTCATATATTAGAAAATTCAATATCATAAAGATGACATTTCTTTCCAAACCAATCTATAAATTCAGTGGAATGCCAATCAAAATCAGTAGAAACTGGTGTGTTGGTATATGTGAAAATGGACAAGATGATTTTTAAAGTTTATATGGAAATGTAAGCCAAGACATTCTTAACAGCACAGAAGACACATCAGTGGGCATTAAGACTTATTACAAAGATACAGAAGTAAAGAAACTGTGATACTGGCACAAGGACCCAGAAAAAAAGACCAATAGTCTCTTTAAAGGATCAATGGCTAAGGCCAAAAAAAAAAGTGTATTATGAATCTTATAAGATGCAGGAGTAAAACATGACATTAATAGCACAAAGGACGAGAGGGAAAATGAAGCTATGCTCTCATAAGGTTCTTATACCATATGTGAAATTGTGTATTATTTGAAAGTAGACTGAAAAAGAAGTATACTGTAAATCCTAGTGCAACCACTACAATAATAAAACAAAGAAATGGAGCTAACAAGCCAACAGTGAAGATGAAATGGAATCATTAACATGGGCCAAATACGAAAATATAGCAAGATGGTAGATTTAAACCAAACCATGTTGATACTTGTAATAAATAAAAATGGTTTAAATCAGTATTATGTAACATAGCTTTCTGCAAGGAGGACTGAAAGATAGCTAGTGTGACTGAGGAACTGAATTTTTAATTTTAACTTAAATTCGAATAGCCACATGTGGCTTTGGCAACTGTGCTGGACAGTAAAGGTCTCCACACTCCAATTTAAAAGCAGGGACTGTCAGATTAAATGTAAAAGCAGGACCGATAATGCTGTCTACAAGAAACCTCCTTCAAATACATAGATACAAATAGGTTAAATGGAAATGGATGGGAAAAGATAAGCAAACACTAATCAACAGAGAGCTGAAGAGCCTGTATTAATATGAGACAAAGTAGAATTTCAGAATCAGGGCTGTTACCAGGGAAAAAGCATTTCATGATGGTGAGGGGGTCAGGTTATCAAGAAAAATAACAATGCTACATGTAGAAACACTCAATAATAAGAGCTTCAAAATACATGAACAAAAATTGATCAAATTACAAAAGAGAAATAGACAAATTCTCAATTAGGGTGATTTCAAACATTCCTGTCACTGCAAATGAGAGGGAAAAAATCAGTAAAGGTACAGAAGACACAAACGGTGCTATTAACCAAACTGAGTAATTTAACATTTATAGAACACGTTCTTTTCTCATATATGTGGGACATTCATGAAGACCATATTCGAGGCCATGAAACAAATGCCAAATGTAAAAGATCTGAAATAACAGTGAGTATATTTTCTGACCAGAACAGATTTAAAGTAGAAATCAATAATCAAAAAATTTCTGGAAAATCCCTGAATAACTGGAGGTTAGAGAATACTTTCCAACAACCAACAGGTCAAACAAGTCACAAGGGAAATAAATACTCTGAACTAAATGAAAATGAAAATATGGTGTATTAAAATCTTGTGGGGGGCGCCTGGGTGGCTCAGTGGGTTAAGCCGCTGCCTTCGGCTCGGGTCATGATCTCAGGGTCCTGGGATCGAGTCCCGCATTGGGCTCTCTGCTTGGTAGGGAGCCTGCTTCCCTCTCTCTCTCTCTCTCTCTCTCTGCCTGCCTCTCCATCTACTTGTGATTTCTCTCTGTTAAATAAATAAATAAAATCTTAAAAAAAAAAAAAAATCTTGTGGGATTTACTTAAACCAGTACTTAACAGGGAAATTTATAGTTCTAAATGCTCACATAAGGAAAAAAAAGGCCCTAAAAATCACTATTCTAAACCTCTGGGTTAATAAGTTTAAAAGAAAGAACAAATTATGCCAAAACACCTAAATGAAGGCAGAAGAAAAAGATAAAAGTAAAAAACAATGAAATAGAAAATAGAAAAATATTAATGAAATAAACTGGTCCTTTGAGATAATCATTAAAATTAATAAACGTAATATAGCTGGATATATCCTAAAGATATTAAAAGGATAATTAAAAATTTAATGAATTTTCTGCCAATAAATTGAATAGATATGATAGACAAATTCATCGAAAGATACTACCTGCCAAAGCTTACTTGGGAATATGTCTGAATCTATTAAAGAAATTGAATCTGTAGTTAAAATTTTTCTGACAAAGAAAACTCCCTGCTCAGATGGCTTCATTTGTGAATCATACCAAACCTTTAAGAAGTAATACCAATTCCACATAAACTCTTTCAAAAAGAAGATGAGAAAACACCTCCCGACTTATTTTATGAAGTCCTGATACCAAAACTAGAGAAAGATGTTACAAAAAACTACAATTATCCACTTCATGGAGGCAAATATCCTTAGCAAAATTTTAATAAATCAAACCCAATAATGTATGAAATAATGCATAATAACCAAGTGAAATTTATCCTAGGAGCACAATTAATATTTTAGTATAAATTGCTGTAACTCATTCTTTCAAGATTAAAAAGAAAAATCATAAGAACAGTTCACAAGACGTAAAACCAAAACCAAAACAAAAACCACCTTAAAGAATTCAACACGATTCTTGTTGAAAGATCTCACTGATTTAGAGATAGAGGAGAATATTCTCAACCTGATAGTGGGCACCTAGAAAAATCCTCAGTAAAAGACCTAATCCTTCCCACTCAAAGACAAGGAATAAAGTAAGGACATCTGCTCCTGCCATTTCTCAACAACGTACTGGAGGTCCCAGCTAATATAACCAGGCAAGTAAAAGAAATAAAAGACATATACATTGGAAAGGAAGATGTAAAACTCTTTATTACATAGGACATGATCGTACACCTAAGGAAATCCCAAGGAATCTATGAGAAAGGTACCTGAACTAACTGAATTTAGAAAGTCACAAGGCCAATATGTAAAAATCAAATTTATTTTACATATTAGCAATAATTAAAAGTTAAAATGAAAAAATTCCATCTATGAATCATAAAGTAACATGAAATACTTTGGGATAAATTTAACAAAATATGTGAAAAGCCTGCACAGGGACAACCGAAAAACTTTGTTGACAGAAATCAGAACTAAATTAGAACAGAAATATACCATGTTTATGGATAAGATGCAATATTGCCAATTCTCCCCAAATTAATCAATAGATTTGCTACATTCCCAATCAAAATTTCAGCTTTTTTTCAGAAATTGGTCATTGTGATTCTAAAATTTAAATAAATACAAACGACTGAGAAAGCCAAACAGATTTGAAAAATATACATACAATGGGAGGCTACATATTGCCTGATTTCAAGACTTTCTATAAATCTACAAGAATCAGGACTGTTTATCATACCAGCACAAGGAGACACAAACAGATCAATGGAACGGAAATAAACCCACAATACTTATCAGTTTATTTTTGACAAAGGCATCAAGGTAATTTAATAAATGCACAATTAACTTAACAAATGTTGCTATAATGACTACATCGACACATGAAAAAATGATTCCGGAATTCCCTCTCACGGTAAACTAAAGCTAGTAGAAATAGGTCATAAAGTAAAATTTAAAACATAAAGCTATTAAAATTCTAAAAGAAAGCACAGGAGAAATCTGTGATTTTGGACGTAGAGGACACGAAAAATATGAACTACAAAAAAATTGATCAATTGAACTTTATCAAAATTAAACATCTTTGCTCTTTGAAAAATACTGTAATCGAAAGTTTTTCAAGAGTAGAAGTTAACTAGTTGGTGGTGGTGAGGGAGTGAGTAGCACAGCAGACAGCAGAACTATGAGGCAGGAGAAAAGGATTATGTTGGAGGGGTGACCAGGAGGCTGGTGAATCAACAGGGCCCAGGTCCCGGAGGTCAGGGGAGGCTCCAACATCATTCACCACAGGCTGAGTTGGGACAAAACTCTTGTCTTCTCTAGTTCTCTTCCTCCGTGAGAATTCTCCCTTACTGTCATCTCCTGCTGCCACCCCCCCACCCGACCTCCCACAAAGCTCGTCTTGCACATCCTCCTCAGCTGTGCTCTGCTCCCCATGTTTCCCAGTGCTCTCATCCCCTCCCACAACTCAGCTTCACCTGCGCAATGTAGTCTCAAGTCAACTTCTCCAGCCTTTCTCCTTAGGGCCAGGCCCTTATTTCCAACCTACGATTTGGACCTTGTCCCCTGCAGAACTCGGTGTCCATTCCTTCTCCTGTCCTAAGTTCTCCTCCCATATTCATGGTCTTCCCTAATGGCCAAATATGTCACACTGGGCAGAGTGGAGGGAAGCATGGGCCCTTAGAGTCATCTGGCTTGGACTTAAATTGGAGTTTTCTTTGGACAATGGAAATTTAGCCATTCTGCCCCTCCAGTCTCCCTCTGCACATCTGCCCTCCCTCCATCTTTGGGACATGGAAATTAAAACCAGAATGAGGTACTACCATGCACCTTCCAACACAGCTAAAATTATAGACTATATAATCCACTCATCTTTCAATATTTAAATGTCACGGCTTCCAAGTGCTTTACACTTCCACTGTCTCCCTTAGGCATCAGCCATTCCTTTAGGCCTTGGCCAGGAGCCTGTTACATGTTCTTAGAGCACTCATGCTTCTCCTTTGCAGCACAGAAAAGGGTCAAGTAAGTAATTTCCGGTACATTAGTTTTAGAATGTTTTTCTTTCCTCATTGTAGGTAAGGTCCATGAGGGCAGGAACCAAGTTTATCTAAGTTAGGGGTTGGCCAACTTTTTCTGAAAAGGGTGAAACAGAATGTATTTTCAGCTTTCTGGGCCATAGGGCCTTCATTACAACTATTCAACTCTGCCATTGTAGGTGGAGAGAAGTGGAGACAATATGTGAATAAACGAGTGTGACTATGATTTTATGAAGTTTTATTTATTAAAATAGGAGGTGGGCCAAAGGTCCAGAGTCTGCTGACCCGTGGTCTAAATCACCAGCACCCAGTCTAGGATCTGCATAT